>NC_052063.2:5739314-6075980 GCF_903992535.2 Arvicola amphibius
TAGGGTTTCTACTGCTGAGACAAAACACAATGACCAAAAGGCAAGGTGGAGAGGAAAGGGTGTATTCGGCTCACACTTAAGCATTGCTGTTCATCACTGAAGGAAGTCAGGACAGGAACTCACACAGGGCAGGGTCCTGGAGACAGGAGCTGATGCAGAGGCCATGGAGGGGAGCTGCTTACTGGCTTGTTCCCATGGCTTGCTCAGCCCATTTTTTTATTATAGAACCCAGGACCACCCACCAAGGGCTGCACCCTCTCCCATCGATCACTAACTGAGAAAGCGCCTTACAGCTGGATCTCGAGGAGGCATTTCCTCACTGAGGCTCCTTCCTCTGATGACTCTAGCTTGGGTCAAGTTGGTAAAATCTGAAGTAAAATTCAAAGTGACTAAAATCTAAATCTAAAGCGTTCTCACAAAAAAAAAAAAAGAGCCACTTTCTGACTTTTCATAGAAAAAAAAAAACCCTCTGATCTTCTCATGAATATTAAACAAGGCTGCACCATCTCACCACATGGCATTGTCAGGAAGAGCAGCGCGAGTTCCACCTCCTGTACGTGGAGACTGATCTCAATCTGCCACAGTCCCCACTCGCCCTAACACCTCACCCCAGCTTCCGTCACTCATCCGCTGTGCCTGCCTGGCCTCCGCAGGCTTTTGCATCGGAAACTTAGGTACAGACCACAGGAACGTAATGTGTATGCCGTCTGAAGAAAACACACATGAAATGCAAAGGACGGGTTAAAATAAGACATGCCAAGGTACAGGGGCTGGATTTTATCTGGAAGGCAAAGCAAAACAAGGTAATTAAAGGTCCATAAAGTGGGAATTGTCGTGATTGCGTTAATGTTAGTGAAGACGTCAGAACCATCACTTCCTCTTGATCACCACTTCCGGGAAGCCACTGGTTTCCCCGGACTGCATTAGCATGGTGAGGTGATGCCTAGTGAAAGGTGCTAGTGTACAGGGACCGGAAGTGTGTAGGAAGAAATTCCTGGTGTGGGAAGGACAGATCGAGAGCCCTAGCAAGACAAAAGGGGCTGGAAGGGAAGCTGCACAGACTGAACGTCTATTTGCTCCATCCGACACCACGCTAGACACCACTCGGACATAGACTCCCACCACCCTGTCCCTATCCACACTTTACAGCCAGGCCCTATTCCTCACTGTGAGCGGAGGCTCCCTGGAAATGGAGGCTGCGTCAGGTGTCTTCCTTTCCAGTCTTTCTCTACGGGGCTTTTGTTCTCAATTCCCTCCTACGAAGTTCCTAGCCACTTGGTTCAGGGCTGACACTGTCTGTTCTCTCCATTGCCCCACCACAGGGCAACAGGGAGAAAGACGTGGAACAAAGGCCATGTGAAGGTCATTAAAGGATCCAAGCACTGGTGTCAGTGAAGAGAAAGAAGTGCAGAGAATCGACCACAGAGACACAAGGAAAAGAAGTGCAGAGACACAGCCACAGAGACACAGTCACAGAGACACGGTCACAGAGACACAGCCACAGAGACACAGCCACAGAGACACAGTCACAGAGACACAAGGAAAAGAAGCGCTGAGACACAGCCACAGAGACACAGCCACAGAGACACCACAGCCACGGAGACACGGCCACGGAGACACGGTCACAGAGACACGGTCACAGAGACATGGTCACAGAGACATGAGGAAAAGAAGCGCTGAGACACAGCCACAGAGACACAGCCACGGAGACACAGCCACGGAGACACGAGGAAAAGAAGCGCTGAGACACAGTCACAGAGACACAGCCACGGAGACACAGCCACGGAGACACGAGGAAAAGAAGCACAGAGACACGGCCACGGAGACACGAGGAAAAGAAGTGCAGAGACACAGCCACGGAGACACGAGGAAAAGAAGTGCAGAGACACGGCCACGGAGACACGAGGAAAAGAAGCGCTGAGACAGGGCCACAAGGACACGAAGAAAAGGAGCCTGCAGCTACCCACTAACTCTGTCTGTGGTGGTTTGCATAAAGATGTTGTTGTCCCTGCCTCCCCCCTCCCTGGTCAGGCTCAAATATTTGGATATTTGTTCCCCAGTTGGTGACTCTGTTTGGGGAGCTGTGGAATTTTTGGGAGGTGGAGCCTCGCTAGAGGAAGAACACTCCAGGAGTGGGCCTTGAAGGTCTATAGTCTTTCTTCACCTCCAGCTCATGTTTTCTGCTGAGCGCCCGAGGTTGAGGATGTGTGCTCTTGGTGGTCCACTCCCGCCACCATGCCTCTCTGCCGTGACGGACCCTTAGTCCTCTAGAAAAGGAGTTCTCAGTCTGTGGGTCACAACCCCTTTAGGGGTTGCATATCAGATAACCTGCACATCAAATATTTACATTATGATTCATAACAGTAGCAAAGTTACAGTTAGGAGAGACCAATAACCTAATTTTAAGGTTGGGGGTCACTGCAGCATGAGGAGCTGTATTAAGGGGTCACAGCGTTAGGAAGGCTGAGAACCACTGCTCTTGAACCATGAGACCAATTAAACACTTCCTTCTCTTTGTTGCCTTCGTCATGATGCTTTTTATCACAGCAACAGAACAGTAACTAATACACTGTCTCTCACTGACAAGATGTCAGAGGACTACGACAGAAAGACTGGGAACCTCTTCAGCCCAATGGCGATGGTCAGAGGGTCTGGACTTGCCAGGCTCAAGCAAGGCCAGGTGTGTCTGGAGACATCAGACTCTTGAGCTTTAGTGGAAACAGTCACGTAAACACGTCTGTTGGGAAACTTGAAAAATGGCTCACGAGACCTCAACCCTAGACAAAGAACCACAAAGAAACGCTGAAGGAGAAACAGCCTTCACCAGGGAAGCATACACCAATCTGTGATTCAGTACCAAATGGTCAGCCCTGAAAACGTGCATACAAGTCTCTCTCTCTTTCCCTTCCACCTTCTGAATTCCTTCTTTACCAAGAACAGAGCACACGGTAAAAATGTGTTTAGGGCTCTAGAACGGTCCCTTAATTTAAGAATGGGAAGATTTATAAGTATAAACAATGGGCCATTGTTGAACCTTTTAACAAAGAGATGCTGCCACTTGACAAATAAGCAAGGAGATCATTTTGTGAAGTGGAAGAAGCAGCCAGGCACGGACAGGAAAATCCTGCGTGACCTCACTTATCTACACGGTCTCTAAGGAAGGAAAGTCAAACAATGTCAGCTACTCAGAGACAGGGAGTAAAATGTAGTTCAGGGAAATTAGGAGGAAGGAATGGGGAGATGCAGATCAAAGAACACCACATTTTAGTTATTAAAGATAAATAAATCTACTACATAAGGGCTAGAGCTAATGCCATTGTATTACACATTGCAAATTTGCTAGAAGAGGAGATATTAGCCTCACACAGCATACACAGAATGAAGGGAAACTAGGAGACAATAGCCATGCTACCTTTCTTAATTATCATCTGATTATATGTATATTATCATATTATATCTTGTATATATCAAATATTACATTGCATACAATAAATAGCTACCTAAAACACATACTGTCAAATTTACCGTAACTATAACTATGTATTCAGCATAACTCTATGTATATTTTCTTCCTTCAAAAACTATTTTTGAGCCGGGCGGTGGTGGCGCAAGCCTTTAATCCCAGCACTCGGGAGGCAGAGGCAGGCGGATCTCTGTGAGTTCGAGGCCAGCCTGGTCTACAAGAGCTAGTTCCAGGACAGGCTCTAAAAAAAAGCTGCAGAGAAACCCTGTCTCGAAAAACAAAAAACAAAAAACAAAAAACAAAAAAAAAAACAGAAAAAACTATTTTTGAACATTCTAAATAACCTTGAACTCTAAAATTTCAGGTTTTACCAGTTCGTATACGAAATCATCGCGAATATTTAGCAATGTTTAATGTTGAAAAGAAACTGTTCTACATGACTGAGGGTTTTTCTAACGTTTGCTCCAGAAATGAAGTCCACTAGCAAATATTTTAATCCATTTCATTGATACAAATGAGCTATAATAAGAGTCACGTAATTATGATCAAATGTAAATGGGACACTCTAAATTCAGACGCAGCAATGAGGTCAAAGTATTTTGGGGGAACAGTCAACCAAAAGAACAGCTGGCGTCAAAGAGGCAAGTAGCAGGAATGTCATACCAGGGGCTGGCCCATGCTCCCTCCTGCAACATCAGTGCTGCCAGGGGAAAGGTGGCAACAGGCAGCTCGCAGTCCTCTTTACATCCAACATGCAAAAATAAGAATAAAGAAAACAAAACAAAAGTTCAGCATCAACATCACTTGCCAGAGACAAAACCGTGAAGAAAACCAAAGAAAGCACACCCAGGACTGTCTGTAGTTCTTGGGGAGAACGCTGGTGTTCATCACCTCTGGGATTCATACATGTTTAATACATGGGTGAGAACTACCATAAAACATGGGGCTGGAGAGATGGCTCAGTGGTTAAGAGCACTGGCTGTTCCTCCAGAGGTCCAGAGTTCAATTCCCAGCAACCACATGGTGGCTCACAACCATCTGCAAAGAGATCTGGTGCCCTCTTCTGGCGTGTAGGGATACATGCAGACAGAACACTGTATTCATACTAAATAAATAAATACATACATACATAAATAGTTTTTAGAAAAATATGGAGTGGGCCAAGAGTCAAGATATATTTAAGGGTTTTGGAGGAGTGGTTTTCCTGAGCCTGGATTATTTCTGACACTTCTGCTTCAGTAGTTCATGTAGGCACTAATCTATAAATCCTGTGCCTTAGAATCCTCACACTTAAGGCTTCCGTGCAAGACGATTATTCCCTAAGGCAGTGGTTCTCAACCTTCCCAATGCTGCGACCCTTTAATACAGTCTCTCATGTTGTGGTGACCTCCACTGTAAAATTATTTCGCTGCTACTTCATAACTGTACTTTTGCTACTGTTATCAATAGTAATGCAAATATCCATGTTTTTTGATGGTCTTCGGTAAGCCCTGTGAGTGGGTCATTCGTCTCCAAAGGGGTCACAACCCACAGATTGGGAAACTCTGCTCGACGAGGATGCATACAGGGGATGAAGAAAACACAGAACTGTCCAAACAGAACTCATTAAATGACTCAAATAAAGGTGTCCTACCTGTGGTACTGTGTGTCTAGAGTTGTTAGCCGTTTTCTGTGTTTGCTATGACCATTACCAAAATGCCTAAACTTTGGCCAGATTCTGGGTTGTGGATGTTGCCAGTTGCCTCTGCAGAATCTTGTGCCTTTTCTTCCTTCAACAGCCTTGACTCTGTCTTGGGGAATCTGTCCCACCCCACCCCACCCCCGAGAAGCCATGTGACTCACGACAGGTGATTTCATCCCCACACACCTGTCCAAAGTCTCAAGCAGAGACTTATCTCGGCAGGGATGAGGCTGGCTGATTTTCTCAGGGATGGGTCACAGGACCCCATAAACCAGATGATACAAAGTCAGGTTTGAGGAGGCCCCTCCAGCGGAGGCCTGAGGAGACACCGTGCTCCCTCTCTGCGGGGTGGTTGCCACCATGAGGTTAAAGTCAGGGAGAAGGCAGAGAGGAGCAGACCTCTCACAACAGTTCAGAAGAACATGTCAGCCCCTGGCCTCCTTCTGTTAATGAAATAATAAATCCCTTATGGTCTTGGCCAACCAGGGACCTGAAGCAGGAGTCCTTTGGTTACATCATTGCCTTTGGAGAAGTCAGAACATCTGCCGTCCCCACCTGCCCCTCAGAGAGTAGATCTGCAGAGCTCCTGTGACCAAGTGTCACAAAGCATACAGCTTAACACCGCACATGTTTTTACTGTTGCACAGTTCTGGGGAGCAGGAACCTGAAGCGAGGTGTTGCTGGACTATGCAGCCTCTGAAAGCTCCACCAGAGAATCTGGTCCTTCCCTTTCTCTTGGGTTCTTATGCTACTAGAATTCATTGCCATTCCTTGGCCAACAGACATCTTACTCCACTACCCCATGGCATCACCCCTTATAACTCTGGAACCCCTCTCCTACCGGTAGATTAGGGCCCATAGGTAAGCAAGTATGATGTCATAGTAACCTGATGACATTCACAGAGACCCTACTTCCAAACACACATGCGCGTTCACAGGCACAGAAAGACTGGGACTTCAAGATACCTTGTGGGAGACACAGTATAACCCATATATCCTGGCGTGGTAGCTACAGCCCCTGGACCGAGAAAGGGCGTTTGTCCCTTTGTGCAAGATGCCAGGTAACAGGAGTGCCATCCAACAGAAGCGAGGTTACCTACGTTCAAACCGCAGTTCTCACTACCAATGAGTCTAGAGGTGATCGCGTAACCTCCCAGGGTCTCAGTTTCCTCATCTATACAATGGGGCAGTAATGGCATCTACCCCAGGGCTCTGTTAGTATTAAATGAGTGAACTTAAGGAAAACCTTCTCCCGAAGTGTCTCGTGATGGGTCTTTCCTCCCAGCCTCTCCTCCAGTCCCATCGGGAATGTCTTCATTCGCAGCCCACGGGCCACCAATCCTTACTTAAGAGTTTTGCAACGTGAACAAGTGTAGGGTTGTCGCCACAGCTGACGGTGACCTCTGCCTTGCTCTGGATTTTCAAGAAATGTGCTTGCTACATCCTCTTACCTTGGTCCTTCCTTCTCCCATGTCTGGGGCTCCCTCCAAGGCCCCTGCACACCCGATGTAGTACATCTTGCTCTCATGATCGCAGGCAACCCCAAAGACTCAGCCAGTCTCTCTCCCTCCCCCCTTCCCCCTCTCCCTTCCCCCCTCTGCCCTCCCCCTCCCCCTCCCCCCTCCTCTCTCTCTCTCAAGACAGTGCCTCGAGATTCAGCCTCTGCCCACAATTCCAATTTCCTGCGAGGGGCTCTAAGGGGCTGCGTGCACACCTCACATGCAAACTCCAGTGGCTGTACCCAGCGCTTCTGAACTGTATCTGGTGTATCCTTTTCCTACCTCCCGTATCTCCCACAATGGCTAGATTCACCGTCACCCTGACTCAGCATCCCAGGGGGCACTTGTCCACACTCAGACTCAGTCAGGGGCCACCCTCACACACCATCCTACCCCTCTCTCTCCGGATGTGCCTCTTGACCCTACACCCTTGGCTTACCACTGTCTCACGTCAAGACTAGTCACAGCCAGAAACCGGCCCAGGACAGCAGATTCTCCCACGGGAAACACAGCAAGCTCGCTCTATCAGAATCCTCTCTCGTCCGTGCGGGTCATTCGGCCTCTAGCTCTGTGACTGCAGGCCCTCCCTCTGTGGCCTCCCGCTGGTTGGCAAATATTTCTGAAACATTCTAAGTATCTCATAGTTTCAAACTAGCTCTGAAGGGCGAGGTCTAGAAGATTTTTTTTTTAATGTTGTTATCCTTCATTTTAAAGGAAATCAGTAAAAAAAAAAAAAAATCCATATTCTGCACCAAGTTCTTCCTTTTTTTATTTTAGTGCTTGCCTCTGCTTTGGTGTCTCAATGATGTGATACCGGTCCAGACTTCACGAGAGGTGAGGGGGCAAATAAAGATTCAGGGACCTCATGCCAGTGAGCAGTCACAAATTCTCAAGTAGCTTAGACAGGTGGGCAAAAGGGCAAAGCCTTCATAAAACACCCAGAAGTATGGTGTGGGGGTCAAAGGTCTTCGTAGTGTGACTACCAGCATGTTAGCATGCAACTACTGGCAAGCAACGATTTCATCCCAGCAAAATCACAGGCCACACCTTATTCAACTCACCGGGGGATGGGGGCTATTTTGGTTTTATAGCATCTTTAAGTGCAATGTGATTTGTATGCCTGTTTATAGCAGAAGGCGTCTACATTTGGTTTTATGTCCAAATATACTCCTGCAAC
Source organism: Arvicola amphibius (assembly GCF_903992535.2). NCBI lineage: Eukaryota > Metazoa > Chordata > Mammalia > Rodentia > Cricetidae > Arvicola > Arvicola amphibius. The sequence continues at coordinate 5,747,135 of NC_052063.2, forward strand.
TTCATAATCCAAAGAACTGAAACCCACTTTACAGGCTCGTCATTATCTTATAGAGCTCCCTAGCGGGGCAGTTAGAAGGCCACAGCCTAGCGTCTCAGGGCACAGGCTCTCAAGTCTGACAGACTTGTACGGAAACCCTGGGCATATTAATAACTGGATAAAGGATCAAAAGAAATCAAGTCTCCTAATCTGTATGGTGGAGGAATGCTGGTACCTTCTCACAGAGTTCCTGCCACGTAAAATGGTGAGAATGGGGAGCCAGCCGCGGCTGACAGATACAAAACAAACACAAGTCATGATTACCACTATTTTTTTTAAGTCGCTGCCTGAGATTCTGGACTCAAGAACACTCTGAAAGGAGTGGAGAGGGCAGCCTCAGCAAACAGAAAAATAAAGGAGGTTAGTCTTCCCCTTTAGGGGACAAGAAATGCACTGAAGCTTGAGAAGGAAAGAAAGTAGGAGCGAGTTCGGGGCGCACACTGTGCTCTGCCCACAGACTGTGGGTTCCGTGGGCTTTGAGGCGGGGAGGGAAGAGAGTGGCATGTCCCAGTCTGCAGACATCAAATTCCCAATGTCACATGCTGCAGCGGGTGGGGATGGCATTTCTTCGAAGGAAGGGACAGGGTGGCTAGTACACACAGAACTCCTCAGGCCACAGAACACCTTACGGCTGGCCAAAAGTAGAAATCTGAATCGGTGCCAAACGCCATCCGAGGAGGTAGAGAACATTATGTCCATCTGGGTCTCTTTCGCCCAGAACCTAACAGAGAGTCTGGATTTGGGCTTTTAGTATGGCAGTGATACCTGCGTCCCGTGATCTTCAGACCAGAAAGGACTCACCTTTACTCCAAGAATTGGTGGGGGGAAAAAAATCCAGGTAGTATTTCATGACATTAGTTTCCTTTTTGCAGTTACAGAAGGTTTCTTTCTAAAAGAATATTTATTAATACTCCAAAGGTATTGGAACGGACCTTAGTTGTGATATGAAGTGTGTAACAGTTCAGGGGACATACCAACCAAAGTGCTAAAGCCAATGTCTCGTTTTGGTTTCGAGACAGGGTTTCTCTGTGACTTTGAAGCCTGTCCTGGAACTCTCTCTGTGTAGACCAGGCTGGTCTCAAACTCACAGAGATCCCCCTGTCTCTGCCTCCTTAGTTCTGGGATTAAAGGCTTGTGCCACCACCGCCGAGGTAAATCAAATAAATGTTCGAAACTTTTTAAAGCAGGAAAAGACCGCAGACTAGTTTTTTCCAACTCCTTTCAATGGCAGCAAGCATCCACAAGAGGGCGCCCCAGGAAGCGAGCCCGCCAGCACGCTCTCGCAGGAACATTTCCTTCCTAAGCCACCCAGTTTACAAGTGTTATATAATCGTCGCGGCAGTCGCTCACCTATGGTGATCTGGCTGACACAGCTGTAGTAGCTGCCCGTTGTTGCTGACGACAGGTTATAACTCGCACTGCTCACGTCCTTGTCTGTCAAGAGATAGGACAGGAAGGTTAGCTTCACGGTTGCCATGACCACGACGCAAGCTGGTGACGGAGAAAAATAATAAAGCCAGCCTGCGCCTGTGACGACACAGGTGCTCTCGCACGCATCCGCTGGCTCGTGGGCATTCGTGAGCATTAAGCTCCACGGAGTTCTTTAACTTGTTCAAGCTGTTAAACGCCTTTCAGTATTATTGTCTCCACCTGAACAGAGCACCTGAGGCACCGGGAGGTAAGGTACAACTCTTAAGACCTGCATCAGCCACAGAAAACATACACCTGGTACAGAAGGCCGTGAGTGTGGAATGTGCTGGCTCAACCAAAGCCAGACCTAAAGGTGTCATTCCAGATTCTCTCCAAAGCCCTCACTAGCCTCCTGTCCTCAGAAAAGTCTGGGAAGGAGATCTATAGGGAGCAAGGCATCGAAAATGCACACAACACAGACCAAGAGCAAACATCTATTAGTGAAGGGTGGCTGTGAACGGGAACGGAGAACAGACACGAAGGAGAAAAGCATACTGAAAACTCCCAGTCACTAAACAAGCAGGAGGCTTGAACTAGAAGTGCATGCCTGGGAAGGAACGCTGCGAATGGACTGGGAAGGCAGAAACACCCGGCTCTCGATGGTAGGTCGGGCAGCTAACGTTCAAAGATGTGTGGCAATTTGTGACACAAGGAAACCGTGTGGAGAAAGGTGTACACTCCTACGGGCTTCAAACAGAAAACAGCCATCAAAAACTTAATGGCACTTAAACCAGACTTTTCAGGAGAGCCTTAATATTGATTTTGTCCTCGAGGAAGCAATTTCAAGGAAATAGAAATATCATGTAACCAGTGGAAAAAGTTGAAACTGAATGAAATCAATGAAGTTCGTAGATACTGGAGTCAGGATGGAAAGAGAGAGAGAGAGAGAGAGAGAGAGAGAGAGAGAGAGAGAGAGAGAGAGGGTAGAAGATGGATGGATAATAGATAGATAGATAGATAGATAGATAGATGATAGATAGATGATAGATAGATAGATGATAGATAGATAGATGATAGATAGATAGATAGATAGATGATAGATAGATAGATAGATAGATGATAGATGATAGATAGATAGATAGATGATTGATAGATATGTATAAGACACCTCACTCTAATGCTTTGGCATGTTATTTCTCTATAGGTCTCTTTTCCTTTGTAGCGAAGGTGGGGATAACAAAGGCACTTGACCTACTGTGTGAGCATTAAATCAGCTAATAACAGAGTCTATAACCACATCTAGCAGCACAAAACACTTGCTTGGCATTAACTATTGTCCCTTTCCCACATTTTCAAAAGACTAGGCAAACCTATAAAACATCATGACATTAGGATGTTAGATAGAAAAGAAAATGAATGGCAGAAAGCCTCCTGAAGAATCATGGGTTAATATCTCATTCACATAATGTTGAATAAAAGAAAACAATAAACAATACATGTGGTGATTCTGTTCCCAAAAACTCGAAGGACAGGGGCTGGGATGACATTGCACTCGGTTAAGTGCCTTTCAAGCATGAGGAGCAAAGTTGGATTCCCCAGGACCCATGATAAAAAAGAAAGCCCAGCGTGGAGGTGTTCTGTGCAGTCCCACTGAGAGACACACAGAAAGGTGGAGACAGACAGGCCCTGGGGCTCACTGGTTAGCCAGCCTAACCTGCCTGGCAAGTTCCCCCCAAAATAAACATCTCATGAGGTGTCCTCTGGCCTCCACATGCAGCTGCAATACATGCAGACACACATGAACACACACACACACACTAATACACAATCAAAAACACTTGAGTAAAACAAATCACATGGCTCATGGAGTCATACATGGATAGTAAACCTGCATGCAAAAATAATAAAAATAGGGGGCTGGAGAGATGGCTCAGAGGTTAAGAGCATTGCCTGCTCTTCCAAAGGTCCTGAGTTCAATTCCCAGCAACCACATGGTGGCTCACAACCATCTGTAATGGGGTCTGGTGCCCTCTTCTGGCCTGCAGGCATACACACAGACAGAATATTGTATACATAATAAATAAATAAATATTTAAAAAATAATAATAAAAATAATTTCCACTCAAGTGAGCACAGTGGTGAGGAAAGAGAGCTTAATCCTGAAAGGGGGTAGGGCAGGGCTAGGTCTCGTCAAATACGCTTCGTTACTTGACCTGGTAGTGGTCCTGCGGCGTTCATCTCGCAACTATGCATTTAATTATAAACTTCTCTTTCACACATATGCAAAAGTTATAGTTCATAACTCTTACAAAGAAATCCAGAGGGTGGATATTGTGTTAAGACAAATCTGGAATGTCAATTTGGCACAAAAAGTAAGAGAAAGAGAAGGTAGAAGAGTCGGCCCGGTGGTTCTCAACCTTCCTGACGCTGCGACCCTTTAATACAGTTCCTCATGCTGTGATGACCCCTCCAACCATAAATTTATTTCATTGCTACTTCATAACTGTGATTTTGCTACTGTTATGAATCATAATGTAAATATCTATGTTTTCTGACAGCCTTAGGGTCATGACCCACACTAGAAAGATAATTAAAGCCAGCCTGAGAGAATGGAAAAATTATCTGTGGTCATTTCAACCCCACAAAGGGGTCATGACTCACACTAGAAAAAATAATTAAAACCAGTCTGGGAGACTGGAAAAAATACCAGCGAAGGACTGGAAAGATGGCTCAGAGGTTAAGAGCATTGCCTGCTCTTCCAAAGGTCCTGAGTTCAATTCCCAGCAACCACATGGTGGCTCACAACCATCTGTAATGAGGTCTGGTGCCCTCTTCTGGCCTGCAGGCATACACACAGACAGAATATTGTATACATAATAAAAAAATAAATAAATAAAATACCAGCGAAGATAGATGGTCCATACCCCAAACAGTCAATATCCTAGCTGAAGTTCTTTGAGAAAAGATTTAAGAGAAAAACAAGGGAAAAAATAAACTGTTGGCTATTTTTATACAGAAAAAAATAAGTAATTGGTAACGGAGACAAATGCAGAAGAAGAGCAGATTATGCAAGCAAGCTGTGTCTGTGAAGTTGTCCCTGGTCCACACTGTGCCTCTGAAGTCATTTATCTGTTGTTCTGAGCAAGGGGGCTCTGGGTAACAGAATCTGTCTGTAGGCTGGAATGTGAGCAAATTAGCACTTTTGCCTCAAACAACATAATCTGACTAACACAACAACAACAAAATCAGACCTCACGCAAGCTCACCTTTCATCTGTTCGAGGGAGAGAAAGGGAGAACTGGATGTGACTAGTCCTTCCACGAAAATCTGGTACGTATAAGGGATGCTGAACAGAAATTATTACTATAGAATAATGATTAGCCTGATCTGAGTGGTTTAAAAAACTTAAAGCACTAAGCAATAGCCCGGTGCTCAAAAGCCAAAGTATTACTCAAGGAAGAGTTAACACAATAAATTTAGAGCAACTTAAAAACCTAACATCAAGAAATTTTAAGTAAGCCTGACTGTGGTGGTGCACACCTGTAATCCCAGCACTCAGAAGACAGAGGCAGACGGATCTCTGTGAATCCCTATCTTGAAAAAAAAAGAAAGAAAAGAAAGGAAGGAAGAAAGAGTTTTTAAGTAAAGGCACAAGAACAATTATAAAAAGCGATTATAAAAAGGCAATTATAAAAAGCAACAGAAAGCCACAAATTTCCAGAACCCTTCAGTGGGTTCAGGAGTAGAAGTGGGGTAGAGGATGAGAGACCAGATTTAATGAAAAGTTAAAATTAGCAAAAGAAAATAAATATGAAAATTGTGTAGAAGAAAAGACAGAGTAAGAAGTGAGAAGCTAGGAGAACGCCCGTGCCTATTAGTGACCACGTACATGCAAACGCCTTGGTGCTGCCCTTCAAAACACCATGAGACTGATTTACAAAAACAAACATTGTTTATGAAAGAAACGTCTAAAATATGATGCAAGGAACACGGAAGTGACAGATATAAACGGATATGGACCGCGAGCTGAAATGATAACAGAGAGCAAGCAAATATTATTCAAAGTTAACCCACGGTATGTGTCACCTGTAGAGGAAAAGGCCACCAAAGAATCAGTAATGGCCACAGACATCTCGGGGTTCAATTCTCCAGGAAGATATGAAAAGCTCACCGCTGTGCACTCACAGTAACTACAAAACGTAAGACAAAATGGAAATTAATCTATCGCTAAATAACACTACAAAGAAAGATTGGCAAATCCAGCATCAGATGGGAGAGTTTAACACAGACTTACTGATTGGTAGGGTAAGTAAGAATTTAGTGCAAACACACACACACACACACATACACACACACACACACACACACACACACACACACACGAAGAAGACAGGAAGGAAGATGATCCTTAGGACTGGAAGGACAATAGAGGGTGGTGGGGGTCAGGATGATCAAAATGCATTATGCATATGCATGAAACTCATTTTCATGCAAGGTTAACATATGCTAACAAGACACTCTTTCAGCCTTAACAGAGGTCTAGGGAGATGACTCAGCAGGTGGAGTGCCTGCTGGGTAAACAGGACAACCTGAGTCTGGATCGCTGAACCCTAAGAAAAGCCAGGCATGAAGGCATGCTCTTGTAACCCCAGCATTTGGAGGGCAGGCTTGCAAAGACAAGTGGATCCCTGAAACCCACTGACCCCCAGCCTAGCCTAACCAATGAGTTTCAGGTTCTGTGAGAGACCCTGTTTCAAAAATAAAGGTTGAGAGCAATCAAAGAAAGATGCCCAACGTTGGCCTCTGGCTTCACAAACACAGAAAAGTTATGTAACATAAATAATCTCAGTTTAATCCTCATTCCTGAGAGAGAACGTACATTCTTAATCCCTTTTATTACATTGTGTGTGTGTGTGTGTGTGTGTGTGTGTGTGTGTGTGTTGGGCACACAAGTCATAGCACATGTATGAAGATCAGAGAACAGCTCGTGGGAGCCAGTTCCTGAGACAGAACTCAGGTCAGCAGGCTTGGTGGAAAGCTCCTTCACCCACTAAGACACCTTACAGCCCCTTTCACATTTTTAACTAGTAAGCCTGTAGTGAACTTTTACAAGACTTGATGATACATTCAATCATAGAGTAAATCTCAACAATTAGAAAATAAATCAATATCCTCAAAGGTTATATTTTCCAACTTTAATCTGTGATATCATGTGTATTCTTTTTGGACAATGGCACAAGGAAAGAGTGGTGACTCTGTGTGTGTGTGTGTGTGCGTGTGCATGTGCGTGTGCGTGTGTGTGTGTGTGTGTGTGTATGCACCCAAGAACTACAAATCAACATCTCCATTCCAACAAGAGACCCATGGGACTTGCCGCCTCATTAAAACAGGAGGCATCTCTCTATAGCATAACTTCAGTGTTTGGAGGCGATATTCCAAAGGCTTGGGAACCAACCAAAGATATGTTTAAGGGTCTCTGTGATCTAGCTTGTGCTGGGAGCTGGGAGAAGCACAAAGTGACAGGAAGGGCAAAACCCAAGGAAATGTCAGACCGCAGCGCACAGATAGCCTGCGGCCGTGGGGAGAGAGGACAGCAGACGGTGCTGCCCAAGCAGCTGTTCCTCAGAAAGATCTGCTCTGAGGAGGAGAGACCCTTTTAAAAAGGAACCTTTTTAATTGAAGTGTAACACCCTTCCAATAAGATGCCCAGATCCCTGGTTTACGCTCCAACGAAAATTATCACAAGATGAGCACAGGACACATTTCCCCTTGCAATACATCTGTGGAGAAAGCAGCTGAGGAAAATTGCCTGCAGGTGCATCAAACAGGAGCTATGGTGGGGCCTTCACACCACCAGGCAAATGGCAAGTTAGACCAGCATCACCTTGAGGGATGCTGCTCAAACTGCCAAAATACACAAGGATGCTGTCCTGTGATGTCCCATTTGCTGTACAGAAACATTTCTAATATCCTCTTTATTTCTTCTCTGTATTGTGACTGAGAGTCACCGGTTCTAAAATGCACTGCTGCCTGACCGTGAGCATCAGGCACAGAGCAGCGCCAGAGACACAGGGATGTGTGGGGAGTCCTCTCTGAGATGCTGACAGATCCATCAGAGTGTAGCGCGTCTGCCTCCGTACAAAAGCGGATCTCTTTAATGCTCTGACAAAGGCAAACAGCGTGTCACGTGGACCTGCTCCACTCTGCTCCAGGGATGCCCTGGCTTTCACGGTGGCTGTGCATCAGCTCCGTACAATCTTTACCGCCTTCCGAAAGTCAGCCCGGGGTTGTAGGAGGACCCACCCTCACCGTCCTCTCCCCATCCTGAGGAAGACCCATATTCCTAAAGAGCAAAGACAACCCTCAGGCAGCTGGGTCCACGGTGCCTGGCTCTGCCTAGCGGACACAAGGCGCAACGAATGTTTGTCAAATGGCTCCAGAAAGCTTTCAAACACCTTAATCACTGCTCATGCGATTTAAGCACCGTGCCTGACACTCATTATCTCTGCTTCTCTCGGATCCTCTCTAGCGGCAGGCCCCTAACGGAAGCCCTTTGGTGAACCTTAATTAGAGAACTCTTTTCTTTTGTCATTAAACCTACTCAATTCCACGCTGAAAAAAAAAATCACACATTCCATGTTCATTTTCCCCAGAGAATAAAGACCAGAGCCTTATTATTACAGTGAAAGATTCATTAAACAGGCAGGTTTGTATTTGGACCTTCCAGAAACTACAACACTGAATGCATAGTAACCCTTCACAGAGGGTAGACTGAATTCTTTCTTCTAGAACCTTCCTTGGGAGCCAAGGATAGAGCATCTGTCTAGTCTATATTCTCATAGAAAAATCCACATCATTGTCTAGTGCAAGTTCGATGTCTGTGTTCCTGAGATTTTCATTAGCATATGTTGAAGCTGTAACTCCCAACGCACTGGTATTTGGTATAGGCTCTTTAGGAAATAACTGGCTTTAGAATGTAGGACCCTCACGGTGAGATCGGCGGGCACAAAGAAAACAAATATATTGTCCTCCCTATGAGCACACACCTAGGAGGGCGCAAGCCAACCACAATGAGGAGGCAACTATCTGCAAGCCAAGAAGTGTCCCTTACTAGACACAGGATCGGCCAGCACCTTAATCTTGAACTTTCCACCCTGAGGAACCTGCTAGAAACACATGTCTGAAGGGGGAGGACCTTGGACTTCCCACAGGGCAGGGAACCCTAACTGCTCTTAGGACTGGAGAGGGAGGGAGAGGGGGAATGGGAGGAGTGGGAGGGAAATGGGAGAAGGGGAGGAGGTGGAAATTTTTAATAAGAAAGAAAGAAAAAGAAGGAAGGAAAGAGAAAGAAAAAGAAAGAAGGAAGGAAGGAAAGAAAGAAAGAAAGAAAGAAAGAAAGAAAGAAAGAAAGAAAGAAAGGTCTGCTGTTGAAGCCATTCCATCAATGGTACCTGGAATATACTAAGACACTTTTATCAAAAAGTGCATGTATAATGTTTACACGAGGGAAGTAAAATGACTCTTCATAGATTCAAAATAAAATTTAAACTTAATTTTACCCCTGGAAGAAACTTATATAATGTGGAGGGCTGAAGGTCAAAGAAGAGATCCATCTATGCTTTGCAGAAACTCCTTAATCAAAGGCTCCTAATCGGTGTTGACCACGATGGCCTGTATTGCATAACAGCAAGCATGCCAGGTGGGGATGGCTGCATGCAGCAGAAGTCATCAAGGAGCTCCCCAGTGTCGTCTGTAGTGGAACACGGCTCTCCTAGCCAGTAAGCATGTGTCTCATTTCACTGTAGCAAGAATGCTCGTTTCTTTTTTTCTTCAGTAGGTCGCTGCATTTTGGAAGCTCAAGGCTATTTTGTTTGCACATTTCAATAGGAAGATGGAATCTCAATGATTTGGGCAATACTGTCTTTAATGGTGGTATTACTGATACACTGCCCATGATCGAGGAAATTGTGCATGCAGAAAACTCTAAGTTCTGGGACACACACAAACAAACACACACACACACACACACACACATACACACACATACACACACACACACACACACATGCACTCACGCACCCATGCAACACACAAGCATGAAGGGACTGGCTGAGAAGTAGGATGAAAGATTCGGCAGAAGAAGCGGGGATGAGACAGCAAAGGGCAAAAAGGACTAAAATTCACGATATACATTTATAAAGTGGTCAAAGAATAGAAATAAAAGTTTTAAAGTATGTATGAAGTTGGGGACAGTCAGGCGCGCCTGCCATCCTAGCTACTCCTCAGGTAGCTGGGGAGAGAGGACCATTTGAGCCCAGGGTTTCAGGGCTAGCCTTGGGTACACAGAGATGACATCTCCAAAGGGAAAGCAACAGCTTGGGAGTGAAGAATGCACCACTGGAGGGCTACAGTCCACCCTAGCGTCCACTCAGCCCTCCAGGCAGGCGTCAAGCAAGGGCTGACCACACACCAGGCACAGTGCTAGGCACCAGGAACGCAAAGATGGAAGACATGGAGCTTGTACTCTCTGAGCTCTTACAACGCACTCGCTGCTGTACGAAGCAGGAAGCTACTAGGCAAATCTGTCTTTAGCTTTACCCTAGGACGTCCTGGACGAGGGAGCAAGTGACATGGAGATTTCAGAAGACATGAGACCTGGGTGGGGAAGGTGGAGGTATGTTTCAGAGAATGCACCCAGAAAACCCCAGAAAGCACTCATCACCTGTTCCCTTAATGTGTAAGATGTAAGTAACCAAGGGCAAGAAGGGTGGGCAGGCTAGATCCCGCTCCTCGGCAGAGGAGAGCCAGGAAAGAGTTTCAGGCAGAAAAAATCCCCAAATGAGACATGTAGGCTGGACTAGCAGCTGAGACGCTGTTGCTGTGTTCATTTGAGCAATGGCGCTGGTCAGGGTTAAGGGAGAGGGATAAACCGAGGTGGAATGTCTTAAGTACAAGAACCCCCACAGGACTTGGTGGGTGAGTTTCTGGGCTGGAAGAAGCAGTTGATGGTTAATAGCTAACACAAAGAACAGTCAGTCTTCCATGTCTGCAGGTTCTGCATCCAAGGAGTCAGCTGAGCACAGAAAATATCTTTTTTTTTTTTTTTCAAATTGGGTGCGTACTTGTTACTTTTCATTATATTCAGTAGCTGCCCCCTAAGCAACTGCTGTCCTAATCTTCAATTGCAACTCAGCAGCTACCAGGATTGGCCACACTGGTCACAGTCAGGAGGGAATTCTGTCCCCTCAGGCACCAGCTCCATCGCAGCTGCTAAAGGAAACTTTATCTAGATCTCTGTCATTCTGCAGAACTCAGTATTCCAAGGCTGAGGTGGAATTCTGCTCACTCAGAGAGTTGAATAGCAAGCAGCTAACCTTGCTGTTCTAGATCGCGTCTCCTCCCACCCCCAAAACCAGACGTCCTTCTGCTCAGCCCCCACTTAAGAACCCTAGCTACACATGGCTCCTCCCTACCACTTCCGGACAGCTATTTGCTGACTCAGCCTCCTGACCCTGGGTTAATTTTATTGAATCAAACAAATGTAGCATCTCTTTGCATCGTTAAGCAAATATTCCACCGCATAAACGAATGTAATACATCTGACACTAATATTCTACACTTGCCATCACTGTCTACGCAACACAACCACTTCCGTAGCACTCACATTGATTAGGTATTATCAGAGATACAGACATGACTTAAAGAACACAGGGGGACATGCTCAGATTAGATGCAAACATGCCATGTTTGGGCATGCGTGGATTTGGGACTCTGTGGACTACATTGATGAATCTTGACTGCCAATTTGACAGGAGCGAGAATGACCTTGGGGGCTTTTCTAGATTAGATTATAGGAGACAGGAAGATGCTCCCCAGATGTAAGTGACCACGCCATGGGATGAGGTCCCAGACACATGTCCAACACGCTAGCTGAGAACCAGTGTTTGTGTCTCTCGGCTTCCTGACTGAGGCTACGATGTGGCCGGCTGTCCTAATCTCCAGTCATGATGACTTCCCCATCATGATGAACTACACCTTCAAGCTACGAGCCGAAATAAATCCTTCCTGTCTTACATCATCTGTACCATGTGTTGATCCTGTCATGACAAGGAGGAAAGTAACTAAGACAGATCTTAGGCACGAGTTGCTTCTGCTTGGTAGCATTCATGCACGTCTGCATACCATTGCATCTAACGCTCGCCATGACCCTATTTTATAGATTTTTAAAAGAAGGAACAGCAGAGGAGGTAGGTGACACTGGCCAAGGCCACTACCAAGAGTGCGGGAAGATGACAGCCAGGATTCCAGCCTAGGTGATGGTTGAGCACAATAGCCTCGGCACCTCGCTGGCCACCGCCCTGTCTCCTTCCTTCACACTCCCACCTACCTGACCTCTGTTGCCTGGCTGCCTTCACTCCCAAAGGCTCTCTCTGTCTCTGTTTATGCTGCTGCTGCTCTCAGAAAGCCTTCCCTCCTCCCCCCCCCTCAATATCTATTGTTTCTTCCTCTTCTGGGAAACTGTTGCTGGCCTGTCCCTCACCCGCTCCCACCCCGACCCCACTATAGTTCTTCACTCCATCTGCTCTGGCTGACTCTGCCATTTGGGAGGGAAACGGTGCCGTCTCCTTCATCCTGGGCTGCCCTGGGTTCAAGCTAGAGCCTGACACATGGTTTGAGCTCCGCAGTTGGAGCCATCCCCTGGAGACAGGAATTCTGGGTTGTGGACACACTGAGTTGGCATCGGTCAAGGGGCATGCAAGTAGAAAAGTCTAGCAGACAGCTGGAAGGCGCACACAGCTCCTGCATCAAAGAAGTTCTGAGCCGATGTCTATGTGGAGCCACTTGAATGAAAGTGAAGTCAAGAAGGAGAAATGACAACCTGGGCTCCTTCCTCAAGGCTCCCTTGATTCGCACACTGCACTGAGGTGCCTCCCATGGCAGTCCACTGTGCCCTCTTCCAATCAGAAGTACTGGCCTGGATAGCCACCACCTTCTAGCCGTGGCTCCAGCCAGCCTCCCCGCGAGGAGTACCCACGCTCCTAGGAACAAATATGTTGCTTCATCTTTTCTGCTCATCCTAAGGACACCCATTCCCTTCCAGGCTTTAGAGCCAAACTCCCTACATCAGCATGTGAGCTCCCTCATCAACAGAGGCTGAGCCAGTTCCTTAACCTGTCTGTGCCACGATCTCTTCAAGTGAATGGGGTTAGCATGGGACTAGTTTCTGGAATGGTCTTTCATGATGAACTGCTGGGGTAACTCACATAAAGCAGTATTATTAATCTTTGTGTCCAGGCACACGTCACATTCTACGTAACACCAGGAGACTTCGTTCCCCCAAGTCAGGCCTCTCACTAAGGGACAGAGTCTGCCCCTAGAGCCCTTGTCTACCCCTTAATATACCCAAGCCTATCTATGTAACAGAGAGTGGGGTCATAAAAGGTCAAGGTCAAACCCCAGATGAACACCGACTTACACCAAAGAGTCAGAAAACAAGGAACTTAGGAAAAGCAAGGGTGTGCAGTCACAACACTGCCAGCTATGACTGTGTGACCTTCCTCTCTTCTGCTTGCTCCATCTGCTCTAGCCACACTGCCTTCTGACCAGCCTTGAATGTGACCAGCTCATTCCTGCCATGGGGGCTTTTTACACTTAGTATATTTTAGCAACCATCTCCCTACCCCTACCCCAGACAAACACACATACAGTAGAACGCCCTGCTCCTTCTCTCCTAACCACTCAGGTCTCTGTAGGAGCAACTCCCCAAAGAGGCCTTCCCTGCATGAAATAACCGCTAAGTCACCTCTCTGAGTTCCTTATTAAGCATCCTTGAGATCCCAGATTGCCACTCAAGGCCATCCCTGGAGGTCCAAAGACGAGGCTCTTCCTGGATAAGACAGGGACGTGGCTCCATGCTTTCTACTGCATGGCCAGCCATTTCTCTCCAAGTCAGGCTTCTCACCCATCCTTAGCCTTGTAATATAGTTATGTAACGAGCTAAAAGTGGTTAGGAGCCTAACTATTTAAAGGACAAGAAAAGGAATTTCAATAGTGAGTATAAAGGGTTAAAGTTTAACAACCAAGTCTCACAAATCACCCTGTTCGGGGAACAGATGCTTATCAAAGAGCTTGTCACAATTACATACTACTCCCCCTCTCACGTTCCTAGAATGTTTGAGTTAAAATAGTGGCCTAAAAGGAAAATTCATTTTAAAATATAGAAAGAGCAGGTTCTAATCCTGTATGGGAAAAGGCATACTGAAAGGGAACGAAGGTTACTGGAGTCTGCTGCAGCTGAAATGCATACCTAAGGCAGATCTCTCTAACATAACACCCGAGCTCTACAGTGTAGCTCTTCGTTCCCTGGGTGCAAAAGCCAGATCTCGCTAACTTAAAACATGAGATCTACAGTGTAAACTGTTCGTTCTCTGGGTGGCCCCATGGCTAACAACAGGATGAAAGCATTTATGGGATCAATCAAATGAGTATAAAAGTTGGATTTTCTACACTCTAGGCAAAAATAATTGCTTCAGACCATTCTCTGTCATGCTACCTAAACCCATATCCAGTAGAGCTGAAATGGAACATTTTTACAAGCAGTTCGACTGTTTGCAAAACGATGTGTGTGCAGAAGGCTCCGAAGCCCCAACAAACACGTCAGATAATGATCTTCAGACCCTTCCACGAGCAGAGAACACACTGACTGCATGTGCTCCTCTGATTTGTTTTTCTTTAGGTGAAAACTCTGGTGGACTAATCCACCCAAGGGGTACCTGAAGTCATCTCACCATGAACCTAAGCCTTAACACGGACTTGGGAGCCAATTGTATGCACACGTTAGGAAGAGGGGAAGAAGGAGAATGTTTAAAACAACCCAAATTCTAACTGATACTGTATTTAAATCCGTTTACTTGCCTTTAAGTGTGTAAAGAAGAACCCGTGCGATTCTTAAGTACCCCCAAGTTAATCAGCCCCCATTTCCTTTGATTACTGAATATGCTTGCTTTTTCACAGTGATTTCACTTATTATGACTTCGTTTTCCCACCTGGGTGCCCAGTGAATCTCTCAAGTTTCTAGAAACTTATAAAACTGGTTATTATGTAAACCTATTCCTGAAGGTATCCTGAGGGCAGCATCTACAGTGACATCAAAAACAAAAAAACAAAAAACAAAATCAGAAGTTAGACCCTTTGATAGGAAAAGGTGCAAATTTAGTGAGATTTTTGGCAAGTGAATATGCCTAAAACACCATCAGGATATTGAATTCTCCCCCACATGGGAACACAGGAAAGAAGTTGTATGTCAGATGGGTAAGAAATACGAACAATCACATTCCAGAATAAAAAGGAAAAAAAAATGCTTTGAATGAAAAGTAAAGCACAGGCCACTCTGTATGTCCTTTATGATGTAGTCACGGTGAGTTAGTGGTTCCCAGGGATCAATATCAAATGCCGTGAGATACCCAAATCATCAGAAAGAGAGACCTCCCCACTTTAACCTTGGGGAAAAGATCAGGGGACAGACATCACAGGCCTGGGGACCAAAACCTCAAGACTCAGGAGCACCCGTTGCCTCCCAGCAACCGCAGACTTCCAAGGGTCCCTGCAAAACACCCCAAGACTGCTCACAGCCTTCCCCTTGAAACTCAAAATCTAGATGTTATCACAGCTGACTGCAAGCAGGGGAAGGGCGGGCGGGCAGCCTGCAAGCTTGCTTCCGATAAACCCACGCTCAGCAGCCTTCCTGATAAAGGACTGGGAAGAATGGCTTTTTTTCCCCACACAAGCAGGAATGTTGAAAGAAACTGCCCTGCTAGGATTGCTCTCAGGATCTCAAACCTTCACCGAGACTGCTTTTAGCACTGTGCCATGCCTTTACATGTCTGCAGACTTCTAAGTACTCAGATACATATTCTTTAATCGAGAAACAATCGAGAAACGGGGTGAGGGAATCACACCTTCGATTGCCTCAGAACTTTTATTTGCCTCAATCCAATTTCCCTTTTGCATCAAAAGAGAGAGAGAGAGAGAGAGAGAGAGAGAGAGAGAGAGAGAGAGAGAGAGAGAGAGAGCGCATATTATTTTAACTCCATGGCATCTGTCAGGGATGTTCTCGCCTCACTTTTACAGATGGAGACGTGCTGGAGCAGAAAAGTTTAAATAACTTGCCCAAGGTCAGACAGGGACAAGACAGCCTCAGAGCGAACTCATGTCCCTCAAGTCCAAGGCTCAAACCCTAAGCAGAATCTGACACCCCGCGTCCCTTGTGAGAACTCCACAGAGAGTGGAATTTTTCTGGAGCCCCGAAGCTCCCCAATGTGAGCCTTTTGGGGTCCCCAGGGACTCAACTGGCAGGTACCCGCCTCCTGGTTCTCAAGCAGCCTCCCTTTGCCGCGGAAGTGGGTCCCTGAGCCCAAGGGTTCGGCTCCCTGACTGGCAGCCCCGCAGACATACTCGAACCCCAAAGTTTCCCGGGGTGCCGGTTCGGTCCCACGCCCCGCCGGCCCGCCCGCCAGCCGTACCGTAGGCGGTGAGAGAGGCCATCCTGGCTCGCGTCCGGCGCAGGCTGGCCAGCGCGTCTGCAAGAGCGGCCGCCTGAGCGCCGCGCCCCTGGACGGCGAGCCCCCGGCCCGGCGAGTGCATGCGCTCGACTCCCACAGCGCGGGGCCGGGCTCCGGAGCATGCCCAGTCAGCCCGCCACGCTCCGGAGAGGTGCGGCGTGCGGGAGCCTCGGCCCGGACTCGGTGAAGAGGGCGTGGGCAGCGGGCGCGCTCCGGGGGCGCCCCGCGGGGATGCAAACCGCGGCCGCCGCGGAGCCGAGAGGAGGGCGGCGGCCGGAGGGACCCGGCTGGGTGCGAGCCAAATGCTGCCTCCCTGCCCAGAACCCGGAAGGAGAGGATGGTCCAGGTGGTGCGGGCTGAGCCGGGGCGTCCCGGGAGGCGCCACAACCTCCCTGACTAGACCTCTGGCTCTTCCTAGGCGAGAGCCGCTGGAGAGCGCGCCCAGGACGCAGGGGGTGGGTCCGACGGTCTCTCAGGCACTATGCCCAGCCCAGGGGACGGGCTTAGAAGGGGTTGGCCTGGCCTCTACGGAAGCCAAAGCCCAGGGGAGAGTGGCAACCTTGACTGGAGGACTTTTAGTGTGAACAGGGAGCACCCAGTCCGTAATTCTGACCACAGCAGTTCAGGCCCATCCCAACACGTTGCCCATCCACTTTAGTGGGACTTTGGAAGTTGTGAGCAGCTTTCTGTCCCGCTCTGACGACTTTGCCTCCTGGAGAGGGGAGAGCACATAGTTTGCTCAATGACTGGATGGATGCCTCTTTGCAAACCCACACGTCCTGTTTTGAGAACACTGGTCTGGAAATCTGGCTGGGAAGTGAAGAGTGGATGAGAGAGAGAGAGAGAGAGATGAGAAGCCAGTGGCAGCTGTGGGCAGCTTAGCACGAGGAAAGGAGAGGTAACACAGTGGCCCAGGGGTCGGGTGTCCTGGAGGCCTTGCAGTTCCCAGCGGTACAGTCTCGCGGACACCAGGCTGATGGTGATGGCAATCCCGCCTTTAAAAGAACCAGCACCCGTGAATTTGGATAGAAGAGAGGCCGTCAAGGCTCGCCTTCTATGCTTGGGACTGTGCCACCTCGTGTGGCAACAACAAGGAGGAGAAATTTGGCAAGGCAAGACCTGGAGGCTCTTTAGGAGGCCTTTCAAGATGCTTGGCAGAGTGCACCCGAGTGATTAGCCTGACTTTGCCTAACCCAGCCTTCCAAATTCCACTTCCCTTTGGGCTAGTGACCTAGAGGAACGGGGTACAGCAGGCGACCAGAGAGCCAGGCTCTAGGAGACATCCAGTGCTCACACTCCCTCCTTTCAGAAGAAAGGAGGCCGGGGCCAGAGGGTCAGGCTAGCCCCAGGTAGTCAGGCTTTATCTGCATCTGTCAGCTACCTTCACGCTGGGTGACCTTCTCCAGACACCCTCTCAGAGCTCCACGGCACTATCTGCAGAGTTAACACTCCTTGCCCACCACACAGGACTGTCGCGAGACTTGAGTGGGCTCTGGACAGTGTCATCCCCAGGCTCCGCCTCTACTCCCTGTTGAAGGCAGCTTCTCCATCCGGGTCTCTTCCCCTTGGCTCTGCCCAGCTCTACTTACGGCCGGACGTGAACCTGTGGTCATCCATGTAGCCTTCAGTGGGTCGCTGTGGAGCTCCTGACTGGAAGCACCCTCCAAGCCTCCACTTTGGCCTCAGAAGCCTTATTCCACCTGGCCCCACCCTTCCCCACCCAGCACTCCTCAGCGTCCTTGGCTGAGTGCTTATCTCAGTTCTCTCCCCTGGTGGCCACCCAGAAACCTGAAGCTGCCTCTGCTTCCCCTCAGTGCTCAGTGCTCCCAAAGCCATGTGGTGTTGGCTGTGACCTCTCGTTCTTTCTCCTGTTGCCACTGTCCCAGCTTGCGTAGAGTCTCGAGGAAAGACAATAATAATGAGTTACAAATTGTACTTTAATTCTTCTTGGCAGCTATTTCTAATTAGCATGAACTAAAGGGGAGTCTCTAATTAATTAACTAACTCTTCTCTTAAGGTTACTTCTGCCCAGACAAAGCAAGTCCTTCAAGTATTCAGACCCTTTGGCAGAATTAAGGTAGCGAACTCTGCCCCTTTTATTTATTTATTTTTATTTTATTTGAGGAATTGATGACAAAACCTACGTCATTTTTTGTGAGGTTGGTAATGAGCCTGTCCATTGTTCTCAGGTCCTGTGTTGTGTGATTGAGACCTTGGAGCAGCCTACCGGGTACTGCAGAAGGGAACAAGGCAAATGGAGAGTTGTGACATCCCCCATGAAACAGGGACAGATGCTCCCTGGGGTAGCAAGTGGCTCTCTCTTTAGGATTCACACGGGACTTCCCTGAGGCAGTGACATTTGAAAGATGAGTCCAGGATCTGTAAGTTGCCAATAACTTGTCTTAAAGATAAGCCTGTCCGTCAAACGTAATGTTTTATTCATTTGCCCTGTTTTCAGGGATAAAATATGAACTACCGTAACCTTGATGAAAGCTGTGTTCTAAATCTTTCCAGAAGAAACAAAAAAATGGTTTTCCCCATGATGAATTCAAGAAAACTATTTTCCCCTTCTTTATTATATTTTACAAATGACGTGTGTTTTTTTTTCCGAGGACAGGCACTTGTCTCTCATCAGATTCTGTTGCAATGGTCTTAAAGTAACATTTTACATTCAGAATAATCTGGTGGGGTTCTAGTTTATCTCTTTATGTTCTTACATATGAACAACATTATCAACACATACCTCCCATCCCTGCGTAGAAAATTAAAAAGTGCCTTCAAAAGTCATTTTCCATGCCCTAGTAAGTGGTCAAAAAAATACTGCCTTTCTAATTCACAGTAGGCACTATGAAATCAAGGGTCCTATGTATTTGTTATATTTGCTCTGAAGTTTGCCCGTTAAATGGTCTCCTGAAATGGGGAGGGGCATGTGTGTTGTTCAGAGCAGGGTAGGAGGGGATGCAGGAAGCTTGGCTGAATTCTCAAAGCCGTGAACTACACACCAACAGGATTGGGGTCTTATTTTTCCTAATTTCACCCACAGTGCTTTGCCCAGAACCATGGCCAATGTAACATAGTTAACCACTGACCCCCAGAAGGCAGAGTCACGGGGAGATGGAGAGGTGACCAGAAGGTCTGGGTCAGCCCGAGCATACACTGTAAATGAGCCACTTATTAGTTAGTTACCTTGGCGGAAACTCAACTCCTGGCTTCTGTTTTTCTATAAAATAGAGCTGAGAGTAATGACTTCGGTGCAGATGAGTGGTCAATACCCATAATTCCAGTGTCCCAAAGACCGATGTAGCCAAACTGAGATATATAGAGAAACATTCGCGAAATCACCTTTAGCCAAAAAGAAGTTCCCAATGACTGATGATGCTGTTATTACCACACCAAGATCCTCTGGAGGAACCAAGAGACCACCTACCCATTCATCTTTCCACGCCTGTCACTGCAGAATGATATTCAGAATATGCAATAATTAACACTGCATCAGGCACCACAAATCAAGCAGGTTATTGACCTTTAGGTTCTAGGATGGGGAGGAGGGGGTTCCAGGAGATCCAAGGCAGCAAGTATTATTTTTAAGTAGGTCTAAAACTTATCCTCAAAATATTAAAAATATATTGTCAAAAAAACCACAAAAATATAAAAACAGCTTTATAACTGAACGTTTACAGTTTATTTGCACAACAGGCCACGTTATCAGGTCATTAGAACAACTGTTCTCCGTGATGAGCTCTGTGCTCTGAGTAATAGCATGTATCTTTGACGATTCTCACTTATTATATAATAAAGTGTTAACTCTGCTTATAGTGTGTTAGGTGACAAATAAGCCGTAGCTCCCTCTTCCAGTTCTCACTCCCTGCTGCCCTCCCTGGCATCATTTCTACTGTCAGAGTGGTGTGGGTTGATCTCTCTTACCAAGTATTATTCGAGACTTGAACAGTATTAATATTTGCCCCAAGACTCAAAGCGCATGTCATCACTGTGTGTGTCTGGACAAATCTATTGTGGGCCAAGTGATGATTAGAAACCAATAAATGCTTACAGTGTCTCAAATAGAAACCAGAAATGCATACAATGTCTCAGGCAGAAGCCAGAAATGCATGCAGTGTCTCAGATAGAAACCAGAAATGCATGCAGTGTCTCAGATAGAAACCAGAAATGCATGCAGTGTCTCAGAAGCCAGAAATGCATGCAGTGTCTCAGATAGAAGCCAGAAACGCATGCAGTGTCTCAGATAGAAGCCAGAAACGCATGCAGTGTCTCAGATAGAAGCCAGAAACGCATGCAGTGTCTCAGATAGAAGCCAGAAACGCGTGCAGTGTCTCAGATAGAAGCCAGAAACGCGTGCAGTGTCTCAGATAGAAGCCAGAAACGCGTGCAGTGTCTCAGATAGAAGCCAGAAACGCGTGCAGTGTCTCAGATAGAAGCCAGAAACGCGTGCAGTGTCTCAGATAGAAGCCAGAAACGCGTGCAGTGTCTCAGATAGAAGCCAGAAACGCGTGCAGTGTCTCAGATAGAAGCCAGAAACGCGTGCAGTGTCTCAGATAGAAGCCAGAAATGCATGCAGTGTCTCAGATAATTTGAAGTTTTTCCTCTTCACTCTTCTTTAGTATTTAAAATTTCCAGGAAGAACATAGTCTGAAAACACCGCAAATCTTTTTTCTTTATGCTGAATTTATGTGTATATGTGTGTGTGTGTATTAAAAATAATTAAAGAAAAATAGGCCATGAATTTGTGATGGAGCAGAGCAGGGTATGGAAGATATTGACGAGCAAAAAGAGAAGGAGGAAATGATGAAATTGTATTCAAATTTTAAAATAAATATCATTAATCTTTAAAAAGAGATTCTGGGGACTAACAATTTTAAACTGTCATAGTAAGCATCGATGAAGGTGAAAATTATATAAGTAATACAAACACAAAATACTTGCCAAACTTTACCCTTGACAAGTACCTAATCAGTTTTAGTGTCTGAGATGTAAGGTGCAAACTGCATATTTCAATTGTGACCAGGCAAAGGTTGCAAAATATCATACATCTGAGAAAAGTTCAGCTTCCACAGTTTCACCTAGCTTTGAAGATGGGTAATTTTTGCAGCATCAGGGTCCAAAAGTTCACTTTGCAGGCATCTCCCGAGGAGGCTCCTGAGGCACGGCCTATTTTATATTGCAGACCTCAGGACTATGGGATCTATTTATATTCTGCTTAAGCTCCTGGGATAGTTTGAATATTTTTTTAAATACTTCGTGAATTTAGAGACAACAAGTTTCAGTATATTTCAACTACCCCTCAAGCAGATCCCAGCACTTTCTCCTAAATATGATTTGTTGCTTCAGAGAAAAGAGACAGTTTCATAAGAATCTGAATCTGCTGCATTCTGTAATTCAGTAATTGCAGGTAAATCCACATGGTCATTATACTGCTACAACACACACACACACACACACACACATTCTTCATTACTAAAATAAGATGTCTAAGTTTTAACCCAAAAAAATACTGTGCATGTTTAATTATAGAGAAAACCATGAACATCTCACAGAGATTTGCTGTGACATATTTGATCTTTAGTATAGCTACATAACACCCACTACTTCTCTCTTTCTTCCTGTGCTGGAAAAAAAATAGACCCAAAACACAAATACCAGTTATATCCCTAGGTTGCCTCTGACAGAAAACAGGACCGATTCCCTTCACAATATACTTCCTTTACTATTTTTGTGATAGAAACCTAGTTATACTCAGCATACAAAGGTTCTCAAATGAAATTCTGAACTCCCCAACTTCCTTTGCAGCTGTATAGGGACCACCTGGCATAGCCAAAAGATTTAAATGTGGGGTCTGCTTACAACGATGGCTGCCTAGGCACTGTTTTCTCCATTCCTTTTCCCTTCTTCATGCCAATTTGGCAATGACAATGAGAACCCTTAGAGTTACTTGGGGCCAGTAGAGAAAAGACCCAAAGAGTCTCAACATTATAAATGTAGCACTTTCAAGCTGATAAACCAGTAACAACAAACATCGGCTTCCTGGTTTTGTTCTGTTTGATAGGAGGAAAACAGACTGTCTGTATAAGCCCCCGAAGTTATGTATTCCGTTATCCTCAGCTCACAGCTGCCCTAATGTCACCCCGCCTCTCACTCAGCCTCTCGTGTAATCAGGTAGAGAGGAAAACCTATCCCTGATCCCTAATGGAAACCAAGAACTGGATTGCTAACACATTAATTAGAACAGCTGCGCCTACACCTGCCTGCTAATGAGGTGCCCCACAAGAATTTTCGCCGTCAACTGTAAAATCAGCACTTCAATAAATAATTATATTATTCCGAAACTGCCCTGTCCCCAAAATTCAAGCACCCAAATATGCCTGAAATCATCGTCTCTTTGGAGAGGAGTTCTGTGGGTGCTCGGTGTCCTCAATTCCTCATGTGGCTGCCATCACGCCAGCTGAGCGTTGAGGACCCATCGGCTGTCAAGATACAACATGGATAGAAACGCTTAGGGGCAGATTATTGCAGAGGACTAAGTGTAAGCACAGTTGGTTATGAAGGCCTAAGCTCAGAGGAGCACAAGATGCAGTTTCCTTAGAGGAGGATGAGCTATATAACTTAGGAGGAATGCTGTCTCCCTTTCTGATAAAGGCGGAGTCAGGGATTATGAAATATACTGTAAATCTTCATTTTCAAAGTGAAAATTAATATCCAGGATGGAACCCAAGCCAGGTGCAATGGTGTAACCTCAACATTTAGGTAGCTGAGGTAGGAAGACGGCAATGTGAGATCCTCTTAGAAATGGGGGAGGAAGGATGGGTCAAAGGATGCCAATGATGCCGATGAACTTTCACTGCGTGCTTGCCCTGTGCTAGGAAAAGCTCTTTCTATTCGTCTCTCTCACTGCACATCCACAACAGTTGTTAGTAGCAGCTCCAGCTTAGGGCTGTAGGAACAGATTCTCAGATACAACAGACACAACCTGCCTGCATTAACTCAGTGAGAAGCGGAGTGAGAACTGCCTAATGCCAAAGGGTCTCTGATCTCAACCCGTCTGTAGTCAGGTCCACGTGGCCCACTGTTCTCCCAGTGTTTCCAACCATGATGATCTCTTTAGCAAGCACCCTTTTAAAAGTCACTGATAGAAAACATACTAATAAAATGTATTGCACGTTCACCCATGCTCTTTAAATGATTCCGTACTGTATTTGTCGTCCTTATCCATGTAGAAAGCTGCAGACCCTGTACTGGTGAGACCCAGGATCCAGAGAATACTTCCTGGACAGGAGCACCCTTTGAAATATTTTCTTGCTCTCCCCATGGTGGAAGTTGTATCGATTCTGGTCCCCTAAGTAGCAGATGCCTTGATGGGATTAGATACATAGATTAATTGGGGGAAATCTCTGTAAACCACAAATGGAATAGGAAGGAGCTGGGAGACCCTTCAGGCCGTCATGTTGATTCAAAACCTGGAGAAAGGATGAAGGGCACTGGGTAAAAAGAATCTGAAATGGGATTGTTGAGTTCAGTGTTCAGGAACTTCAGTGTTGAGGAAGTCCTGGACAGCTGATGAGTCCCTCAACCAAATCCAGCCATGGGAGGAATTCCTACTCAACCATGCTCAGTCATTGGCCATGAGCTGTCAATCAAACATCCGTTTGTAGAGCTGGTGATGCTTTGAAGGAAATAGAGCGGCACATCTCTAAGGTCATCTCAAATTAGGAATCCTGGATATGACCCAATAACTTCATTTTTTTGAGAAAGAAACTATTAAATCTCCATAATTAAGATGCAAGGGCTCAGGCAGTTGATTGAGTTGAGTTCACCTTCACACTGAGGAAGTTTGGGCACATTATTTAATCTCTCTTACACTTCCTCTCCTCCTACAGTTGGAATGATAATTACATCTATCACATAAGACTTCCTTCTGTGAGCTTCAAAAGAGAAAATATGTAAAAATGCTCAACCCAGTACCTGGAACATACTCATCACTCAAAAAAAAACGGTAGCGACTATTAATTTCAATCTAACATTTTCCTATTAGTGACAGATTAAATAAATCACTGTCTATCCAAGTTAACCTCCCCAGTCATTCCAAAGTCACCGAGCTCCCAGGGAACCATTGCTAAACGACACCTCCCGTGCTTGCAAAACTTCTCTACTGGCTAATAATGTTATCACGCTAGAAATGCTCCAGATCAGATGGTCTCTGTGCTCAGAAGAAACCAATGCCTTCCAAATAAGCCACTGAAAGACTTCTAGAAAGACCTATTCAACAAATACTGAGAATCAAATCATTTCGTGCTCCAATATTAATTCAGTTAAGTTTTATGTCAGATAAAAATAAGACTCTGAAATTTAAAAATCCAATTCCGAGTCTTAAAATATTTACCAAAGCGGAAGGGAACAAATCAATGTTGCACCACCAAGGTCAGCAGGGGATCTGCCTGTTCTTGAAGAATCTCCAAGACTCCAAGAGCTCATCTTTGGCCTGACAGAGAGCATCCTGAAAGGCAAGAGGAAGAGAGCATAGTGGAAGCTAAAACCAGGAAGGGCCTGGGGTGCTGTGTCACAGTGAGAAATGGAACTTATATCAAAGAACATGAGCGCTTATGTCCAGGGAAAACATGGGTGTTTGTGATTTGTTTCTTCCTTGGCTTAAAAATGTCTCTTTTCTCTACCTTTTAAAAAAACATTTTATTTACTCATTTATTTTGTGTCCTGACCACAGCCTTCCCTCCCTCCTCTCTTCTCACTCCTTCCTCCCCCAGTATGGTCCATGGACACAGACATGACTCCAGACACAGGACTAGGAAGTCTGCACTCGCCGAGCAGTAATTCCCATCACTGGACACCTTCCCTCTCCCCACTCAGGGCTGTAGTGATGAGACGAGCAGGCCTGCTTTTCGTCCCGCCCTGCTCCCGCACGTTTGCCCAGTGGAAGGTTCTTAGCCCGGGTGTCTCCTCATGAAAACGGCAGGACTCGGTAACTAGTGTGAAACGTGGAGAAAGCTCAAGTTCCTTTCTGCCTAGGAAGAAAAAAATAACAGCAGAGGATGGGGAAAACAAAGACCCTATATCCCCGAGAGAAGAGGCCATCTGACGGGAACGTTTTGTGGTTGTTGCTGTCTTCTGCAAACCACCCCACATCCGTCCTCTCCGACACTCGTTTTAGGCAAATGGTGAGCAGAAAGCACCCCGAATTTTCCGTGACAACTGCCATCTTCCTTTCCTTGTTAGACGGTTATAAAGATGTTCCAGAGCGTCCTCAGCCAGTGCCGCTAACCTTCTACCCAGAGCCTTCCGCTCAATGTCCCTAACAACATCAGACAGAACATTTCATGCGCATAGCTGCACCCTTCTTTTCCAGATTAATGAGATGGTCTTTCAGGCGGTTCCATTTCAGCGGCGCTGTCCTTATCCTTCCCGAGCTTTTCAAAAGCTCTTAGGATCAAATAGGACCTTGGTGGACGTCTTTTCTTAACTTGAAAGTTACAAGCAGAAAGAACTCAATGACTTTTAGAATCCACTTGACCATGCAAAGGTAGGAGTAGTTGGCTCACAAGCAAAGACATGCAATGATCTCTAAATAGATGGCTAGCATTCCACTTCACTTTTCATAATTAAAAAAAATAAATAAAAATTCTAAGAAGGGCTGGAGAGAGACGCAGCTCAGTCTAAGAGCGTGGTCTGATCTTCCAGGGGACTCAGGCTCAATTCCCAGCAACCACATAGTGTCTCACAATTGTCTGTCACTCCAGTCCCAGGGGATTTGACACCACCTTCTGGCCTCTGTGGGCACTGGGCGTGCACAAACATACAAGTAGGCAAAACACCCATACGCGTAAAACTTTTAATTAAGAAATTAAAAAATTACAATGAAAACACCATTATTACCTCTGCTTCCCCCTCCCCTGAGTCCGAAGGTTGACAGTTCACTGCGGTAAGGCCGTGTGGGGGAAACACTTTCCTATGGGGTTGACAGGAGAGTAAACCTGGATCCAGGTCTGAGACAGGGGAATACAAAGGTGAGACCTAGACACTTTTGTCAGACAGCAAGGAAGTGCTCAGAGATTGAGAGGACAAAACGCAATTGGCAATCTCAAAAAAAAAAGGGGGGGGGGAAGGGGACTTCCATATGAAGAGTATGAGGAGATGGGGGAATGATTCTTTTTTTTTTTTTTCCACCTTTATTATATTGATTAAATCATCCCTGAGAAACTAAACCCACTGGGTGAAAGGCTCTTAGCGGAAGGGACATTCACAAATCCCCACAGTCGCTCCTCACAGGTTAACTAATATGCATGGGCTAGCGCGGAGGTTCTCCACCTGTGGGTCACAACACCCTCAGCGGGGGGGGGGGGGGGGGGGGGCGTCAAATGACCCTTTCGCAGGGGTCGCCTAAGACCGTCAGAAAACAGAGATATTTGCATTACGATTCATGGCAGTAGCAAAGTCAGTTATGAAGTAGCAACGAAAATAATTTTGTGGGGCTGGAGAGATGGCTCAGTGGTTAAGAGCATTGCCTGCTCTTCCAAAGGTCCTGAGTTCAATTCCCGGCAACCACATGGTGGATCACAACCATCTGTAAAGAGGTCTGGTGCCCTCTTCTGGCCTGAAGACATACACACAGACAGAATATTGTATACGTAATAAATAAATATTTAAAAGAAAAAAAGAAAATAATTTTGTGGTTAGGGGTCACCACAGCGTGGGGAAACTGTACTAAAGGGTCGCCGTGTCAGGAAGGCTAAGAACCACTGGGCTAGAAGAATGACTCCCTAGCTCTGCCTGCATATAAGCCGTTCAGGCTCATCCTGTAAACACGGATTCTGATTGCCCAGGTTTGGGGTGAAAGATGGAACCACACCCACCTTCTGACGAGCTTCCTCGTCATATCATGGCTGTTCACCCTTGAAAGTTGCCAGGGATTAAAGATTACTTGCCCCAACCCTGTTTTCGGTCTCATTCTTAAGCCCATGAAACCTTTTTTTGGGTGAAATTTTCTCTTTCCTATCTACACGCTGAATGTTTTTATCCAGCCATTTTACTTATTTATGCTAATTAAAATTCATCTCAGGGCATTCTCATCAACACTCCAGTATTTTTAAACACGAGGCACCAGACCCAGATTAGAAATATTAATTTCAACTCTCTCCGCCTACGTGTCTATCTATATTTCAAAGAGGTTTCTCAGAAAACACCAGAGGGTTCTTGTTGCTATTGTTGTTTTTTAAGGTAGCAGAAATGTTATGCCGCGCGACCAGGAAGAAAGGGTGATACGGTCTTATTTCCACGTGTAAAGTAAGATGCGCCAGCAGGAAATGAAGAGCACACTATTAAGTCCATACTTGAAGTCTCTTTTTTTTCTAGCTCTTGTACACCAGGCTGGTCTCGAACTCACAGAGATCCGCCTGCCTCTGCCTCACGAGTGCTGGGATTAAAGGCGTGCGCCACCACCGCCCGGCCATCCTTGAAGTTTCTGAACAGTAAGGACAACTTTCCTAGTAAAGCTCACTGCCCAGAAAACCGAACGCAGCGACACCGTCCATTTGTATCAGGAGTCTATGCATTCTCCAAAGCTGGCCCACAGGCTAATGAGACCCAAACGCTGCGCCCCTGTGGACAGGAACATTGTGGGGTTGAAGGGCGAGTCCCTTAGCCTCCAGTGTTTCCAGCTAAGGTATCTGTAGCTCTAAAGTGGGAGGAGAAAACTAGAAACTGCATTCAATGATGTGGGTTTGGAATATTATCCCTGGGAGCAGTAAAACAATTCAAAGCAAGCATTCTGGATCCACAGCACTAGATCTTATCTTGGTGGAGATTCTTTCGGGTTCCGGGAGAGAGGGCAGAAAGAGAGGTGTGAGAACAGAACCAACCCAAGATATCCTCCTGCCCCAGCACCACAGCAGTGGCAATCGGGCCTCCTTTGGGGGAATTCTGAGCTAGACCAACTGCCTTTATATTGATCGGGGAACTTTGAATCTCATCTCTAAAGGTCATTGGGTTGAGACTCTGGATTCCACTAAACAGAGAGGTGTCTTTGGCTCCAAAATCTGTGTTGCTAGCAAAATGATTCAATGGGAGTAAAGAAGCCTGCTGTGCTGTTTATAATTGGAGCACAACCTTTGAACACACTACAAAAAAAAACAAAAATCCACAGTGGGTCAAGAACAGTTTCGAATTCCTCCTAAATATGTGGTAACTAAGAGAATGTTCTCAGGGTTTGTCCACTGTGCGTCCCATTGCCCTTGTCACCGCAGAATTAAAGAGTTCTGTCTTCTTCTTCCAGAGATGCTCAAATTACCCCTCTCATTGAACCCTAAGTCTGTAATCCATTGATGCCTACAGGAAAAGCCACACCCTTTGATGTGCCGTGCAAGCTGCTGATGGCGGATGTGTGGCAACAGCCTGCCCTCGCCAAACCACGCGCGCTGGTTCTCTCCGCGGAAGTACGTTCTCTCCGTTCCAGCAATGGCACTCCTGGCGTTTGATGAGCAGGAAACATATCTGAAGCCATTGTTAGCCTGATGAGCCATTTGCTGCCTGCGGTCTCTCTGAAAACTGATCCGTTAAGGAGGAATAGGAAAGCGATGGCATTTCCTATGCAGGTTCATTCGCGGCCCATGGAGGTAGCAGGTGAAACCAATATTCTTTAATTACATCCCAGACCATGTGGGGGCAAGAGGCCTGCTTGTTCTGAAATGGTGTCAGCATGGTTGGTGCCAAAGCCATAAAACCTGGGTGGCTACAGTGGAACTGGCTTATTAGTCACTCCTAAGAGCCAACTGTTGAGTCTTCTTGAGTTGTGCAAGCATGTTGCCAAGCTGGTCTGAGACTGAGACTACTGAAATCAGTTCCTCCCCCAAACCCCATCCGGTCAGCTATTAACCAGCATGTTACTGTGTTAATAATGGCAACCTGATAAATTAGACCGCAGGCAATTCTTAGGAAGGTCCAGGAGAGAGCTCAGAGAATGTAGTCAGAGACTGCTTGTTCGTTTCAGGGAGCTCTGTAATGACACCTATCGAGCAGGAGGGGAAAGACAAGTGTTTGGAGCAGAAAGAGGAGGACTGAGCTGCAGAGACGAGGTAGGGGCCTATGCCACCACAGCCGACTTCCCTTTGCTCTCCCAGAAAGAGACTGACACTGTGCTAATTTCAAATACTCAAATAACACCTGACTTAGATATAATAATAAAATGACAACAATGGCCATGAACGCGATGTCAGAGTACACACTTCTCCAGGCTGGATGAATCAAGCAGAAGCGGTAAAGTAAGAAATACACGATAATGGGAAAATAAAATAAAACTGACTTGGTGTTTGAGGGATTAAAAGTGACCTTTACGATGACAGAAAACACGGAACACGCATGCGTGCAAGGGCTAACGCAGCTACGTCATACGTAGATGACGCAACCATGCTGCACGTGGGTCATGCAGGGTCCTTTAAGATTCCTGGAGCCATTAGGCACTTCTGCCTGAAGGCTTGTCTGCATGTCTGGCCCTGGAACAGGGAAGTGTCAGCCATGTTGTGTGGCTGAATCATTACAGTATCCGACCCCCGGATGAATTTCATACAAGTGTCTGGCCCCGAATAGCTGGAGTTGTCTTTATTTATACTTCAAAAAATTATGTTTCTCCATACTAGCAGACAGGCATTTCCCGTCCTCCAACGTTAACCTTCAGCAAAGACAAATATGCCATATATGTTCTTTCCCAGCTTTTACATTAAAAACATCTTTAAGGCAAAGCAACACTTAACATTTTGCTAGCTTGACTAAAGATCAAGCCAGGCACATCCTGTACTTACAAAGCTAAAAGGTGATTAACACAGGCACACATTGTCAAGAACTTGACTATCACTCAAAACTTAAAGCATATTTACAGAAATAGGGGCGATCGGCCGTAAGCTGCCTGCACAGGGTTGGCTTGTACTTCTTCAACTGCCCATTAACTCAAACGGCCTCCGATCCTGTCAGGACGGAATCAGAACAGTTCCCCGGGTCTGGAGTACGGCTGCTGTTTCCAGAAAAGAAACATGAAAAACATCAGTTCCCAAAGAATTCCACAGAGAAATATTTGAGAAAAAAAATGGGTTTCCAGGAATGATCACATCTGTTCAGTGTGTGGCATGACCCAGTGGTACTAAAACCCACCAAGAGTATCGTCGCGATGAGAGAGAAGAGAGCTGGCTGGCCACAAGCTTCCAGCAGTCTTCTGTGCTGTGCTGAAGTCCCCTGGTCCATGCCGAGTGAGCCTGTCTCTAACAGGCTGTACCTTGTGGAGACCCCTGGGACAAGCACGCATATGCTGATTCAAAACTAGGCCACACTGGTGACACAAGCTAGAGTCATTTTGAAGAGAGAATCTCGGTCAAGAAAATGCACTTAGATTGTAGTAATATTTCATTTGTATTTTAATAAATAAAACAACCTGAAGCTCAGAAAAGCAAAACAAGCCAGCCACTGGTTCTTACCTCTACCTCAGTCCAAAATGGTGATCCTACTTCCAGGAATCTCAGGATGATGCTGTGTCTGAGAGCTGTCTCCTGTTTTATATTCCTCTCTAGGGCTGGGATTGAAGGCACGCACCACCTGGTTTCTATAGCAAACTAATGTGGCTACTGGGATGAAAGGTGTGTGTTACCACTGCCTGGTCTGTAAGGCTGATCAGTGAGGCTGTTTGACTTTCTGATCTTCAGGCAAGCTTTGTTTTTATTAAAATACAAATGAAATGTCACTACACTAGATTGGTCTGTGGGCAAGCCTGTGGTGCATTTCTTGGTTGGTAAACAAATGTAGGGGAGCCAAGCACTGTTAGCAGTGCCAACCCTGGGCTGCCGGTCCTGGGGTACTAGGCAGGCTGAGAAAGCCATGGAGAGCAAGCCCAAGCATCCCTCCATGACCTCTGCATCTGTTCTCCTCTCCAGGTTTAAGCTCCTGCCCTGACTCCCCTCAGTGATGGAGTGTGACCCGAGAGTTGCAAACTGAAAAGGACTTTTACTCCCCCAACTTGCATTTGGTCATGGTGTTTTATCACAGTCTAAATAAGACAAGCGTTTGTCATGAATGACAATTATTTCAACACACGGTACAAAACTGGCATGTTCTTTCCCTTTGAAGGACATTTTTGATGCCGTGTAGCCTCAGAAGTTTGTAGCCCACTGGCCAGAACTTAATCATGCAACCACGGGGA
This sequence comes from Arvicola amphibius, assembly GCF_903992535.2. Lineage (NCBI taxonomy): Eukaryota > Metazoa > Chordata > Mammalia > Rodentia > Cricetidae > Arvicola > Arvicola amphibius. Next base: position 5,778,344 of record NC_052063.2, read on the forward strand.
CAGCAAAGGTAGCTAGGGATTTTTTTTTTATTCTAGTCATCCACAAACCCAGCTGAAAAAGCAATTTATTTCAGTGTAGTAGAGATGAGTTAGATAACACACACTGAGTGCACGTTAGTAGTGTCTGTTACAGCATAGCAACTTTGGACACAGAGCTATACTGAAAACAAGCATCCTTTCAAAATAACCCACAGTTATTTTCTTATCAAAAGTATCCAAGTTCCTCTGGACCTATAATTATATGCCAAAATATTCCTTTGACTAAGGGATTTTATTGCTGTTTTCTGGAGTTCTCTGTCTGAATTCTAAGCACTCGCTTAGGAAGAATAACAAACAAAACAAGAAGAAAGGAAAAATAAATGTATTATCATTCATTATTCTTGGGTGTACAAGGCCTAACAGGAAGCAGGGAGGGAGGGAAGTTTAATCAAGCAGGCGGCTCAAGGCATGGACTTAGGAAGTTAATGTCCAAAGTATGCAAGTGTGGAAGGCTCTGAGCTGGAAAAGATGGGCCGTGAAAGGGAATCGCTGATTATCAATTCCTTCTAATCCCTTTTATTAACCAAAGCAAATATTCCAGTGCACACTGATCCGACCTTCGCTTTCTCTTCTGAGATGAAGCCTTTTCCTCTTGCTTTTCCTTCTATCGATCCAAGACATTTTCTAGTAACTTCCCTATGTTTTACCTCCATCATGCTTGATTCTGTCCTTTATCACGGGGAGGGTCCTCCATGTGCTACGGCTGTGACTTTAGCGAGTTATAAATCCTTCTCTGCCTCTGTCCCTACCAGGGTGGATGAAGCTGGTCACCTCATCTACCTCACAAAAAAATCATCTACTTCATATCAGAGGATATACATTCTAAACACCTGAAACACAGCCTGGCACACAGTAGTATGAAGATTTAGTTGTTGCTGCACTTGACATGGCCCATATATTATATGAGGCTATAATGTACTAAACACGGAGACTTTATCTCTCTTCAAGATAACGGCAGCAAAATGACAGTTTTATCTCCTTGACAATTTCTCCTAGAACATTCTGAGGCTGGCCATCCACCACCGACATGACGTGAAACACACTGAGGAAGTTGAAGAGGTCCCTGGACACCACCTGTGTTCAGCTGAGTTTAGTAACGTTCTACTGTGCTATTATATACCGTTATGGTTCTGCTGCTGTGTAAAAGCACCATGACCAAGAGCAACTTACAGAAGGAAGAGTCGATTTTAGCTTATGGTTCTAGAGGGAGAAGAATCCAATTATAGCAGGGTGACGTGGAAGTAAGGGGGTGGGGCGCGCTGGCAGAAGCCGGTAGCTGAGTGATTGTTTCTCCAGTCACACACAAAAAGCAAAGGGTGAACCGGAGGAGAGGTGAAGATTTAAGATTTCAAAGACCACCCCCAGTGAAATACTTCCTCCAGCAAGGATGCAACTCCCTGTAAAGTCTCAAAACGGCTCTAACAACTGGGAACCAAGAGCTCAAATGCCTGAGCCTCTAGGGGAAATTCTCATTCATACCCTACAGCACAGTAGGTGGGGTGGTTTGAACAGGTATGGCGTCCATGGACTCGTGTGTTTCAATGCTTGGTGCTAGGAGTAGCACTATTAAGAGGTGTGGCCCTGTTGGAGGAAATACATCACTGTGGAGGCGGGCTTTGAGGTCCCCTGTGCTCAAGCTATGCCCGGCGTGGCACACAATTGCTTCTGCTGCCTGCAGATCAAGATGTAGAACTGTCAGCTCCTCTCTCGACACCACGCCTTGCTGTGTGCCTCCATGCTTCCTGCCATGGTGATCATGGACTGAACCTCTGCAGCTGTAAGCCAGCCCCCATGAGTTTGCCAAGCTCATGGTGTTTCTTCACAGCGATAGAAACCCTGAGACAGTAGGGAGCATGTTTATTTATTTCTGATTATTCAGCAAACACTGTTATAGACAATGGTGGTATAGTGAAGCAGAAGGCATGCTCTTCCACTGTAAACCAGAATGACAGGCATGTGTGGGAGAGCAGCTGCTGCAGGAGAGTGAAAGCATTGTTGGTTGTTGCTATAACACATGCAGCATTTATTGGTCATCTATCTGTATGTGTGTGTGTGTATATGTGTGTGTGTATAATCGTTTAACAATGAGAAAGAGTATACTTAATAGAGTATTCCCTATTTCAAAAGACTGAAATCCAGTTCAGATTATTTTAAAGGAATAGTTTGTTCATTGATTCATTTATTCAGCAAAAAAAAAAAAATATTTGATCAACTACAGCAAACTATACAAGCATGCCAAAATTGGACCCACATCTTTAGAAATCTGCTACCTCCTTCTCTCTCAGCCGAGCCTTTTCTAGGTTTGTCTAAGGCTCAGGCGTACTCGCTATTGGTAAGCTACAGATGGCTCCTAGGCACGCAGACACCAGGTAATACAGACGCACGCAAGGGAAGCTCACACAGCTGGAGGGGGAGCAAACAGAAGTTGAGAAGTAGCCGAAGAGGAACTTGAAGAAGCCAAGGTAAGCGGATGAAGAAAGGAGGGGGAACTAGAGAGCCCTGCAAGGGTCTGGGTCTCTTCCTGGGCAGGGACAGTCAGCTGTCCTCTCAGACAGAGGCATCTGTGAGAAGTCTGGCAGGATCTCACGTCCATTTTCCCAGGATCTCCTGGCAAACTGTCTTGGAAACAGACTATAAAGAAGTAAAAGTGGAAAGAGGAAGCCCAGACATGAATGCTTTCAAAGAGAGAAGCCGGGCTTGGCAGGGCTTGGAATTTATACAATGTTTAAGGGGATGCCATAAATAAATAAATAAATAAATAAATAAATAAATAAATATTATATAAACAAACAAATAAATAAATAAATCTGCACGGGCACATTCCACCCAGGGATTCCACCTTTGGGAATTTAGCCAGATGCATATCTAAACTATATGGAAGACAAACTAGACTCTATACAAAATGTGTGCACTCATTTCTTGAAATTAATCTTTAAAAACCAGTATAGCAACGATTTGTATGGCACTTGCATTGTATGGAGCACACACATGGTGTAGAGATGACAAAGTATCAGAGAAGGTGTGCCTAGGTTCTTTGCACATCCTACACCATGTAATCTAATCAGTCTAGCCCTCAAGGAGTGCCGAACTGATCTCAGACAGATACCAAGGGACACCCATATTGATTTAGAAGGAACATAGAAAATGAGGAGTCTCGGAGCTAAAGTTATAGGGAATTGGCCTCTCAACCTTTCCACACTATATGGTAACTGTGGGTTATCTTTAAACCGTGAGCTCTTTCAGAACTGAGAACTTACCAGAAGCCTTCACATCCCAGGTTCCTGGTGCAGAGGCTGGCTGGGTTGACTGATAACATTAATGGCTCCATTGGAGGGGATAAAGAGCATTGGTTTTGTTGAGGTGGAGCCTGATCTTAACGGCATCTGTGACTAGCCTGTGGTGTTACCTAAACACAAGAAACTCAATGTCTCAGGGTTTAAAAGGCATTAGATGTGTTAGCCATGTGGCTTCGCCAAGTAACACGTCTGAACCAAAAAGGGCCTTCATAAATATTCACCTCTCTCTTCTTCCAGCCCTGGGCTCTGCGGCCTTTTGTCAGGTGCATTCTCCAAGGCTGGGCTCCAAGCCAGGAAGCAACGCTGTCGTCTGTGACGACGTGAACTTATTTAGCTCAGCTGCCTTACATTTTAGAGTCAAGATCAATGTTTCAGCTAAAATATTTTCCCCACAACTCAGGAGTTCAGATCTCTTAATTGATCTTTTGACCCTCATATTTGTCTAAAGGTCAGAAGGGGCATCTATAATGTGCCACTGTGTGCTGGGAGCCGAGTCCAGGGTCTGCAAATGAGCGTGGAAGAGTGCTGTTTCTGCTGTTTAAGCAAATCGATGTGATTATTTTAAAGGCACCGACTTCCTTCGTTGAACATCCAAGTATATAATAAGTAAATAATTCATCCCCTTAAAATATTTATTAAAGGTAGATGCTCTCTGAGAAAACCGAGTCATCTAAGAATTGAATGCCTTTGGGTTTCGCTGGTGCCACTAATCACAGAAACTGTTGCTTTCAGTCATCTGTCCGGTGACCACAACAACTTTTGGAGTTAGGGGATAACATCTCCATTTTAAAGAGGGAGCAACTCAAGGGAGGTCACATAATGCATCCAAAGTCACAGGAGCCAGTAAGTTCTGGAGTTGTGCTCTGTCTCTTTTGCATGCCCCTACTCCCTCTGTGGGGGAAGAAACTGCAGGCTACCACGTCACTTCTTTCAAAGACCTGCAACCCCTAGAGCATCCTTCCGGATGTTATGTTTCCCTTTACTACGCGTGTGTAGCCCAAGGCTTATTATATACTATGCTGGGTCTGATTCCGTATGCCTGTTCAAAGATGGGATCCAAAAGCACTTCCTGGTCTCAGAGTTTGAGACACGGGTGCCCAGGAAAGATGCTCAGATTACAACCCGTGAGCTTCTTTTGAAAATATTTGCTTTGTGATCGCCTAGCTTACCCTGGTATTTGCTAACTGTGTTGCTCCTGCATTGGTTACAGGAAGTCATTGCTTCTAAGTGGAAGTCACCCAATGAGGAGGAAGAACCATAGCTAATGTTACCCTCCACCCGACGTGGCATACACATGTCAAGGACTGTGCCAAGAGTGTACGGATTTTGATTTAATCACATGAACCCTGTGAGGTAGTCACACCCTCCATTCAATTGAGAGGACTTTTAAACTGAGGCCCCAAAGATAAGAAAAATAACTAGTTCTCTAACCCTAACCCTAGCCCTAGCCCTACCAGGACAGCTAGGACTTAAAGCAGTGGCCGGCCATTCAGCACATGTCTACCACATTTCCAAAGTGAAGGGTCAGTATGGTTCACTAATACCAAAGTGCAAGCCAGATCTTAGAGACAAATCTATACTTAGTTAATAGGCATTTGACCTCTCATTCAGTCATTCACTCAGGGCCTGTTCTCCTAAGTGTTGCAGCCAGTATTTAAGATGGTTTAGGCAGCAGTCCAGACCAGGGACATCCGCACGGCCTTTGGGGGTGAAGTGGGCTATGGCCGCAGACCCAGGTCTGGCCGTCAGCAGCAGCACAGGCCAAAGCGTCAGCATGGTCTCAGGTGATTTTCCAGCGCACTCACATCAGAGTGTTCCTCTCCACCCTAGAGCCTTCGTGATACTCAAATCACCCTGCTCCGCTTCCTCTCCCATCTCTCCATGCCTTACTTGCACACACTGTAGTGGCTCGTGCTGTGGGCAGGGCCACATGTTGGAATGAGGGGTCTCTAGGTGTCTTCTTCCTGCCTACTCTGTGAGGCGGCAGGCGGGGTCTCTAGGTGTCTTCAAAGTGTCTCTCCAGCCCAAAGTTTCCAAAGGAAATAACTCTGGGATTGGTTGCATGATGTGGGCTAATATCCACATATAAGTGAATGAATGCATACCTTATTTATCTTTCTGGGTCTGGGTTATTTTGCTCAGGGTGGTTTTTTTTTTTTCTAGTTTCATCCATTTTCCTGCAAATCTCATGATGTTATTTTTTTAACAGCCACAGAATACTCCACTGTGCAAATGTATCATAATTTTTTAATCCATTCTTCTGTTGACGGACATCTAGGTTGCTTCTAATTTCTGGGTTTTATGTGAGTAGAGCATCAGTGAGCATGGTTAAGTGGGTGTCCTTGGGGTAGGATAAAGCATCCTTTGGGTACATGCCTAAGAGTGGTATAGCTGGATCTTGAGGTAGATGGATCGCCAACTTTCTGAGGAACTGCCATATTGATTTCCATAGTGGCTGTATCAGTTTGCACTTCCATCCACAAAGGATGAGTGTTCTCCTTATTCCACATCCTTATCAGCATAAATTGTCATTTGTGTTATTGATCTTAGCCATTCTGACAGGTCGAAGATAGAACCTCAAAATTTGATTTGCATTTCCCAGATGGAGAAGGATGTCTTTAAGTGTTTCTTGGCCATTTGGGTTTCCTGTATAGAGAATTCTCGGTTTAGATCTTTACCTCATTTTTAATTGGATTACTTGTGGGTTTTTGATATCTTGTTTCGTGAATTCTTTATATATTTTGGATATTAGTTCTCTATCTGATGTGACATTGGTAAAAATCTTTTCCCATTCTTTAGACTGCCATTTTGTCCTAATGATGGTGTCCTTTGCTTATAGAAGCTTTTTGGTTTCATGAGGTCTCATTTACTAATTGTTGACCTTAGTGCCTGTGCTATTGGTGTTCTGTTTGGGAAGTTGTGTTCTGTGCTAATGCATTCAAGGTTATCCTCCGCATTCTTTTTTTTTTTTTTTTTTTTTGGTTTTTCGAGATAGGGTTTCTCTGCAGCTTTTTTAGAGCCTGTCCTGGAACTAGCTCTTGTAGACCAGGCTGGCCTCGAACTCACAGAGATCCGCCTGCCTCTGCCTCCCGAGTGCTGGGATTAAAGGCGTGCGCCACCACCGCCCGGCTTATCCTCCGCATTCTTATATCAGTTCAGTATATCTGATTTTGTATTGAAGTCTTTGATCCAGTAAGACTTGAGTTTTGTACAGGGTGATAGATATGGAACTATTTGCGTTCTTTTGCATGATAATATACAGATTCACTAGCACCATTTGTTGAAGATGATATCTTTTTTCAATGTGGATTTCTGACTTCTTTATCAAAACTCTGGTATCCATAGTTTGTGGATTTATATCCAGGTATTTGGTTCAATTCCATTGATCAATGTATCTGTTTTTATACTAATACCAGGTAGTTTTTATTACTGTAGCTCTGTAGTAAACTTGTAATCAGGGATGGAGAAACCTCCAGCTGTTCTTTCATTGTTCAGGATGGTTTAAGCTAGCCTGGATCTTTTGTTTTTCCACATGAAGTTGTCAATTGTCCTTTTAAGGTCTGTAAAGAATTGTGCTGAAATTTTGATGGAGATCACACTGAATCTGTAGATTGCTTTTGGTAAAATGGTCATTTTTACTATGTTAATCCTACCAATTCACGATATCTTCTGATATCTTCTCCAATTTCTTTCTTCAAAAACTTGAAGTTCTTGTCATACGAGTCTTTCTCCTGGTTGGTTATACTTTATATTATTTGAGGCTATTGTTATGCATTTATAATGCTAGCTCCTTGGAAGCAGACACAGGCAGGCCCCTGAGGCTCACTGGCTAGCGGTGCAGCCTCATTGATGAGCTCCAGGCTAGTAAGAAACCACCTGAGAAAAGCTGGGTGGTGCCTGAGAAATGACCCCCTCAGTTGCCCTCTGGCTCTTGGGTGCATCAGCACACAGAAACACACATACAGACCAAGATTTACCTCCAACTGGATTCTTCCTGGCCTGATACAGTGACTCTGAGCTTTCACAGGGCTCTGTGTAATATACCCAGGACTGGTCCACCTGTGTGGGACAAGAACCAGAAAGTAAAACCACCATGCATAATTCAAGGATAATAAATAAGAGTAAAAATTTGAATTAAACCGAAGATCAAGAGTTTACCTTGTTTTCCTTCCATTATAGCTTTGATTTTTCTAGAATGCTTAATATAGCTGAATTGCAGCCCTTATTCCTCTAAACTTAATCCAAGCTTCCAGGTTTTATTTCTTTAGGGTAGTAAAGCATCTCACTTCAGGAGACAGACCAAGGTTCAAACAACTTGAAGTGGCCATTGCTTCATTCAGCTCTGACCTGTTGAGCCTCATTCCTAGCATCCCCCGAGGTTGTAGCCAACAGGAAACTCAGAACAAATAGTGCTGACCCAAATGCCAACTGCTGCCATCAGGTTGGTGCCCAGCTTAATTGGCAATGTGTGTTTATTTGAGCCACTCTTGCGTATACAGTATTTGTTGAGGTCAGATCACCCAACTGTTTTTTGTTGTTTGTTTTTGTTTTCTGTAGCTTTGGAGCCTGTCCTGAACCAGCTCTTGTAGACCAGGCTGGCCTCAAACTCACAGAGATCCACCTGCCTCTGCCTCCCGAGTGCTGGGGATTAAAGGCATGTGCCACCACCGCCCAGCCAGAACACACAACTATTATATTAATAACTCATGATGAAACCTAGAGATAGTTATTGCTTGCACACAATAACAGGAAGTCAGCAAGATGTTAGGATCCACCTTGCAGCTGTAGGCGAGCCAAAGCCCAGAGATATAGTCTCCTTAAGGTCAAGCCAGACAGTAAAGCGCATGGCTTCAACTTCAATACCCTTTCTTCTATGTCACACTGAGTCTCCTGGGGAACAAATTTTTTAAAAAAGAAACTAGTTAGACATTGTAGCTTCAGCAATTCTATTATAGATTTACACTTCTGTGTACAAATTAGCCTCACTACGGTGTAATGGATTTTATATGCTCAGTCAATATTTCTGTAAATGGCATTCCCAAAGAGCTTATATCCGAGTTATATAAATATTGTACAGTTCTTTGTCAGTTATCTAAGTGCTGGGCAATTGACACCTGGAAAGAGACGTGCTCAGAACTGTTTGTAAATGTAGATTTGGCCATCTCTCCTATTAATGTTTCCATTCAAACCTTTTTGTTGACAAACCCCAAGACATTTTTAAAGGGAGCTCTAAATTCTTAGTCCTTAAGGAGAATTAAAGAGAAACTGTGTGATGACCTCCAGAGGCCACTGGGATTCCTCGAAGCTGGTCTTGCTCAGTGCCAGGGAACCAAACCAGGCTTCCCCGCAGACGGCTCTTGTGCCGAGCCAGCGGAATATCCCCTCATCATTCCCGTGGTACAAACTGGTTGTTATCTGAATAGGCAGGGTTTTAATTATAGGTGAGGACTATTTCTCCTGTCAAGGTTCATGGTGGGCTTATATTTACAGTGACTAAGAAGAGCCCTGGTCTCTCCCACTGCCCCTCTCATTGGAGCGTGAGCTCCATCCCTATGGTTTCCGCTATTGTTTCTAGAAAGCCTGGGGTGGCTTCCGTACGGCTCCAGGCTAACAAGCTTGGCACTGTGGCGCATCCCCTGGTGCCCATCAGGGGCACCGTCAGGCAGTTGTCACCCATCTTTGACCCCATGGTCACTAGGGCCCCCTGCCATCCTGCTACTTCTCGGTGGTTACCATTGTTAGCACCTTCCCTCCACTGACCCCTGAAGTCCCACTGAGGTGTCCAAACCGCTCTGCTAAAAAGATAAGACACTTCTGTGCCTCCGTGGCTCTCCCCAGAAGCCAGTCTGAAGCGATCACGCCTTGTGTTCCAAATGTTCACAGCTGTGAGGCGTGGCTCATAGTTTTCACCCGCATTGTCGACAGCTCTGGAAGATGGGCTGGGCTGTGTTCAACTCCTGCCTGGGGACTAGGAGGTGGCTCTTGGGCTGAGATCTGTAATCACTGTTTTTCCGACAAAGTCTGAAAGTGTTCAATGGCTCTTCCAGTAGACAGGCTCCCACCCGACCCACCCATTAACCCCTGTCCTGTGTGCAAGCGAGTCTAAGTAGGGAAAGCAATTACTCTCCAGTTATCATCCTGGGGACCAAGAAAAGTCAACTTGATGTTTCCAGCATCCTGCTAGAGTACACAGAGTGAGTCATCAGGACGCGAGGTTGGTTGCGTGATGGAGTGAAAAGATTCTCCTCACCGGGGGCGATTTCAAGGGTGTGCCAGCTGTGCCCTTGCTCCCCAATTCCGAACACATCACAGAGAAGACAGAAAGTCAGATATCGATGCCATGGGCTAGGCTGTCCCTGCCAGCAAGTCTGGGTCACTTCTAGTGATCTTCTAGGTCCAAGTTAAGTCATGGCATCTTCTCAGTCCTATCCTGATGTGTCTTCTCAGTGACTGGTAAAGTAATAACAACAAGAACCAGGAAAGCCGCCTCAGTTGTGCGGTGAGAATTCCCACAATGTGCTTTAGCTGGGCAGAGGCAGCCACCAACTTTACAGTTTCTTCTCTGGAAATTTTCTCTCTCCTTTTAAGATTTATTTTACGCGTAGGAGTGTTTTGCCTGCCTATCTGTTTGTTACCCCTCTTTACCACAACCCCCTTGGCAGCAGAGAACATGAGGATATTATGGTCTCTGACAGAATAAACTCTCTCAGAACCACTGCAGACAGGGATAAATTAGGCCCGGGCAAGTAGAAAAGAAGTAGAGAAAAAAAAAAAAATCAACCTACTGGCCCCAGCGCTTTGTGCTTCTGATTTCCTTCTCAGTCAGGTTGGGAACACCTGCTGCCAAAAATGCCAATGCCACTCAGTCCTGTTCAGTCTCAGCCATGACTTCTCTCACCTCGGAAAAATAACACGTATACAATTGCCCGTCATCCTCCAGACCCGTTAGTGCTCTGTCCACGCTCTTTCGGGACAAACGGAAAGGTGACAGTGAGCAATGACTATTAGCTGACAAGCCCTGTCCTCAGCAAAGCCTTACTTAGTCCGATGGAGTGAGGGAACATTCGCGGGCACAGAGGAAATGGCAGAAGGCTAGTCCTAGTCCTTTGTCCCCGTTCTGAGCATTCATTGATTCTAAGCTGCTTCAGATACTGTGGATTGGCTCCCTCTCTAATCTGTGCAACTGGTACCCTCCGAGGTGGGTATTTTTGTCCTTACATCCTTCTGAGAAGCCCTTGAATCTTGAGTACATTAGTGAAGACTCAGTTGCAAGACAAAGGAACCAAACTCGAACTAGCTCAAAAGAAGTAAAGATATCGGGGCTGGAGAGATGGCTCAGAGGTTAAGAGCACTGACTGTTCTACCAAAGGTCATGAGTTCAATTCCCAGCAACCACATGATGGCTCACACCATCTGTAATGAGATCTAGTGCCCTCTTCTGACCTGCAGGCATACATGCAGGCAGGAAACTAAATATAATAAACAAATATAGTCTTTTAAAAAAAAAAAGGAAGTAAAGATATCCAGAGGAAGGGAATTCTAACATAGTGTTAGGCATAGCTGAAGAAGTGACAGGGACTGACTCTGCTTCCTTATCAATCTTTTTAACTTTGCTGACCTCAGTTTTATTGTGTGTGTTGATCTCATTCTCTTCTCCTACAGAGCCTACGTTGGAAGGATGACAAAGAGGGGCTCCCAATATTACTATTAATGCCATAATCACAGGGGGAGGGTCCCTTTCTCTTCTAGAGCCCTCGTGTAACCTCACAGGGAAGATACGGGCTCTGTTTAGGTCACACTGCCCCTCCGTGGACCTGCCACCACAGTGGGCAAGTTGAGTTTGACCTGGGCATTCAATAGAAACAGAATGAAATAGAACCAGGGGGTATACAAGTTAGAGGCAATCCCTTTATGGGCATGAGTTATCAGGGGTGTTGTATATTAGTAATTACAGCACTTGAGAAGCTGAGACTGGAGGATTTCATTTGAGGTCAACCTAGGCTATAGAGTTAGTTCAAGGCCAGCTGGGGCCCTACAGTGAAAGAGTACCTTAAAAACTAAACAAAAATGAATTGCTGAGTTTAGGGGAAAGGTACAGAGAGGCTACTCTGTACTGTTCCCTAATTATGTATATCATTTTCCAAATTTAAATATATATGTGTATATATATATATATATATATGGAAAAGGAAGGAATTAAAATATCTCCTCATACTAAACTGAAATTTAATTTCACCCATGTTAACACAGCAGCTTCAACAATTCAGTCATGCACATGCCTTTCTTCATGCGCGTAAACTAGACTAAGTAACTGTCGGATTAAGAGTCGCTATTCCAAGACCAAACCGCGTCCCACTCTGGCATGCTGACTAGCGCCACCTGGTGGCAGTGGTCTATGGCAGTCTGGGGATTATTCTGGTCTCAAATCTCCAGACTGGCTTTTGCTTCTCTGCTTCCCAGGTGTGGCCCCAGTGAGATAAAGGCAATGAGTACAGCCATGGGGACGTCTCGTCACCCAAAGGGTGCCTTGTTCTGATAGGAAGTGTCAGCTTTTGCCACCCGCCTAACAACGAATCCCTGGCTACAGCCAACTCGTGACCACTAAACGTGCAATGAAGAACAAGCTAAAAGAGCTTGATGCTCAGCCGAAGAATGGATAAGGAAAATGTGGTATTTACATCATAGAGTACTACACAGCAGAAAAAAATGACATCTTGAAATTTGCAGGCAAATGAATGGATCTAGAAAACATCATATTGAGTGAGGTAACACAGACCCAGAAAGACATATAATATGTGCTCACTCGGAAATGGCTTCTAGACATAAAGCAAAGAAAACAGCCTACAATTCACAACCCCAGAGAACCTAGACAACAAAGAGGACCCTAAGAGAGACATACATGGATCTACATAGGAAGGAGAAAAAGACAAGATCTCCTGAGTAAATTGGGAGCCTTGGGGTCATGGGAGAGAGTAGAAAGGAAAGGGGAGGAAAGGAGGGGAGCAGAGAAAAATGTATAGCTCAATAAAAACAATAAAAAGGAAATACTGGTTTACTTCAATCCCAACATATATCCTTTAGTGGGTTTGCTAGAAAATGTTTATATTTGCATATTTGTAGAAGTTAACTCAATTCGAGAAATAACCAGGCTAGCTAAATGATAAACAATTGTATTTTTATTTATTATAAGGGGAAAGCTCACGAAACTGGAATGAGAAATCCAAGCTCAGCTGTTTTTACTCATGAGACCGCATTTTCATCAGGCCCAGCCCCTGCTGCAACAGAGCTTATGCGCTGCTGGGGGTTTACACACGTGTGTAAGAACACGCAAGCAACATTCTCACAGTAGAGCAAAGATCACCACGAACAGTACAGAATGTCAACGATACTGTGTCCTATTTGCTCTCAATCAGTTTTCTAATATGAGATTTTTGGAAATGTCAGGATTTTTCTCTTTAATCCTAATGTTGAATTTCACGGCGATGTTATTAGCTGTGAAATCTTTGTGCATTCACCTAAACTGGACAGTCCATAGCCATGGTAATCTCAAGATTCACAATATTTATAAATAACACATTTATAAAATTTATTCTTTTCAAGCTTATAAATCTTATATTTATAAATAACAAAATATTTGCTCCTATAAAAAGTATGGACTATGGAGCTAGAGAGATGGCTCAGTAGTTAAGAGTCTGACTGATTTTGCAGAAGACCACACTGTGGGTCCCAGCACCCACACCAGGTGGCTCACACCTGCCTGTCACTCCACTGACACTGGTTAGTGTGGCCTTCGTGAACACTGCACTCACGTGCATGTTCTCACAGACACACATGTATACATACAATTAAAGATAAAAATGACAAATCTTTTTAAGAGGAAGCATGGGATGACTGTGACCCTTTTATTTTGAAATCTGTACTTCATGTGCCTCACACCACTCCCAGCACAAATTTCTAGAATGATATGAATTGTTAATCTCATGCTATTTCATTCTTTTTTTCTTTTTTTTTTTTTTTTTTTTTTTTTTTTTTTTTTTTGGTTTTTCAAGACAGGGTTTCTCCGCAGCTTTTTTTTTTAGAGCCTGTCCTGGAACTAGCTCTTGTAGACCAGGCTGGCCTCGAACTCACAGAGATCCGCCTGCCTCTGCCTCCCGAGTGCTGGGATTAAAGGCGTGCGCCACCACCGCCCGGCTATTTCATTCTTTTTTAACATAATTTATTTATTAATTCTTTGGGAATTCCACATCATGCACCCCGAATTCCACTCACCTCCTGGTCCGAAAAAGTAATCCAAACTCAGTAGCGATCCTTTACAGCAAGCGAGGGAGGAACCTTTGTCTACACACGCTGTCTGGTCTAGGAGAGAAACGGAAGGGCGGAAGGGCCGAGAAAACCAAAAAGATCCTGAGCAGTCTTCCCTCCGCGATGTGGTAGTGATTCTGACCTGGGGAAGACTGCCTGGGTGTTGCCCTAAAACATTTTCCTTCCTTCCTTCCTTTCTTCCTTCCTTCCTTCCTTCCTTCCTTCCTTCCTTCCTTCCTCTCTCTCTTCCTCCTTCCCTCTTCTCTCTCTTTCTTCCAAGATAGGGTTTCTCCATGTAGCCCTGGCTGTCTGGAATTTAAGCCAATCAACAGCCAGAACCCTGAACTGCAGCAACACAGCCATGGCTCTCTGACCCTGCTCCGAAGGGAAGGGGTTTTCTAGGCAATTCATAGTTATCCCCCGCTCTTTGTTCTGAGAAGCCACAACCCTCCCCCTCTGTGTGTGTGTGTGTGTGTGCACGCACACACGTGCACATGTCATGCATGTGCTTGTATTGGGGTGTGTCTAGACTATAGTAAACAATAAAACAAAGACATGTGAGCAAGGTGGGGGTGAGCAGAATACATCCTAGGATGTTTTGGAAAAAAACAAGCTATGACAAAACCTGGGTTTCCCCCAAATATGTGACTCACACCTGAGCTTTCATTTCTGATATTATGTCTTAGAATGACTGCACGCATAGTATGTATTGATTATATTTTCCTCTTGAGCCTTAGGCAGTAAGAGAGGCCAAACTGATTTCTATTCTATTGATTCTCTTTCTCCTAGAAGAATTGGTTTAATTTTCAGCATTGCCAGCTATTAATTGTTACTCACCCCATAAGTGGGTTCTCCAAGCTTGCTTCTGTTAATGTTCAATATATTTTCTGATTCATATTCCGGGATTATTGGAGTACCTTCCCAGGATTCCTCCAACTCACGCTTCATTCCTGTTTCTAAACTCTTTTGAAGAGAACTATATGCAGAGGGCCTCTGAGAGAACAGTCACCAATAAATAATACTCTTCATCCCTGCCACAGTTCTGAGCAGCGGAAAATAGAAATAATATATAAAGGCAGAAATGGAAGTGGGTGTGGCAGCCCAGCCTGTGAGCAGCATTTTAGAGGTAGAGGAATCTTGTATTCAAGGTCATTCTTAGCTACATACTGAGTTTGAGGCCAGCATGGGCTACCTGAGACCTTGTTTTAAAAAAATAAGAAAAGGAAGAAAGTGAAGGAAGGAAGGAAGGAAGGAAAGAAAGAAAAAGAAAGAAGGAAAGAAGGAAAGAAAGAAAAGAAAAGAAAGAAAGAAAGAAAGAAAAAGAAAGAAAGAAGGAAAGAAAGGAAATAAAAATAACTTACTCGTAACAGAAACTAGAGGGAAATTTTGGAATATTTAATGATGTAAGCATGTTTTCTTTGTTTATGCTGTATCTAATGATGTAAGGATGTGTTACATTTGTTTATACTGTATCTCTTTAATGATGTAAGGATGTGTTACATTTGTTTATGCTGTATCTAATGATGTAAGGATGTTATATTTGTTTATGCTGTATATTTTTAATAATGTAAAGGTGTGTTACATTTGTTTATGCTGTATATCTTTAATGATGTAAAGATGTGTTTTGTTTATGCTGTATCTAATGATGTAAGGATGTGTTACATTTGTTTATGCTGTATCTAATGATGTAAGGATGTGTTACATCTGTTTATGCTGTATCTCTTTAATGATGTAGGGGTGTGTTATATTTGTTTATGCTGTATCTCTTTAATGATGTAAGGGTGTGTTACATTTGTTTATGCTATGGACTTTTACTTTAACTGTGTAAAGGTGTGTTACATGTTTATGCTGCATCTCTTTAATGATGTAAAAATGTGTTACATTGTTTATGCTGCATCTCTTTAATGATGTAAGGATGTGTTACTTTTGTTTATGCTGTATCTCTTTAATGATGTAAGGGTGTGTTACATTTGTTTATGCTGTATATCTTTAATGATGTAAAGGTGTGTTACTTTTGTTTATGCTGTATCTAATGATGTAAGGATGTGTTACATTTGTTTATGCTGTATCTCTTTAATGATGTAAAGATGTGTTACATTTGTTTATGCTGTATATCTTTAATGATGTAAAGGTGTGTTACATTTGTTTATGCTGTATATTTTTAATGATGTAAAGATGTGTTACTTTTGTTTATGCTGCATCTCTTTAATGATGTAAGGATGTGTTACTTTTGTTTATGCTGCATCTCTTTAATGATGTAAGGATGTGTTACTTTTGTTTATGCTGTATCTCTTTAATAATGTAAAGGTGTGTTACATTTGTTTATGCTGTATATCTTTAATGATGTAAAGATGTGTTACTTTTGTTTATGCTGTATCTAATGATGTAAGGATGTGTTACATTTGTTTATACTGTATCTCTTTAATGATGTAAGGATGTGTTACATTTGTTTATGCTGCATCTCTTTAATGATGTAAGGATGTGTTACTTTTGTTTATGCTGTATCTCTTTAATAATGTAAAGGTGTGTTACATTTGTTTATGCTGTATATCTTTAATGATGTAAAGATGTGTTACTTTTGTTTATGCTGTATCTAATGATGTAAGGATGTGTTACATCTGTTTATGCTGTATCTCTTTAATGATGTAGGGGTGTGTTATATTTGTTTATGCTGTATCTCTTTAATGATGTAAGGGTGTGTTACATTTGTTTATGCTATGGACTTTTACTTTAACTGTGTAAAGGTGTGTTACATGTTTATGCTGCATCTCTTTAATGATGTAAAAATGTGTTACATTGTTTATGCTGCATCTCTTTAATGATGTAAGGATGTGTTACTTTTGTTTATGCTGCATCTCTTTAATGATGTAAGGATGTGTTACTTTTGTTTATGCTGTATCTCTTTAATGATGTAAAGATGTGTTACATTTGTTTATGCTGTATATCTTTAATGATGTAAAGGTGTGTTACATTTGTTTATGCTGTATATCTTTAATGATGTAAAGATGTGTTACTTTTGTTTATGCTGTATCTAATGATGTAAGGATGTGTTACTTTTGTTTATGCTGCATCTGTTTAATGATGTAAAGATGTGTTTGTTTCACCTTGCCTGCCTAAGGCACCTGATTGGCTAATGAAGAGCTAATGAAGAGCTGAATTGCCAATAACTGGGGAGGAGAAGGATATGTGGGGTTGGCAGGAAGAGAGAATAAATAAGAGAAATCTAGGCCGGTAGGGGAAGAGGAGGGAAAACAAGGAAGATACCCGGGGCCAGAAGCCAGTCAACCACCTGCCACAGCCAGACATGAGAAACAGTGAAAGTAAGATCTACAGAAGAAAGGTGATTAGCCCCAAAGCAAAAGGTAAAAAAACACAGGTTAAGCTAAAAAGAGTTAGCCAGAAACGAGCCTAAATTAGATTGAACATTCAAAACTAATGATAAGTCTCCATGTCATGGTTTGGGAGCTGGTTAGTGGTCCAAAAGAAAAGCCCTGGTACAGGGATAGGGCCAAGTTTAGGGTACTAAGGAAATGGGTCAGCTGACAGAATGGGAAGAGTCAAGCAGCAGATTTCTGGAAGCAGCAAAACAAACTTCTCTCATTACCAGCTTCTCTCCCCTATGCTGTCTACCTCAATGCAGAGCTCTCTCTAGTCAGGCAGTCTTCCCTCATGAAGAATAAAAGGCAGAATTTTCCCTCAAATTCGCCAGTCTGGTAGCTATCACTTTCGTGGGATGGTGTGAAGAAGGAGCCAGAGCGCTCTTCCGGAGGATGAAGCACCGTGAGATGGGAAGTCGGCCCCCACCCACCAGATGCAGTCACTGAGGGGAGGCCTAGGGCATGGACCACAAGCACATACCCTCAGCAGATTGGAATCATCTGCATAAACAGCATCTGGCTGAGCTTCATACTTTCTCAGCCACGAAAGAGGTGACATCTGCTCTCCTTCCCAAGCCCTCTGCCTTCCTGGCTATCATTTTGTCACTCAGGTGACCCCACCATGAGATGACTCTCCACTATAGGACACAGCAAAGAGGACCCTCAGGAGAACTGAGCCGTGCCCGTAGGCATCCATAACTGTGAGCTAAATGAACTTCTAATCTTTATAACGACTGGGCCTCTGATACACACATACAACAAAAAATAAAAACAAAACAAAAAACCAGACTAATGAACCAACTTATCTTCCACCTCCATAATGGCGAAGACACTAACAATAATAATTGTTATCATTTATAAAGGCATGAGTGACCTGAGGCTGGTCCCATGAGGGACAGCAGCAGCTCTCCAGAGCGGGTCCCCTGGAGGGTGGCCTGAGGCCTCTGCAGGAGACAGACAGAAACACCATACAGAGAGAGCTGGGGTTTAGAATTTACTTAGTGGGTTAAGGAGGGGAAAAGGAAGCAGGAAGGGGAGAGGCCAGAGGAGGTGGGAGACCCAAGCGGGGAGGTTGGGAGTAGGCAGGACTTGTCTCTTAAAGGGACAGGGTACCCAGGTGACAGACCAAGCCAGCAGATAATAACAACAGTCCCACCTATTAAAATCCTACAGCATGCTGGGCACTCTGCTTAGCACTTCACAATCTTCTTCTTTGCAGCTATGCGGCTTGAGATGTGTTAGGACCCCCATTTTACAGAGGAAAAGACTATAGTTTAAAGATCTGTGTAAAACCACTTGACACGGTCACATCCTTATATAGCTTCATACATACACACGCACACATCTATGTAAAACATTAGTAAGAAATTTTTGAACTTAAAAACTACCAGCCTGGTCTACAAGAGCTAGTTCCAGGACAGGCTCTAGAAACTACAGGGAAACCCTGTCTCGAAAAACCAAAAAAAAACAAACAAACAAAAAAACTAAAGCTATCTGCTGGGCGGTGGTGGCGCACGCCTTTGATCCCAGCACTCGGGAGGCAGAGGCAGGCAGATCTCTGTGAGTTCAAGGCCAGCCTGGTCTACAGAGCTAGTTCCAGGACAGGCTCCAAAGCCACAGAGAAACCCTGTCTCGAAAAACCAAAAAAACAACAACAAAAAAAAAAACCCTAAAGCTATCATTCCATAAGCCACAGTTTAAAAAATAATGCATTATACTTAAATATTCCTCTCAATGGAGATGGAACTTCAAATTTTACAGAAATGTCCTACAGCCACACTCTACCTGTAAATTCTTCTCACGGCACCCTGTTTAACCAAACACGATAACATTTGCTGCCTTATCCATTCTCAAATGTCAAAACACCACAGTAATCTCTGGTCATGATGGAGGAACAAAACACATGGAACCTTTTATTCCCAGCCCGCCTACATCAAAATGGTAAGTTATAATTTTTTAATGCATACTCAAATTTATAGTCACAATAAGAATAGATGTTTTTAAGAGTTCTCTGTAGGGCTGGAGAGATGGCTCAGAGGTTAAGAGCATTGCCTGCTCTTCCAAAGGTCCTGAATTCAATTCCCAGCAACCACATGGTGGCTCAAAACCACCTATAATGAGATCTGGTGCCCTCTTCTGGCCTACAGGCAGGATACTGTATAAATAAAAAAAAAAAAAAAAAAGAGTTCTCTGTAACAGCGACTGAAGGCTGTGCTTACAGCCTTATAAACTCAGGAGGTGACCAAACCCATGACAGAGACCCACCAAACCCAACAAGTAGGAGCATTTACATACAGTCAGGCGTAAATAACATTCCACCCCCAGAGAAAGAGAAAAAAAAGTCATTAAAGCTGGGGGGGGTGGGGGGAACGACTATGTGTTAGCATTCAGGCATTTACACTGGCCTACTCTTGGGGTCCTAACAGGATACTCATTACTAGCAGCCAAGAGGTGACACTGTAGCCACCACAGCCACGAGGATGAGCACTCTCCCTAAGCACAGGCGCTATAACCCCTTATAAAAGGCAAACCCCTCTTTCTTCCCTCTCCTGCGGCTCTCTCTCTGTTTCTGTCTCAGAGGCAGCCTCTGCTCCTCCTCCCAATAAACCTCCCATGTGAGCCCTGTTGTATTGTATGGTGTGACTTTGTGCCCCTTGACCCCTCGGCCCTAACCCTCCAAGGTCGTCTTCCCACCACCGCTAAACTACCACACTACCAAAGTGACAATCGGATGTAAAATTCACAGCAGCAAAAATATACACGGGAGCAACTGTGATGTCTCCAACATGCCAAAGAAAAGCGACATTCATTTCAGAGCTCACACCCAGACAAAAGAGCACGTGGCTGGCTTGAATGTTGTGTGTGCGTGAAGGTATTCCCTGCTCACCAAGTTAAGGACAATTAAAAGGGAACAAAAATTGTTGTTTTTTTTTTTTAAAGCAAAACAAAAAACAAAGGAGTGAAAGGGAAATATCCATCTTCCCACAAAAGCTGAGCAGGGTTATTGCTGGAGTTTCCCCGGCAATTACTAAAGGAAGTGGGAAAATAAAGAGGAAAGGAAGGCTGCAATTATGGACTAGAAAATAGCATTAATTACTAGCTATAAAAATAGAAATAATCATTATTATTTCTTATTTAAAACCATGGGGGATGATAACACTGTCGAGAATAAAGCCTTGAACGGTGATGGCGGGCACCGTGATGGGGCGAACAGGCTGAGCTTCTTGTTTGTCGGAGACTTGTAATTTGTATGGGTTAAAAATCTGAATGTAACCAGGAAAACAAGTAAAATAGTGAGTGAAAGAAAGAAAGAAAAGGAAGGAAGGAAGGAGAAGGAAGGAAGGAAGGAAAGGAGAAGGAAGGAAGGAAGAAGGAAGGAAGGAAAGAAAGAAGGAGGAAGGAAGGAAGGAAGGAAGGAGAAGGAAGGAAGGAAGAAGGAAGGAAAGAAAGAAGGAGAAGGAAGGAAGGAAGAAGGAAGGAAGGAAAGAAGGAGAAGGAAGGAAAGAAAGAAGGAGAAGGAAGGAAGGTAAGAAGGAGAAGGAAGGAAGGAAGGAAAGAAGAAGGAAGGAAAGAAGAAGGAAGGAAGGAAGGAAGAAGGAAGGAAGGAAGGAAGGAAGGAGAAGGAAGGAAGGAAGGAAAGAAAGAAGGAAAGGAGAAGGAAGGAAGGAAGGAAGGAAGGAAGGAAGGAAGGAAGGAAGGAAGGGAGAAGGAAGGAAGGAAGGGAGAAGGAAGGAAGGAAGGAAAGGAAAAGGAAGGAAGGAAGGAAAAAGAAAGAAGGAAGGAAAAAAGGAGAAGGAAAGAAGGAAGAAGGAAGGAAGGAAAGAAAGAAGGAGGAAGGAAGGAAGGAAGGAAGGAAAGAAAGAAAGAAAGAAAGAAAGAAAGAAAGAAAGAAAGAAAGACGGACACGAAGGAGAAGGCTTATTGTGGACAAAAGGGATAGCATAGTCAGAGGCAGGGGCATCTGGGAGAGTCCAGGGTAAACATGGCCAGATTGAGCTGGTCCATGTGAGGAGAGAGGAGGAGAGGAAGCGGGAAAGGAGAGAGGAGCCACCAACCAAGGGGGATGGCCTGGGCCAAGAGACTGGCCATGAGAGAAAAGGGTAGACCAAAAAAGAGGGACCAGGAAACCAAAACTGCTGGATTGTGTAGGGAGGGGGCAGCCCATTCCCTGGGCTAGGGAAGCTTAGGATAGGGGGCAGGGTATGCCAGCCAGGAGGGCCAGGTAACAGGTGCAGATTGAAGGATTCTGGGAGAACCTAGCAGGGTGGCCAGCATCTGCTTTGACTTGTTAATAGAAACCCAGTTAACCTATTGTGTCTGGGTTGAGACCTAACAAATAGGATGTTTGCAAGCTGGTAAAATGAAGAAGAAGGCTGTGCTGGCGTTTTATTTGTATTTTCATAAATAAAACTTGCCTGAAGATCAGAAATACATCAGAAATAAAACAGTCACACTGGCCAGCCTTACAGATCAGGCAGCAATGACACACGCCTTTAATCCCAGTAGCCACACTAGTTTGCCATAGAAACCAGGTGGTAGTGGTGCACACCCTTAATCCTAGGACTAGAGAGGATTATAAAACAGGAAGAGACAGCTCTCAGGCTCAGGCTCACTCTGAGACTCCTGAAGGCAGGATCGCCATTTTTGGGCTGAGGTCAAGGTAAGAGTCAGTGGCTGGCTGCTTTGCTTCTCTGGTCTTCAAGTTGAACCCCAAGATCTGTCTCTGAGTTTTTATTAATCGTGCATCAGAGGGCAAGAGAACATAAGGTGCGAAAGATTGGAAGAGAAGCAAAAGACAGTAGGAGAATAGAAACTCACAGCGAGATCGTGACATCCAAAACATCACTCCTGGGTAAGTGTGGAAGGATTCAACCCACAATAGAGACTCCCGGACTGAAATAAGCCAGTGAGATAGATGCTTGCGTGCAGCTCATCCAGTTGCCTTCTAAGTATTTGTCTACACACCCACAGGTTAGTTTAGACACCCACTTCTTTTTACTGCAGAAGTGCTTAACTGGTCAAAGTGGCAGCAGAGTATTCAGCCCCAAATACATCTCCATCACCCTCTCCCAGGTTCAGGGAATATCACTGAAGAGAGATTGGAAGGAATGTACAAGCCAGAGGAAGGGAAAGACTGTTGAGGAATGGCTATCGTTGGGGCGTGGCCCAGCCATTACTCCTGTGAACTCACAAAATAGGGGCTTGTCAGCGTTCTGTCACAGATGGGGAGGGGCACCCAAGGCCCCGCCCTTCCCTGAAGAGCAAGCAATGGTTGCTGGGAGGACTTGGTGTTCTCCTCTGGCAGAGCCACAGCTTAGCGTCCTGCATTGCTATGAAAACTGCTGTCTTGACTAGTGATTATGCTGCTTCATGCTGAGTATGCTACAGGATAATTAAACCCACAAAAACAAAGAGACCCGGGAGTCAAGAAAGTGATCCATTCAGAAGAGGAAAGGACTCAGCAAAAGTAGGAAGGGGATGTGAGAAAGTTGCAGGGTGCATATAAGAAACATACAGACAGACATGCATGCAATCCCATAATGAAACATTGTCGTGTGTAAGTTATAGACTGTGTAAGTTAGTATATATAAGTTATAGATTATATTTCATGCAGACAATGATATTTGCATGAAACATACCAAAATAGGACACACTTGTTTCCTCTGAGTATGTGTATACTGCTGTATGTATGTGAGTGTGTATGTAAGTGTGTGTGTGTGAGAGAGAGAGTGAGTGTGTATGTGTATTGGGGGGTAGTCTTCATCCATTCTACATGCTGTCTGTTCAGGATTTTGGTGGTAGACGAAAGCTTTGTGGACTGAGTAGCCCAATTCCACACTGTAACACCATTGCATACAGGCTCCCACCTAACTGCTTTTACCCCAACCGTTAAAAGCCTTCATTTAAAAAGCACAGACTACTAAACCCGACACGGAGTGGTGATTAGGCACAAAAGTGAGATCTGGGGCTGGAGAGATGGCCAGAGGCTAAGAACATTGGCTGCTCTTCCAGAGGACCTGGATTCAGTTCCCAGCACCCACATGCGGCTCAAAACCATCTGTAACTCCAGTTCCAGGAGACTCAGTGCCCTCTTCTGGCTTCTGTGGACATGCACACACATGGTACACAGACATACATGCAGGCAAAACACCCAGATGCATAAAATAAAAATTTTTAAAATAAAGTATAAAAAGGATCATGAGATTTTTGAAAGTGATTCAGGATAACTCCAAGAGATCAGCTGGTTGCACATTGCACGCTAAGTAGGTCAACCTTCTGAGTGTGTTCTCAACGCAGCCATTCATATCCCAAGGAAGGAGATCGCCACACATCGCTGGTTATTCATTTGACGGTTTCAGCCAGTAGGGACCTTCATTCTTTCCCAAGGCCTTTATAAATCAATTATAACACACTGTGCAATTATCATTCTTGCCAGTGACTTTTTGTGGCAGATTTAAATTCTGTTTTGCAAGGAAGCCAAAAATACAAAATTTTTTTTTTTAAATAAAACCAACCTCTCCTTTGCCTCCTGGGCTCAAAAGGCAGAAAGCAGCTGAGAGATGGTCACAGTTTTGTTCTTCAATGCAACTAATTACAGAGTTGTCTGCAGTGGGGATTGGCACTCAGTAGTCAGTATGTAAATGCGGACAATTAGAGCCCATTTTAAGCAGACATTATGTCAAAAAAAAACCCAGAACTTCAGATTTTAATTACTTTCGTAGGAACGTTTGTTACACTAAGCAGAACCTGACTGCTTTTCTCTCAGTACAGTTCAATGAACACGGCAACTCTCTCACAAGAATGCTCTAATTTTAAGTCTCCCACAGATGGCTTGGTAAGAATGGGAAGTTGACTCTTCACATCTTTCCTCACTGGGTTTATTTTAATCCTATACCACAGTTTAAAATAATTTGTGTAGTATTAAAATATGTATGCCATAGACTTTGACCTTACCCCTTAGAACTGCTGATTTCAATGTGTACATTTTATCCGGTTGACCGTTTGTGAAACCTTCCCCCCTGCTTGCAAACCGGGTACCTAACACTTTCATCCTTACGGTGTCTACCTTGGGGGCGGGTCGTGGTCATATTAGCAGATCTAATGTGTATTACATATTAACATCCGACATGTATTAATATATTATGTATATCTCTTTGGGCCAGGTGTTACACGACTCACAAGAATTTAATGATTATACCTGGTTGTACAAAACAGCATGAAATACCTACTGTTAAATTTTCAAAATGGCCTTAATTACTAATTTCTGTAGTCTTACCCCCAAAATGATGAAAAGTCTCTCAACCTGCTCAGCACACTTAGCTGCATTTTTTAATATTATTGTTATTATTGTCATTTACATTCACGTTATTTTTTGTGCCCACTCCATCAATGTCCTTTGAAAGTCAAGTCAGGCCACTCGATTTCTTTGAAACGCCAACCGGAGCATACGACTTGGAGATTTTGAAGTATGAACAAACTGAAGGACCATTTTATACACAAACGTCACAGATCTCAGAGGTCATTGCCTCGAGTGTTCTCCAGCCCCACTCTCCTCAGAAGATGAGAGGAATATTAGCCAAGCCCAACAAGGGGCTCCCGTTGACCGCAGCAGAGTGACCAGCTCACGGTGGGACCTCACGGAACATGAGAAGAGACAATCCCGTCCCACTTCCGCTGTCAGAATCAAAGTCGGCCAACACAAAACGCAGGGAGGAAGGCCGTGTTTTATATTCTTAGCTAGTGGTCTTTAGAATTACCTCACTTTGGATCTTAGGGCCCACTATCTCCTTCCTGCTGCTGATATTTTACAACCAGACATAAATTACCTTAATTCTTTGGCCTCCTTCTGTAACTTCCTCTTTTTTTCTGGACGAAGGTTAACTCTTCAGCCAGGCCGTTTGGGTTTCCTCTTTGTGGAGGGCACACATCTACCACCGAGCTACACCCCAACGTCTCTCCTGTGACACTGAGGAACTACCTCTGCTGGTAGATTTGGGGGACCCACCACTTCCTTCTCTGCTCTGCTCTGCTCTGCTCTGCTCTGCGCTGCTCTGCGCTGTAGGGAATGAACATTCCAGACTCCAGGGTCAGCCAATAGAGGCACCAGTGGCTCATTAATGGCTCCTTCAACACATTAACAAGAGAAAGAAGCCAGTTTTCTCTTTCTTTCTGGTTGCCTTGGGCAGCATCACTGGCAGCAGCTGTGGCTCCTCCTTGGCTCCAGTTCCTTCCAGACGCCAGACCGGCCTGCTGTGGATTCAGCTTCCTCAACAGAAAAGCACCAAGGGAGGCCTGTGGATCTCAGCTGAGCCTGGCATCCAGATACGCCCTTGGCGCTTGGATGTGTTCTCCTTTGTGGGAGCTAAGACATCCTCTTCTTAAACTCACCTCCTCCATTTCTGTGTCCAGCAGCAAGGCGACTATTCAAGGTGACAGACAGCTATCATGACAGTGTCAGGATTGACAAGGGACCACGGTTAAACTGAAGCCATTTAAGCTTGCTTGCTTTCTGTGTCTTTTGTAACGCATGGATCTTTGTTAATCTATTGTGCCAACAGAGAAGTAACTTCTCATTTATCAGGCAAGTTTTAGTATTCTTAAATTATAAGGAAGCAGATCAATTACTACCAAGTATACAACAGATGTGGAAATTCATGGTGTGGTGGGGAGGATGACTTCCACTCTGACCTGTGGCAGGGAAAGCCAAGGCAATGTGGTCTTCATCCTTACTGGAGTGGGGAAAACAAGGACAGCGTGTGTGTGTGTGTGTGTGTGTGTGTGTGTGTGTGTGTGTGTGTTGTATTTTGTGTTCTAGGACTCTCTGTGTAGCCTAGGCTGGTCCCCCTGGTACCAAAGATTTCCGAGCAGTATAATGTCATGATTCAAATAGAACGATAGGCAGATTTCAGTAGGCATGGCCTTGTAAGGCCATTGGGAGTGGTCCTGCAGGAGATGCCACTCATCTGGAGTGGGCTGTGAATGGCGTCCCTGGTGTCATGCCATGTGCAGCCTTGAGTCACAGGAAGAAGCTGAAGGTATGGTGGAAGGTCTCCTGGAGGCCATTGTCCCCTAGGAGAAGGGGAAAGCCAAGAACTTGGGCATAACAGAAGGATGAATGTTAGACCCATTCCAAAATAACGTGAGAGTTCAACTGAGGGGAGTAAAGGAGATCTTAACAGAAATAAGGAAGTCAGGAGGAAATATGGTTTTCCTGGGGCTGTTAAGTTCTTTATTTGATAAGAGATGTTCAGGCCTTGATATGAGAAGGCCAACAGCTACGAACACACGAGCGGGGTGCCAGGGACATTGGGTTTCAAATAAATATCTAGAAAACATTCTCAAGGAAACAGTAACGGAGACCATGGTTTCTACCAAATGGACAAGAAAGAATATTTGTTAGAAGAGGGCTAAGAAATGGTCCTCTGGGGACAGCTACAGGGAAAGAACTGAGGAAGAAGGCGGGTCAAAAGACAGTAATCCCGAGACAGGAGGATCGAGGGCAGGCCATTCCCCTTCTTCCTGCCTATGATGTCTCTAATCCTCTAGCCTGGTTCCCTGAACGGCTGCAATGATGCAATGAGTGGAGACCAGCCCTGATAAACATTGAACATGGGCTGTATGACACCAAGGCTCTTACAGTTTCTGCAGCACAGCCTGGCCCTTCTGGCCCAATCCAAGGCAGCACCTTGGGATCAAACGATTACAAAACAAAGAAGACAGAAAGCATGGTTCGAGCCTCTGAACATGTTTGTAGGGTTAAAGTGAAAAGCGGGGACACCAACCCGATACCCAATACAACCCAGCCTTAAAATGTGTGTGTGTGTGCGGGGGGGGGGGCAACTTTAGAATTCGGGAAAAGAGAGAAACTAAAGTTCTGAAGTCATGATCATGGTCAGTGATGGCTCTGAAGGATTGAAGGCTGATTACCCCTGTGCACTCTGGTATACTACAGACTGGCATACTGGATATGTGGCCAGCATACTTATCTGTATGACAGTCCATGGCAGGCATCACCAGCGTGTTTTGCTGGCTAGTGGACTCGTCTAGTAAAAGGTAAACAGCTAACCATCGGTCTTTGTCTGAGATGGTTTAGTGTCAGGCTTTCCTCTGAGTTCAGTGGTGTTGGTATGACAAAATATAACAGGCTGGACTATTGATACATTTTTAAAAATGTCTTTCTTACCTTTCTGAAAGCAGAAAATCCAAAGTGCCAGCAGACTAAGTGTCTGTAAAGGTTCTTTCTCCTTCCAAGACTGTACCTTGTCACTGTGTCCTGTGGAGAGGAATGTCATGTCCTTACATGGCAGAAAAGACGTACTTAGCTCTCCCAAGCCCTTTTCTAAGGGCAGTGACCCTATCTACAAAGATGGAGCGAGCCCTCGTGGGCTAATTGCCCTCTAACCTCCAGACACTGATTCAACATGAATTTCCAATGAACCCAAACATTCAAACCATTGCATAGAGAAACAAAGAAACAGCTTCCCGGGGGGGGGGGGGCCTCTGTTTCTTCATTATAAAGGAGATAGTATTAGAAGCCACCTCACCGAGTTACTAGGCATTAGCATTTCGAACAACACCTAGTATAAATTCTACTGGGGTATGGTCTCTAGCCCATTCAAGTTTTAGGAAGACGATGTCTTGGGTGGTGAAATCTGCTGATGTTCTATTTCTACAATCCTGTGAATAAGGAAGGCTGCAGAGAGCCCTAAAGTCTGCTGTCCCAGGAGGCAAAGAGGTAAGGCGAGAGACAAGGATACTTAAATATCTCTCCCAGCCTCTGAGCTGCCAGTAAATAGAAATCAATTCTAATTTATCCAACACTGTGGCGCTGTTTCACCTAATAGAAAGCAATGGAAGACTCAGAACAGGTGAAAAGCCCCTGAATCTTTTAGAGGCGTTGCTGGAAGTCATCCCGGGACACAATCCCAGGGGGGAAGAATGATTGAGTGGCATCAGACAGACCCCGGACACGTCAAATGATATCTGCACACTGCCAACCCTCTAACACCCAGCTAACCCATCCATTGCTTCATTTACATACTCCCCAGGAACTGGGTTGACTTAATTATCCTGCAAAAGTAGGAGTGGT
This sequence comes from Arvicola amphibius, assembly GCF_903992535.2. Taxonomy (NCBI): domain Eukaryota; kingdom Metazoa; phylum Chordata; class Mammalia; order Rodentia; family Cricetidae; genus Arvicola; species Arvicola amphibius. The sequence goes on from NC_052063.2 coordinate 5,806,447, forward strand.
ACGTCCAGGAGTGAGGAAGGAAGTTAGCTTCCCATCCCAGTAACACACATTTCACATACATCAGTTTTGGATCACAGCTTCTGAGATTTCAGTTCCTGGTGACCTGGCCGTGTGGCTTTGGAACGATGGAGACGGTGTGCTGTGGGAGGAGCACGGGGCTTGTCTTTGCTTTGTGGCTCCTAAGAAAAGGATGGGGCCCTAATAACCCCTTCAAAGTAAAGCTTCCAAAGACCAAACTTCCTCCGGTTACGTCCAAACTCCTTAAAGTTCTCAATAATACCATGGGTTTGGAACCAAGCCTTTTTTAAAAAAAATGTAACTTGGGGGTGGGGGATCTAAAACAAAACTGTAAAGCAAAAGCAGAGAACATTTTCTTTCTCACTCTGAAAAGGGCTTTGAAAGATCCCAGTGTGGGCTTATTTGGGATAAAGATATTCCTTTATCTAGGGATAAAACAGCCTTGCTGATTTGGGCATTATTCTCATTCTCTGCAATACCCATGTATGTGAGGATTACTGGGTACCAAAAGCACTGCTTTGGATCAGGGGGAATCTGTCTGAGACATGCTTTGGACCATTCTGGATACAATTGCGTAGAAGTTCAATGTCGGAAATTTAATGAATCCTTGCTAACTCAAACAAAATTCAAGCAAATATCAGGCTTTTTTTCCCCTTCTCCCCCAAGAGGATTAGACAAAACAGTCTTCTAAGAAGAACTATCTGGCACCAGCTTCTTCTGAGAAATAAGAGAGACAAACTATGCTTTGTTCTGATGCAGCCAGGGGTCTAGAACATGTGACTTATCTGCTAACAGACTGATTTGTCAAGGTTTAGAAGCTGCCAAGTTGTTGGTTGACTGGTGACCCAGGCTGCAGGGGTCTATTGCTAGCAGCTCACCCCCAAAAGGTCCAACAGTGATAAGCCAAATAGATTATCTCTTGAGACAGATCTTGGAAACAAGAGCAGGTACATTTTACTCTTTGTTGGGTGAAGAAAATGCAAAAGCCAAAAAACAGAAGCTTGAGAAAGAATTCTCACGGCAGAACACCCAGGAGGAGGCGGGAAGTCATAACAGGCAGGGAGATCAGCTGGATGCCTCCCCAATCCAAGCTCCCATGAGGCTCACTGTCCAGATAATTAGGGGGCTGATGCCAGATTCCTGCTGCCCCTTTGGTTGTGTGTCCGTTAAAACAACTTACTATTAGAAAAAGATGGAGTGGATCTGTTTCTTGAAACCCAAAGGGGTGAACTAAAGATGCCAGGTCTTTCCAGGATGCCCAGGGGTTGCTTGGACTACAGGGCTCCGGGGAAGCTGGCACAGATGTGTTTTCTATGATTCATATCTCTTAGTTTTACAGGACATGTTTTCTCTGCCGTTTGCTAAGGCAGCAGGAGACGAATACTGGGAACACTGTTCTTACGGAAGTGGCTGGAAAGAAACAGCCTACTGCTCAGGGAACCCGTGATCTCGCCTGTTTTCATGGCGCTCTTGAAAAACTGCACTGACATTGGGTAAACAGTTTTTCTCATTGTCCTGTTTTTGTTTTCAAACAAAACCAAAACATTTTTAAAGTCAGTGGCATAGCCGCTGAGTAAGTTTGAACTAGGTAGCTGAGGCTGGTCTTGAATTTCTGGTCTTCCTGCCTCTGTCTTCCAGGTGCTGGGGTTACAGGTGCACACCCCCAAACCCAGCTCTATGGTGTACTTGTCAGTGCTGAGGTGCAGTCTAATAGGAGTGGGTGCAGGCAGGAGAGACCAATCCTCAGTGTCACAGACGATAGAGTTAGAGAAGCAACCTTATATCCAAGATGTGTTTCTTAATTTTTTTTTTTTTTTTTTTTTTTTGGTTTTTCGAGACAGGGTTTCTCTGTGGCTTTTTTAGAGCCTGTCCTGGAACTAGCTCTTGTAGACCAGGCTGGTCTCGAACTCACAGAGATCCGCCTGCCTCTGCCTCCCGAGTGCTGGGATTAAAGGCGTGTGCCACCACCGCCCGGCTGTGTTTCTTAATTTTTTAAACCAATGGCTTACCCAAAGAAAGCTCGGGTTCATTTCTGACTCAATGTCTTATTTAGGACTTGATTCTTTTTTTAAAAAAATTATTTTATGTGTATCGGTGTTTTGCCTGCATTTATGTCTGTGTGTGGGTGTCAGATCTCGAAGTTACAGCCAGTTGTTGGCTGCCATGTAGTTGCTAGGAATTGAACCCAGGTCCTCTGGAAGAGCAGTCAGTGCTCTTAGTCACTCAGCCATCTCTCTAGTCTCACCCCCTCCCCTTTAAAAAAAATTTAATTACTCTTCTTTTATGTGCATTGGTATTTTGCCTGCATGTACGTGTGAAGGTGTCAGATCTTGGAGCTATGGACAGTTGTGAGCTGCCATGTGGGAACTGAGCCTTGAACCCAGGTCCTCTGGAAAGGCACTTGGTGGCTCCTAACAGCTGAGCCAAATCTCTAAACCTAGGACTGGCTTCTGACTGTTCTGTTTTCTGAGTAGCAATTCTTAGCATCAAATGTTTCATTTTTCTCAGGCTCAAACACAAATACCAGAACATTAGTTGTTTGGGTTTGTTTGGTTGGTTGTTTTGTTCTTGTTTGTCTTTTCGTCTTTAGATGGGCTCCTGGTCCAAAGCAATATGAGGAAACACAAAATGCTCTCGTGCAGGTGTTTTATCCCACGAGTGATGCCCGTCACAAAGAACAGAGCAAACAACAGTTTAAAAGAACATTTTCCTTTTGTCTGTGTTTTTACTCAAAACAGCAGGATATTCAAGACCCAGGACCACAGGATATCCCTGAGGATATCCTGAGGAGCCCCAGTGAGAACTCATACAGGTTGTATAGCACAAACCAGAGGCTTCAAACCAGACCCATGACTCTAGCATAGCAATGAACACTTAGAAATAAAGATGTGTGGGCTAAAAGATGGCGGGACTCACGGGGCCGCACTACAGCTTCCGCAACAGATTCTTCTTCCTTTTTTTTTTTTTTTGTTCTTTGTTTTGTTTGGGTTTTGGTTTTGTTTTGGAGGGAGGTTACAAGGGCAGAGGGTGGATTCAAAGGGACAGGGAGGTAAGTGGGATGGGAATGCATGGTGTATGATGTGAAATCCACAAAGAATCAATAAAAGTAAAACATAAAGAACTGGGCTGGAGAGATGGCTCAGAGGTTAAGAGCACTGGCTGTTCTTCCAGAGGTCCTGAGTTGAATTCCCAGCAACCACATGGTGGCTCACAGCCATCTGCAATGAGATCTGGCACCCTCTTGTGGCACGTGGGCATACATGGAGGCAAAATGTTGTATACATAATAAATAAATCTTTAATAAATAAATACATACATAAATAAAAGAATTGTGGAAAGTCTTATCAGCAAATCCCTAGTGAAAAGTTTCTTTACCCCCATGAGCTTCTCCATGGATGTAATAATAAAAATCAGAACAAATCAAACCAAATTAGAAAAAGTCCAGGTTTAACGGATACCACGTTCCTGAATGGCTTTCCAGCTCCCCAGAGAGGAGGCGGGAAAAGAAGACCAGAAAAACCACGTGCTTATTCTCTGGGTGGGGGGGGGGGATGTTTAAATACCCTGTGGGAGAGGTCTTGAGCGTCTCTGGGGAGAGTCATTGTTTGGGGGGCTTTCTTGGGGGTGGAGTATGGACTGAGGCAGCTTCCAGGGCGGGGGACTTGAGATGGAACTTGGACCCTAACATTACAGACTCTTTGGATATATGGACACTAGGGGCTGGGGCGAGTCATCCATCCAAACACCTAGCACCTAGCTTAGAGTAAAGGCTGTGTCAAGCAAGCATTTAAAAAATTGTTTGCTGAATGAGCAGCTGGATGGATTGGTGTTTACTGTGCTGTGGTCAAGCAGATCGCAACAGAACCAACCATAAACACAGGTAACACAAGAAATGGGCTGGACTCCATCCAGCGTATTGAGGGGCTCAGTACTTGTACAGTCACATGACACCCGAGACGACCCTCTCTCCCCGATTTCTTTTTCTTGCTTCAACATTGGGTTGAAGAATTAAAACTGATCACATCAGTAGTTCCTTGGCTTGGGTTTCCGGATCTTTTCAGCATGACAATGGAAAGGGTTGGTAACAAGTAGAGCTAAGTAGAGCCAATGTGTTACAGTTGAAATTTTTTTTTTTTTTTTTTTTTTTTTGGTTTTTCGAGACAGATATTTTAAAGTAAGTCTGGATAGTAAATGGGGCTACCTCCCACCTTTTACTTCTGCAAAACGCTACAATCTCTACTAAATCCACACCACTGAAGAAATCTATTATGTCAGCATCTCTGATTACCTCATTCTTTTCTTCTCCAAAAAGGGAAGTTATGTTTGCTTTTCCAACTCTACCAGGGCATTTTCTCTGAGAAATTCTTGTACTGTTGTCGGTCGACAAAAAGCAGCCTGAGGTTCATTTTACACAGGGTGAGTCCCTTCAATCAGTGACGTGTCCTTCCCTTCTTCCCGTGAACATCTAGGTGCTGTGTTAAATACAGGAGACACAGTAATGAATGAGATGGCAGTCTGGGTCCAGGTCTGGTGAGGGCTTTAGATAACGGGAAATCTCACAGCCACATTCAACACAGTAAAGACAAAAGAAAAAAAGAACACTGTAAGTAGCCACCCAAGCCCGAAGGATCGGGAAGCCTTTGAGTGATATTCAGACCGACACATGAAGGTTAAGCACTGACCCCAACAGGTCAGGGGAGGTGGAGGAAATAAATGAGCCAAGTCCCGGCCCTCACCTCCTGCTGAGACACCTTCTCAGGGCTCCAAACCACCCCCCTTTCTTAACCTGCCCTCAGAGCCTCGGAGACTGGGGATTTCAAAGAGTGTCATTCTCAGCAGGGATGGTTTAAAAAAAGATCAAGAAGAAAAGAGAGAGAAAAGCCCTGCAAGGACTCCTGGGGCTTCCTGAACTTCAGAAACTGCTTTTGTTGATGCTTAAGGTAAATGGAAATCATTTTAAACTGCAGTTTAGGTTTTATTTCAGCGTTTGGGATTAAAGTAAAATGCTACATGTCAGTCCCACTCCTCTTCCAACAAACATCAGCAATTCATCAGCAATGTGTGCTGCATTCATGCAGTACGTTACCAGAGGCTTCCACGTAACACACAACCCTGACACATGTTCCAGGCTGTAACTTATGTCTGAAAACAAAAATGTGAAACCTGATGACTCAAAAAAAAAAATTGGGTTTTTTTTTTTAAAGTTTCCTTTTTAAATAAAGGATATTCTAGGGGAAAGCACTATCATCTTTCACCATTTACGTCCCCTACTATCTGGCAATTTAATTGACATATGTATTCTATAGTACATTTATTTTTCTTATTCTTTCACTGACTTGCAATAAGTACAGAGCACTAAGTCCCCAGGACAGAGGAATAAAAGTGCTCCGTAATTATCGCAGGTCGGTGAATGAGATGCTTGCTGTGTGGGTTTGGTCCCTGGAACTCACATGAGCTGGAAGAGAAGAACTGACTTTATCAAGTTGTCCTCTGACCGCGACACACACTGTGGCTCACGCACCCAACCAAGGCCACATATATGTATGTACACATACAAATAAATATTTTTTTAAAAAGACCAGTGTATTCATTTAGGGAACAGTAGGACACATTTGCTATGAAGAGGAAAATGGGAGAAACAGGGCGGGAGACTTACCAAGGAGGAGGAGGAATGTGAACATGGAGTGCTAAGTAACACTAAGGATATCTGAATAGCTATAGGATTTATTTTATAGTGGCAATGCTCCCTCTAAAACCATAGACTAATAAAAAACCCCAGTGCTGGCATGGAAAACCTCCTTTTGAGTTGTTGATCATGAGTGTCCATAAGACCCTCTCCCCAGATAATATAGGCCATTGCCATCATCCTTGGGACTTTCCAGCAAAAGGAGGAAATAGTCTATGGCTGAAGACATCACACACTTAGGACCCAGGGTTTGGAGGAGCTGATCTGGAATTTCGAGAACTCTTAGCTGTTTCCCACACAGGTATAACCCCTCACTGTATTCTACTGCTTATTCTTATGACAATCCCTGCAGAGAGCCACAAAAGACCAAAAACGCAGAAACCAACACAGCACGGGACGCCTGCCCCTAATTAATACATTTACAACACAACTCCTACATTTAAGGCTCAGTGAATATCACAGAAGATGGGGCAGAAAGATCATAAAAGCTAGAGGATCAGGACATTTGCTGCAAGATAGTCTCTTCTAGAGGAGGAAATGACACAAACTGTGTGTGTGTGTGTGTGTGTGTGTCTTGTAATGGTTCTGAAGAAACTGGGAGGGGGAGACCATGGATTCAAAGGATCAGGATACACTGTATAAAATTCTCCAATAAAATACTATATTAAAAAACACTAAATGGCTACTTGTAGCAAGGAGCTGCTTGTTTCGTTCGCAACTGTGTGGCTAGCTTAGACCCAAAATAATCACACAGAAATTGTATTAATCACTGCTTGGCCCATTAGCTCTAGCTTCTTACTGGCTAACTCTTACATATTAATATAACCCATCTCCATTAATCTGTGCATCGCCACATGGCCGTGGCTTCCCCGCAAAGTTTCGGCATGTTTGATTCTAGCAGGCTCCATGGCGTCTGACTCCACCCTTCTTTCTCCCAGCATCCAGCCTTGCTTTCCCTGCCTACCTGAGTTCTGGCTTGATAAAGGTCCAAAGCAGTTTCTTTATTCATTAATGGTAATCACAGCACACAGAGGGGACTCCCACATCAGCTACTGTGTTACAAACTTTGTTTTAGGTCTTAGGAACAAACGTGGAGGTAAACAACATAGCTGTAATTCTTTCCTTCTCAATGGTTCTAACAGTCTAGTGGAGATAATAGCTATCCCGCTGAATCCTTGGAAAGCCGGGTGTTACTTGTTTCGTGATGTACACCCAAAGATCTTGAATATAATGCCCTCATTATCCTCTCCCATAGCAGCCCAACGCAAACATTGTCATTAGAGGCAGAGTCACACACAGTTCATTCTATTTGTGCATACCTTTGTAATATGTGAAATAAATTAAAATAACACAGAAATGGATCATTTCCAATATAGCACCTTATATGAAATCATAAAAGACAGGCCACTGAGGTGAATTTTAATAGGTGTGTAGTAAGGCAACCTGTACCCACTACTTGAACTGCTGCCATCTAAATGTAAAAAGACAGAAATACACTATCTTTGTATTATTTCTTCAAGATTGTGGCTTTTTACAAAAACAGTATAGATACTGCAAAACTACTTAATAAAACTTGTATTTTCAGATGTACCCAGAAAGGCTTAAGTGTTCCCAATGTTTTCTAAAATGTCATAAAAATGAATTTGTTTAAACTTTTTACATTTATAAAAAGCTAGGAAAACATAAAACTTCATTTGTGAGTTTGGATTTCATTCTTGGAAACAGCACAGAAAAACATACTAGATTAACTGCTTTTTACAATTGCTTTGGTCATTAAAAAAAAAGAAAAGACATAAAAAGACAAAAATTTCAAATACATTCACGTTTTGCATCAAAGAATAAAACTGATACAGGACAATGGGACCAGCAATCACAGCCTCCTGTGGACACAGTGTTCATGTGACCTACAGAATTCGACTGTAATAACTGACAACTGCTATTATCTCAGAGATTATTAGCCATGAATCTGGTCTCTTTGAAGCAAACATCTAGGAGCAAAGCAATAAAAACATTTAAAGTAACCTAAGATTTCAAACTCTTCTCAATTTATGAGTTTTATGTATGCAATTTCCAACATGGATCAAATAAACAAAATGGATTCAGAATATACCAACCAAAAAAACGCAAAAAACAAAAAGCAAAACAAAACAAAACAAAACAAAAAAACACAAACAGAGACTAGGGTTCATGTTTACATTTTAATACTTGAGAAAAATAAGTTAAATTGGATATAAATACTGCTGTCACACAAACACGCACACACACAAAACAGAATATATACAAATCCAAACTCACATAGAGTTGGTATGAAGCTTGGGTGTAAGAATACGTCATAACCTTTATTAGCTCCTTTTGAGGAAGTAACAGATTTTAAATTAGACACATAAAACGACTGCAGGAGAAATTATATTCCTCAAACTATTCCTTATCCATTAAGAACTACAAACTCAGGCAGAGTGTGATGGCTCAAATCTGCAAACCCAGTACTTAGGAGGCTGAGGCAGGAGGATTGCTTTGAGCCCAAGGCCAGACTGGGCTATATAGAGTGTGCCGGGCAAGCCATAGCTATACAAGAAGACATTGTCTCAGAAAAACAAAACAAAAATGTGGACTATACTTCAAGGTCATTAATTACTGCAAGCATTCTGTAGGCACGATCTCCAAATTCCTCCTTGAGGGCCAATGGAAAAATAATCGTTTCATTTTCCTGCTAGGTTTTATATAACAACACATTCATAAGTTATGGTAAAGAAAAACATTCTATTTTTCAGAGACCACACATTATATCTTCCAGGTACTTCAGCATTTTATACTTAATATTTTGCTTTATTAAATATTAAACATAAAAGACCTTATGTAATGTCACACTATTACTAAAAAGAAATTAATACAAATGCAATATAATCTTTTAAATCGTGGCAGAGATTCATCAGCTCTTTAGAAATTTTCAAAATATATCTGAATTAATTTTTTTTAATTTGTGAGGAAGGAAAGGCTTTTTAGATTTAGTTATTTATCGCATATATGTTTTATCTGCATGTATGTATGTATATTATAGACATTCCTGGTGCCTGTGGAGACCAGAAGAAGACATCAGATACCCCGAAGCAGGAGGTCTGGAGTCTGGATGGCTGTGAGCCACCGTGTGGATGCTAAAAATCAAACTTGGATCCTCTGCAAGAATAACAAGTGTTCTTAATTGCTGAGCCATCTCCCCAGTCCCATGGAATTTAATTTCTTATTCACATAAAATGTGTTTGGGAAAAACAAGCTTCACAGAAAGAAACTGATCCTATGACTATAATTGGAGAAATTCCCTTCTGCTGAAGAATAGACTAATACACTTTATTTTCCAAATAAATAAACCTAAAGTTAATTCTAGAATTTGTGCCAGGTGCCTGGACGATATCTTTACTCTTGATCACCCAACACAAAGATGATGGTGTGAAATTGCAGACTCTGCTGAGTCACAGCTAGGTCTGCTGTGGTGCCATTGCATCTCTCTTGTCCCAGGAGACCCCGTCTCTTCCTCCATGCTGGGACTGCAGGCAAAGCATCCTGCCCACCCATTCCTATGCGGGTGCTGGGGATCCCAACTCCAGTCCTCATGCGGGCAGCCCCCTCCCCCAACCCTTATCATTTTAGTTTTAAGATCACTGAAACCTAATTCTGGTATCAAAACACATTGTTTTAATGTAAAAATATTTGTCTGCACACATAGGAAATATCTATTGTTTTTAAAAATAGTTTAATATGCTAAAAGGTATTAAATTTGTTTCCCTGCAGATTTCACCTAAAAATAATAGATACAAAGTGTGTACGTTGTTACATTTTTAAAAAATCTTACTTTTTACTAAATCTCAGGTTTTGTTCCAATAAATTAACTTACTTGGGTTTTTTTTTTTTTTTCCCTTCTTCAAGACAGGGTTTCTCTGTGCAGCTCTGGCTGTCCTGGAACTTGCTACATAGACCAGGCTGGCCTCGAACTCACTGAGATCCACCTGCCTCTGCCTCCTGAGTGCTGGGATTAAAGATGTGCACCACCACCACCCAGCGGGTTTTCTTTTTTTATACCAAAAATATCGATTATAAAATGCTATTAATATTAATAAAAGGCCAATTTTAATTTTAAAAGTCCCTTCTGATAGGGAAGGGTTACAGAATTAAATAATAAGAATTTCACTTAATCCATAATATCAAACCAAGCAGCAGCAGCCATAGGTACTTAGGATTGCTGGGCCAGGATTCCTGAGAAGAAAATCAACTCAAATGCCTTTTACAGCACATGTCAAACCGTTGCCGGGTTTTACCATGTACCCCGGGCAGGTGTCCTGCCTCAGCCTTCAGAGCTGGGATTGTAGGCACACGCCAATGCCAAGCAAACCATTGATGTATGACTGAACACGGTAACTAGTGTTCAGTGCATTAGCTGCTGTTAGCAGACAGTCTCCACAGTTACTACCTGCTCAAAGATACAAGGATAACAGCTACAATTCTATTAGTGTTGAACTTTTACATTTCCCTCAAACTGCAGATGCTAACAAGATGGTACAGATCAAAACCCATAATTTGCCTATTAATATACAAAACACATGTGAGTCCTCTCCTCGGCCCAGCCCTGTTCCTGCCTCATCTCCATCTTGACCTCATGCCTGCAGCTATCCCGACAAACACACATAGGGAGACCCTTTGTGATCCTGATGGAGCTGATTCCCACTCTGTGTGGCCACCCTGGTTTGTTAAAATGATACTACTGTATTTATTTTCTGAGCTTCTTACTTCCGGTCATAACAAAATAATGGTCATCGTCTTCCTTTTTCTTGGCAGTAGGCTTTTTATCTCCACTGGCTGCTCCCTTAGCAGATGAGGGTGGCTTCCTGGTGGAAGGGGGTGGCATGCCACTTTTGGGAGGCCCTTTAGCTGAGTACTGGCCCTGCGTGGCGGTCTGTGCTGACTTTGAGCCAGTTTCTGTCTTGGCAGCAGACTGGGGGACACTCACAATGGACAGCGGGGTTCGGCCAGGAGAGCCCGGTCCTGTCTTCTGGCAGGTACCCTTACTCTGTGGTTGCTTTCTGGCAACTGAAACGATATTCTCGCCTTTTGGTTCCTTGGTAGCTTTTGCAGAGGACACTGAACATGAGGAAGCTGGGTGATGAAGTCTTGGTGCTGAGATTGCCCTGGACTTCAGAGGTCTACCAGGCGGCTGAGACTGTGTCCCCACACCTCCGGCTGTGGCTTTAGAACTGGGCGTTGTCACTCTTGCAGGGGACTGGAAAAGAGAAGGGTCAGGCCCCCCGTGCATGTCTCCCTTAGGTAGCTTTGGACACTTTGATGATAGAGGTAAAGGTGACTCCTCCCTGGAAGAAAGATGACTGTGTTTCAAAGGCTTTGGTTTCATCTTTCCAGAAGACTTACTTGGCAGAGGTCTAGACTTAGAGAGATCTCTTGAATTCTGGACTGGGGTAGCCACGGTCGTAGCAGTCTTGGGGAATGTGACACATTTTCTCACCGACGCAGACGCACACCGAGCAGAGCTTGCAGAGCTGTTACCCCCTGAATTTGAAGAAGCCACGGGAGAAGACACACTGTGGGGAGCAGTGTGCGGGGTTTTTGCTCTGCCTTTCGAAGATGTGACCTTGGGGTGGGAAAACGATGCCGGAGAATCCGGAAGTTTAGAGCGGGTGGACAGAGAAGCTAGATTGCCTTTCGTTGATGCGGCAGCAGGCACCGCACCTGGTGGGCGCGCCTGCCTCTCCTTGCTCTTTGGAGCACTCGCTGGTGTGCCAGGCTTTAAATTCTGTTTCTGAAACATGTTAACTGCTGACAAAGGGTTCATTTCTGGAGGCTGAGGTGTTCTGGCGGCAGAATCTGGCACACTTTCATTAGAGACTCCTTTTTGAAACGCTAAGATTTTTTGTTCTAGTGTAGCAAACTGCAGTATTCGACAGGGGTCGTATTTCAGCAAAAATCCTTGCAGAGTGTCCCAGCCTCCACCAACACGGACCATAACATGTTTTCCGTGAAGCATCTGCCCCCAAAAAACAGAAAAGGTGAAACTCAGGTTTATCGTTTTGGTTTGCTAACAATAATGATTTGCATTTTTTTCCTATGACCTGTGAAACTCTGAGTATTCACTAATAGTTTTGTTTCAAATCAATAGTCCTTTTTTGTATTAAAATGATAAATTTATTATTCGGTTATACCGCTAATAAAAGCCCTCCATTTTGTAATAAAAGTATGTACAAATAATTTGCATCCTAAAATCCACATAGTTAACATAGAAAACCGCAATAGTGATATCGTTGAAAGGACGGCATGCGGGAGGAGGGAAGGAAAAAGAAATAAAAAGCCTCCTGAGAGAAAAAAAGTCATCAGGAAAAAAAAAAGCAACTAAAGCTAGCACTTTAAATTTAAAAGTTATATTCTATCAATTACATCTTTAAAACACTTATACAAATTACTGTTAGTTTATCCTTGCAGATAGACTAGCTCTGGGAGATTAAGACGTTTGTGGCTAGCCTCGACCACACCAGGCTGCCCACAGGGGCACTTCTGTAGGGATAAACAAGCCCCGGCTCTGCCAGTGCAGCCCAGGCTGGATTTCTGGGCCTGGCCCCTCAGCTGGTGACCTTCACATCACTATGAGCTCAGCTTCCAATTTTAGCTCTGCCACCTCCTGTGGACGTCAAGTTCGCACCACAGCTCAGCGCTCCTTATTCTCTGCGCTACTCAGAAAGCCCCTCTTTCCAGGGAACGTGGAGTCGTGGCTGCACAAAGTGCTGCAGAGACGTGATGGATGAGGACTGCTCAGGTCTCCAAGGTTCAGGAAACATTTTAGAAGAGGGAGTGGAAAGAACCTAAGAGCCAGATGACCGGAGGAGGACTGGGTCACAGCCACTGAGGTCATAAACTTCCAGCTGCTGTGGAGGGCCACAGAGTCTCTACAAGGCTGCGAACAACCATCAGGCATGGATGGAGGAGGGGCTTAGGGGACCCCACTCTCTCACTGCTGAATATTTGCTAAGAAAGAAAAAGGAAGACTCTAGAGTCACTGTCTCAGATTTCTCTTCAGGGCAGTTTGGGCAGCGGCTATTAACAGTCAAGTCGACCTGGCTTCTGCTTCTGTTTGCTATCGATCAGACTCACAGACAGGGGACATTGCCTTCAGGAGCACCCATTGATGACCCCACCAGGCTTGACCCCACCAGGCTCCAGTGACGAGTTTCCAATTCAGTTGATAAACAGATGGTCCAATTAAGCTAATTAAGCCACAAAACTAAACCAAAGTTGTAAATACCAGGAGGGCTTGGTAGCCATGATGAGACTGAGTTGACAGGGGTGAGGCCGGCGGGGAGGGAAGGGAGGCCGGCGGGGAGGGAAGGGAGGACAGAGGGGAGGGAAGGGAGGCCGGCGGAGGGGAGGGAAGGGAGGCCGGCGGGGAGGGAAGGGAGGATGGCGGGGAGGGAAGGGAGGACGACGGGGAGGGAAGGGAGGCCGGCGGGGAGGGAAGGGAAGACGGCGGGGAGGGAAGGGAGGACGACGGGGAGGGAAGGGAGGCCGGCGGGGAGGGAAGGGAGGACGGCAGGGAGGGAAGGGAGGATGGCGGGGAGGGAAGGGAGGATGGCGGGGAGGGAAGGGAGGACGCTGGGGAGGGAAGGAGGAGAATAATGAGAAGACAGTATAGACATGTAGGAAACTGCTCAACAACAAAATTAGCAAATAAAAATCTTAAAGAGAGCTAATTAGGAGACAGAAAATGAATCTGGGGGCTCCCAGATGAGCTGGGTACAAGGCAGGAATATGATGATTCTATGTGAAAAGGGAGAAATGTAGATGGTGAAATTGCATGTTTAAGGACTTTATATTATGTTCCTAAGGCAGATGGTGAAATTGCATGTTTAAGGACTTTTATATTATGTTCCTAAATTGAGAGAAGACAGCTCTTGCATTACATCAAGCTAAAAAAATGCTAAACAGGTGAAATTTTAATTTCCTTATCAATAAAAGTGATAAAAAAATCAACTATAGATGAGGCAAAAGAAGGCCATAAACACGGGTACTGTCAGCATACTGGTACATGACCTAAAAAAAGAGCTTCTGTTTACCTCAAAGTATTTATCATTATGAATGGCAATATTTCTACTTATTTTCTTACTATTTTTTTCCGAGACAGGGTTTCTCTGTAGCTTTTTAGAGCCTGTCCTGGAACTAGCTCTTATAGACCAGGCTGGCCTTGAACTCACAGAGATCTGCCTGCCTCTGTCTCCCGAGTGCTGGGATTAAAGGCGTGCGCCACCACCGCCCGACTTACTTTCTTACTATTACTAGAAATCTTACTGGACATTCTATTTTTCTCATTTTTTCTTAGGGAGCTGATGGAAAATTATTCCATTTAAGGAAACCTGAGAAATGCAGTAAATTCCCCAAAGTACACGAAGATATTTTCATTTAGTTATATTCGATGTTTTAAGTAATCTCAGCTGTCTTCTAGCTCGTTGCTTGAAAGTTAAAAGCATCTACTCAAGCTCAAGCTCACTTAAAATTTCATGGAATCAAGTATACCATACCTTTCCTGTCCAGTGAAATTCTTGCATTAATAGCACCCTCTATTCTAATTTTTCTTTCTTTACAAGTAAAAGGGGAATCAAAAGGAGGTTGGTACATAACAAGCCGATTCCAAGACAAGCTTGTCTGAATACAGGCTGCCAACAGCAAGCTTACCCTTATGAAGAGTATTTTCTCCCCGAGCCGGTAACGCCCCTCAGATAAGTATTCAATAGAAAATCGATGAGAACAGCTACAAGGAGGATCCTCGGCAATGTGTTTAACCTAAAATTAAAACTAAATATCAATATTCAGTGCTTATTAGAAAAAATAGCTTATTAAAATAAAAATGTTATTGGATAGGAAAATAAATCTCAAAGACAAAACTTCAAAGCCAGTTGGACTATTTAATTTAATCTCTCTTCTCCTTTCCACGCCAGCAGTGATGAGGCCTAGGTCTCCCTGTCTTAGACCAAATGAAACCAGGCCTCAAGTTAACAAATGTAGAAGATCCCACAGTGGGTCAGACCAGAGTCAACGCGAAACACACTTGCTGATCTTTAGGAGGCTTGAATTGTTTTGAGCCTTGATAACTACATTTGTGTCAAATGAAAGAGCATCCAGTCAGATGCAGGCTAAGAATTCTCCCTTCTCCCTTAAGACAATGCTAAACTCACACACAAATAGAGAGGAGACCTACAAGTTACTGCTAAACAAGCAGAGACATATGTCTATACACCCAGGATGGGGTAAACTGCTTCATATTTCAGTTCAGGAGGCATTTGCTCCAATTCAGCACTTCATGAGAAAAGGAACAAAAACCTCACTTCTGCCCCTCAGAATGCTGTCTTATTTATTAAGAACTTCAAGCACGTAGACAATGTATTGTGACCGTATCTTCACCTCCAACTGCCCCATTTCAAGCCCTCTCAGACACTTCTTCCTGCCCCCCCCCACTATCATAAAACACACACACTACATGACCAACAAGGCAATCCCTCACTATTTACAAGTCAGATTGTAACGCTACTATAGTAAGGAAAACCATTCATTTCCCGTAAGCTTGAAACATTGCTCGTCAAGCACCCATTCTCCACACACTCCCAGGACCATAGGGGCTGCAGATCAGTGACTGGCACACATTCCCAATAAACACCATCTTCGTCTATAGGCAGCATTTCCGGTATCATTAGCGATACCTAAAACTGTGAAACTTCTGGCGGTGTGGTACACACAGCAGAGCGGTTACTTACAGCTTCGTGTAGCTCTTCATGCTGACAGCAGGATTTGGGGATGTTGATGGACTCTTCAAGCCCCGAGGCATTAAGCAGGGTCTCTTCCAACTCAATCTCTTTCTCAAGTTTCACTAATACTGGTGGCTCAACTCCATATCTGAAAACAAGCCAGGAAATCTGCTCATGCAATGTGCACCGACTACGTCTCTGCAGATTGAGCAGATCAAAACAGGCGACGGTTTCTGTCTGGACCGAAGTCTGTGGGACTCCCTACAGACTGTTTCACTGCCACAGCTGGGAGTCTGGATTTTTTTTCCTTTTTGAATATTTTGAGACAGGGTTTTTCTGTATAGCCCTGGCTGTCCTGGAACTCACTCTGTAGGCCAGGCTGGCCATGAACTCAGAGATCCACCTGCCTCTGCCTCCCAAGTACACCACCACTACCCAGCTGGAAGTTGGTTTTAATATTTCAGATTGTCCAAAATCCAGACTATATATCACCTCTATATCATAGCATATCGTATATCTCAGTTATGTTATATTTTCAATATTATTTTGGTGTCCTGAGAAGTCGCTTTAAAACAAGCCGGTGGGTGGACAGGGCTGACGCAGGCAGTGGGGACAAAGCCTGAGCCCTCTTAGCAAATGGGACTTGATTTGCTTTGAGCTGCTTGACATCACATGTATTTACCCCATTCTTATCCTGAAAACTTTAAGCCACATCTTCACAATTTACTATGAAATGAAGGTAAGGGAGGAAAGCTGAGGCCAACACGTGTGTGCAGATACAAACACAGACATACAAAGATAAAACAGAAAATTGGGTCACTTCATTTTAATTAAGAGTCACATTCTTTGGGTACAGAAACTCTGATAAAATTAAGTCACTTAAAGGTATTTTTGATGTTAAAATTCTGAAATACTGAGAAATACATACCTTGACACAATTCGACCAATCTCAAGAAGACAAAGGTACACCTGCCTGGGGTCTTTATGTAAAACTGGGGAAAAATAAGATCATACAGTTTAAGAATCAGATTTAAATTGGGAAATACATTCTGCCATGGGAGGGAGTCAAAGGAAAGAATAATGAAGACAACAGCTCACTTGTTTAGACAAGACTCAGAAAAGACATTTTTATTGTCAACATCACAATTTCTTCTGCATTAAAATCAAACTATTGAGCACAAAGAGAATGGGCAGTGGCCAAGATAGTCAATTGCTCAGCAATTCAGACTTCAAAATCTACAGACTTAGTAGCACTAAATTATGTTAGGGGCTGGGGAGATGGCTCAATCTTAAAGTTCTTACTGCACAGACATGGGGATGTGAGTTCAGATACCCAGATCCCATCAAAAGCCAGGTACAATACACACCACCGTAAGCACGATGCTGGGATAGACAGAGACAGGATGTCCCTGAAGCTAGTGGCCACCCAACCTAGATTAACCAATGAGCTCCAGATTAGTGAGAAATCCTGCTGCAAAAATACGGTGTGGAACATCAAAGACACTCGAAGATGACCTCTGCTCTCTCCCCAACACACTGTAGTGACGATCTCTCAACAGGATTCCGTGAGAAGAGACAACGCCACTTCAGTTTTACTCTAGACTATGTATTTCCCAAACTTGACAGAAACAGGAAGTAGCCATTCACTCTATGAAGCATTGTTATCTTCAAAACAAAGCCGGAAGCCAGGGAAGGCATCACAAGAGAAAAACCAGTACCCGAATCTCACAGATGTGACTGGAATGATGCTTGTCACACTGGCAGCAAAACCCAGCAGCACACGGAAAGTAAGACATGCAATGAGACCGTGAGGTTTATACAAGGAATGCAAACACGTCAACATATGAAAATCAACTGATGTCATTAATAGACACAGGGGTCTCATCACAAAACAGAGGTACCACAGATCAAAGAATTAGAAAGGCTCTAACACTATTTCAATATGTCAAACAAAAGACAAAAAAACAAACAAAAGACCAGAAGGGAACTTTCTCAAGCTAACAAAGGGCATTCGTGAAAACCTACAGCTAACAACATCCTAATATCACGTACATGTTTACATGTAAGGTCATGGTGGAAATGCTCCCCCCGGCCAGGTTAGAGAGAATGGCACCACGCCCACCAGTTCTGTTCACCGTTTACGCTGTTTCACCGTTTGTGACTTCAGGATGATGAAAGATAAACAGGTAAAAATTTGGATTCCCTTTGTTAGGCAATACTATTTAGATAGGACAAAGTACAAAAAGAAAAATAAAGAAAAGAGACAAACTTAAAATTTTTAAATTTGAGGCTGGAGAGATGAGATCGCTTAGCAACTAAGAGCACGGATCTCTTTCAGAGGACCCAGGTTTATTTTCCAGGACCAACATGATGGCTCCAAGCTGTCATTCCAGGCTAAAGCAAAACTGCGACCCCATAATGTATTCCCACCCCTTTGCCTTGCTAACCTGCTGAGCCTGTGATACATGATTCCTTACAAACATGTCTAATCAGATGCCTTGCTGACTCCCCTGCCACAGGATGTGTTCCGTGCTTATCTACCCCACAGGCAGCCTTGAGCCCTGAGTGCCCCTCTCTTTTGTCCAGGTGCCAATAGCCAATTATCTCAACAGCTGTCTTCTATCTAGTCTAAGTCTTCCCCATAAGAGGAAACTCGAAAGCCAGTGAGGGGCTGCTCTCCGAAATCCTGACTGTGGGAAAGGCTGCCGTCTGGTCAATCTAAATAAAGATTGCTTAATCAGACAGCTGTGGAAATGGTTTTACCTCGAGTCTATCCAGAAGTCCTAAGGAACTCTGGAATCCTAACCTAACATGCAATGCGTTCCACCAATAGTCAGGGCAGTTGCTCTCTGAGGTGTGAGTAGTATCTACCACATACACAAAACAAAGGATCTGTTTCCTTTGAAGCAGGTCTCAATACAAGGCTCAGGCAGAGGCCACAGGTGTGCACCAACATGCCTGGCTGCAAAGCATTAACTCTTTTTTTTTTTCTTTTTTTTTTTTTGGTTGTTTTTTTTTTTTTGTTTTTGTTTTTGTTTTTTGAGACAGGGTTTCCCTGTAGTTTCTAGAGCCTGTCCTGGAACTAGCTCTTGTAGACCAGGCTGGCCTCGAACTCAGAGATCCGCCTGCCTCTGCCTCCCAAGTGCTGGGATTAAAGGCATGCGCCACCGCCACCCGGCTAAAGCATTACCTCTTAAAGCAACAGAAAGGGCCTCTGAGTTAAAGCCACAGAAGTAAAGGAATTTATCATGAAATATTTCAAACCTGTTTTTGTAAATATCCTAAGTACCTTTAAATAGTATATTTTTTTAAATTACATTGAGTTCCAGGCAAATAGATGTAAGTCAAACATCTACATCTCACTCCAGTAGCTGCAAAGGGGCTACTGGTGCTGACTGTATTTTTCTTAGTCCAGCGCTGCCCTTCAAGCTCTGCTGGAAGATGTCTTTGACATTTAAAAAATAAAATCTCAGACCTTTTCAAAACTAGTAAGCTACAAAGGAAAGCATTTGAAGCGTCTCCTCCTCCCTTTGATGCTGGTAGCTGGATGTGCTATTTAGTCACATCCTTGTCAGCGACAATCAGCACACCTGGGTTTAGAGCACAGCCAGTCCTGCAGGGCATTCTACCCTGGGCGGGGGCCGGGGGCCAGAGACGCCACAGGCGGCAGGTTGTCCAGCCGCGGACACACTTCACACTGTGGGTGCAGAGTCTTAAAACTAACACGTTCAGCTGAACGTCTGCTGGGGGCCGGAGACGCCACGGGCGGCAGGTTATCCAGCCGCGGACACACTTCACACTGTGGATGTAGAATCAACTGAATGTCTGCTTCTTTTAATCGTCACCACGAATGGAGCCTGTAAACAGCGTCAGAGATGAAACTTCTGTCTAGGAAGTGTCCCCTCTGGGTTAGCTCACACCGTAACGTTATTCATTCCATGCATGTGCATCTTTATACATGGGGCTGGAGAGATGGCTCAGAGGTTAAGAGCACTGCCTGCTCTTCCAGAGGTCCTGAGTTCAATTCCCAGCAACCACACAGTGGCAAACAAAAAAAAAAAAAAAAAAAAAAACCATCTGCAACGAGATCTGGTGGCCTCTTGAGGAAGAGACCTGGTCAGTCGTCCTCATCAACTTAGACTATGAAAGCCGATGTGGAGAAGTTCAACAGAGCCGCCATACATGGGCTGCCCATGTGTGCTGCAGCATTGCCAGGGCATACATTTCAAATTTCATATGCACACATATACACACCTATAAGTGGTTTGAAAAGTGTGTGTAAACAGCAGTCAGCCGCTCCATTAGTGCCATAGAGATGCTTCCGCTGACTTAAGAAAATGAGAAAAATACATCAACAATTTTTCAGTAGAGCATGATTTTATTTGGTGGGGGGCTGCATTTCAAGACAGGGTTTCTCTGTGTAGCCATGGCTGACCTAGAACTCACACTATAGACCAGGCTGGCCCTGAACTTCTGCCTACTGAGTGCTGGGATTAAAGGTATGTGCCAGCAGTACCCAGCTTGGAGCATGATTTCTCTAATGAAATATCAAAAAAAAATTATTCTTTTTAGATAACGAAGAGGGCAGTTATTATTTACAATTCAATCCAAATACTATAAGCACGTTTCACCTGTTATTTCTACAATGATCTGGTTAAAGAGGAATTGCTAGTAACTCGCACCTGGTGGAGTCGATCTTCAGGGAAATATCAGTAGAGCATTAGTGCAGAGTCTTTGGCAGCCGACTCAGAACTGTAGATACACAAAGCCTATTAACGTAAGTGAAAAGCTTACTATATGTGATGGATATAACTTTCGAAGTAACAGCGATACGGCATTTTGAGTCACTATTTAGAAAGGAAATTTAGAAACGAGGGACACAAAACCAGCCTAATAAAGACAAAAGGCGCTTACCCAGACCCTCAGACTCAAAGAGGTACGTCTCGTCAACGCCGACGTGCCTACACCAGTGGAGGAAGTTTGCTGTGTTGTCCCTGGCGAAGAACGATCCTGACGCGGCATCTTTCTTACAAGGCACTTTTCTCATCGGAAAGTTCTGGAAAAGACAGAAGGACAATTTACCAAAAAAAGAATGAGCGATATTCTCATTCGGTGTTCATTTTAGTATATGACAAAGTCACTTTTAAATGTATTAAGTATAACTACAGACTCCACAGCTTGGAGGGAAAACTATTATCTTCAAAAATGACTTTCTTCTTTTACTTTAAGTATCTTCCAGAAAAAGATGCTTAGGAAAACGATCTACTCAAAATCAGCAGCAGATTCAAGCTTCTCTAATCTTCTTTTTAAAATAGCTCAAGAATGTCAGCATTTAGGGGACGGCCTGGTAATCACAAAGTGTCTGCAGTGTGCTCCACACAACTCAGCTCAAACACAAACTTCGATGTGAACTAACATACCCATTTCTGCTTTCCTCTCCCCACCCCCAGACTCATAAAGGCTGCCCTGAGTTTCTTAAACAGACTGTAAAATAGGGGAGTAGCTGCCCATTCTTAATTCAGGTTCTTAGATGACCTAGGTTTTATAAAACCCTAAATTGGTACTTTTGTTTGCTTAACTATCTAGCTCCAGAGGATTCTGAAATTCCTGCTGAGACTGGGGCAGGAAAAGGGAGGTCTTTGCTTTTACTTTTTAGTTGGCAATTCACAACAGTGATGTTTTTAGTGCAATAGGTACAGTAGGTCTTTATCATGGCCAGTCAGTCTCTCTCCCTAGACACAACGGCTGTTACCAAATCCATGTGTCTCCTTCCGGGTGCTATTATTTCCCAGAACCGAAATAGCCCGCGTGCATAATTAAATACAGAATATATTATCATTACCAAAAATATACAAATAAATATGGCAAAATACAAAGATGATTAGTAGTAAATGAATTCCTCTCACTGACATTTCAATAAATTATCCCCGCAAAGCTATGCATGTGAACCTAGAAAATGCCAGAGAGACACAATTCTACAATTTGATGTCTATGTGTGTGCATGTACTTTGAATGTATGTACACTGGATAGGTTGTGGGCATATTTATGACTTAAAAAGAACACATTTAAATAATTATTTCTAATGAACATAGAATATTCCAATGTTTAGGTAACATAATTTTACAACTTCTCTATTGACAAGCAGATTATATTATTTCTAGCTGTGATTTTTCTCAGAATGAGTACCTAGAAGTAAAGAATTTTATGTATCAAAGGAGGTACTTTATGTATCATATGTGCACATGTATGCATCTACACATAGAGTGATCTCACTATACGGATCATATGTACACATGTATGCATCTACACATAGAGAGATATCTCACTACATGGATCATATGTGCACATGTATGCATCTACACATAGAGAGATATCTCACTCATTGTCCTCCAAGAACAATGAACAGTTAATATTTAACTTATAGTATGTCTAGGCTCCAAACTCTCAAAAACACTTAATGTTTGATAAAAAGAAAACCTAATCCACTTTAAACCGTCACTTTAAGCTTCTCTTCTGAAAACGCTGTATGCTAAGCATTCCATCAATACTTACAAATTCACTACTAAGGAGCAGATGAGGACTGCAAAGATGGTGGTGACAGATGGGTGACACATGCCTCACTGCCTAAGTTAGGGTCACTACCGCTGTGACAAAACACTATGGCCAAAAGCAAGCTGGGGAGGAAAAGGGTTTATTTGGATAAACCGTACGATACTGCTCATGGCTGAAGGAAGTCAGGACAGCAGGGCCGGAACCTGGGGGCAGGAGCTGCTGCAGAGGCTGTGGACGGGTGCTGCTCACCACAGCTTGCTGAGCTGCTTTCGGATGGCACCACCGGCCCAGGGATGGCACCCCCGTCAGTCGCTGACTAAGAAAATGCCCTACAGCAGGATCTTATGGAGACATTTTTTAAATTGAAGTTTCTGCCTTTCAGATAACTCTAGCTTGTATCAAGTTGATATAAAACTAGGCAGAACAGCCAGGGACTGTCACAAAGTCTTCCCCCTATAACCACACAGCAGCCTGTGGAAGGCACTGTCTCGTGAGGATCTAGGTGCTGGAGATCAGCTGTAGGAAACCAGGCACTATCCTAGATACCATCTATGGGCTTAACATCGGTGAACGGTCACAAATAAACCGTGCAACGTAAATATTTATGCTGTTGTTTCTGGTGTGTGTATGTTGGTGTATGCACGTGTGCATGCTTCATGAAGACATGTTTCTTAAGGCGGATCTCTCAGTGAACCTGACACTCACTGGCTGGTTGGACTGGTAGGCCAGACAGCTTTTGGGATCTGCCCGTCTCTGTCTGCCAGTCCTGGGATCATAGGCCCACGCTGCCACGGCCACCTTGTACTTGGGTTCTGGGGATCTGGACTCAGGGCCACATGTTATACAATAAGAACTTTACCAGTGGAGCCACCTTCCAAGCCTCAGTCAATGTTACTAACTCTATTTTACAAATATGGTTTTTCAAATGCACAAAACATCAAATCAGTTTCCAAAGTCTCATAGCCAGAGATATGACGGAAATACCCACATAGAGGTGATAAGAAGCAGACATGTCTACCCTTTTCTGAACAGAAACAGGAGAGGTGGATGGGGGAGAAGAGGTGGTGCAGGGGAGGGGTTGGGAGGAGAGGAGGGAGGGGAAAGTGCTGTCAGGATATGAAATAAATAAATAATAAGCAAATAATAATAACAATAAAAAGTAGACATGAACAATGAACTTCATCCCTGTCAATATTTGCTTACCCCTGGTTCTTCGGAGTGGCACGCTTTTACCATATTCTGAAGAACGTTGATTAATTGACACAACAGCACTCCATTGTCAAGTTCTTCCAATAATCTTTCGGCCTTAATGTCAATACCTAAAAACACAGTTTAAAGCTAAGACCCATCTAGAAGCAGCAAATTCAAAAGCAGTGGCTACAACCTAAATATAATCAGATAACAGCTAGAAAACTAAACAAATACCAGATGAGACTCCAAGTTTCCACCCCTAGAAGGTAATTTTAAAACAAATAATGTCAAGGTAAATTGAACACAAGAGGAAACTATCAGTGGTTCATAAAGTTCATAAAAAAAAAAATACATGTGCAGCCAGGCGGTGGTGGCACACGCCTTTAATCCCAGCACTCAGGAGGCAGAGGCAGGCGGATCTCTGTGAGTTCCAGGCCAGCCTAGTCTACAAGAGCTAGTTCCAGGACAAGCTCCAAAGCTACCTGTCTTGAAAAAAAAAGTGCATTTATGTCAGATCAACTCACTGTACATCAATATGACTTGTACAAGGGAGAGAAAAGGTCTTTTACCAATAAGATGGACTTTGCTGCAGTTTAAAGGTTAAATATAGTACTAGTCTGGGAATATCAGCTTCCACCTCTAAAATGACATCTTTAAAAAATTATTACATTAAGAATTTGAAATCATCTATCTGATGCTCGACAAAGAGTGACTGCTTAGTGTGTGTGTTTATCTTCGAAGGACCGTGGTCCATCTTCAGGCTTTTCCCTCCCAAGAATCTCAGAATGCTACATGAGCGTCTGTAGTAAGTGATTTGAGGAACTCAGGAGCAAGCTCCCTCGGTAAAGAATGAGGTCCTGAGCTTGGGTTCCCAGACCTACATGAAAGGTAGATTTGTCGGTGTGCAGGAAGATCCCTGGAGCTTGTGGCCAGCTAAGCACACACACACGCACACGCACACACACACACACACGCACGAACACGCACACACACACACACGAACACAAAAGCCCCAACATCCTGGAAAGAAAGCTCAGAGCACTCATCATAACCTTGAATATAGTAAAAAATGTAATGCCAAGAATTCTCCAGCTGACACTTTCTCCTTGCCCCTCAGTGTCTCAGAAACAGTGTTCATTTTCATATAACGAAAACATATCTTCCACCTACAACCTTAGAGCTCACAGAAGCTTGGGGAAATCAGTTAAAAAAAAAACCAATATTCAATATACACAATTTTTGGAAATATATTAAAATTAACCATAAAGTACTGATTATTTAAAAAGGCTGGCCACTTCAATCAAATCTCAAGTTTCCTACGATTCAGGTTGAGGGCGAAGAGTACCTTTTTACTCTCTTTACTACGCAGATTATGAAAACAGGACCTGGCTCTGCCATTCACTGGCATATCCCTGGTATCTGGAATAATCAATCACTCCTTAAATGAAGATAAAATTAAAAAAAAAAAAATCAGTGTTACAAATCAAACTTCGTAAGCCTTACCTAGTAGGCCAGAGAGCCAAATGGAGAGATCTTCTTTCATGGGCAGTAGACTGGCTTCGTGCCTCACGGCTATCCACTCGTCGTACTGGCAAACATCAGCCAGTCCTGGTCCATGTCTGGGAGTCAGGGGACACCTGGGACTCAGAGGCAGGTCCTCCCCAAACCAGACCTAGACAAAAGGCCAGACAGCTGAAAGACAGCAATCTTTGCGGGAAGTCGCCGTAGCCCACCTGTGTCCGTGTTTAAATCAGTAGGCGTAAGCCATGCTGACTAAGCAAAACTGAACCATCTCGTAGAAATGGATAAATTAGAAGCAAACTGGATTCTTTGAATGTTGTTGTCAATATTTAGTGTAGTGGTCCATGTCAATGGACACTAAGTAAATGAGTGGACTCTGCTGTTGAGACAAGGGTTTGAGACGGCTCAACAGACTACTTCCTTCTCCGCTTGTTACCAGAATCCCCACATCATAGCTCTAGAAGGGGTGCATGACACCTGCCTCACAAGGAACAGGTCTGTCCGTCCAGCTCTGGCCCTGACAGACAGCAGGGAATCAACGACTGTCTGCTGAATGGATAAATGGATGAATGCATAAAAGGTGTCTGCCAACTTCAAATCATAATTGTGATGCTTTAAATATCTGATTATTTTTACTTGTATGTGTCTGTGGGTTTATGTATAGTAGCATAGGTGCTCATGGAGGCCAGGAGAGGGCGTCAGATCCTTTAGAGCTGGAGTCGCAGGTGGTTGTAATCGACCTGATATGGGTTCCAGCACCAAACTCAAGTCCTCTGCAAGAGCATACGCGCTCGAACTATCGACATCACTCCACCTCCTACAATGCTATCTTTACATTTTTTTTCTAAATGCTTCGATCAAAGCAATAGAATGGCAAATTACAGTCTAAGCAAATCTGCTTTATCATCTGCATTTTTGATGACCTACAACTCAAACACTTTAAAATGGTTGCTATCCAGCCGGGCGGTGGTGGCGCACGCCTTTAATCCCAGCACTCGGGAGGCAAAGGCAGGAGGATCTCTGTGAGTTCGAGACCAGCCTGGTCTACAAGAGCTAGTTCCAGGACAGGCTCCAAAGCTACAGAGAAACCCTGTCTCGAAAAACCAAAAAAAAAAAAAAAAAAAAAAAAAAAGGTTGCTATCCAAGTACCCAAGTACCTGTCTAACAGCCTCAACTTCGCCTACTGGCCTGCAAAGCCAGGATATAAATAAGAATAAAATTATATAAACGTACTATCAAATCAACACTAGGAAATATATGAAATATAAACTGCTGAGTGGGAGGCCTGCCCTGGAGCGCTGTTCACACACCCGTGAATTTCCCTGCCCCGCCTTCTGCCTGCGGGTGGGTCTTCGTGAACACCCTCACTTCTCTCTACTGGGATTTTTGTGAGCTGAACTTGTGCAGACAAACTATAAGGGGAAAAAAATAAAAACCCATTTCCAATCTCGTCTGGCAAGATAGAAACATATGTTAGAGAAAGAATTGCCAAAGAAACAAACCCCTGGGCTGGAGAGATGGCTCAGAGGTTAAGAGCACTGACTGCTCTTCCAGAGGTCCTGAGTTCAATTCCCAGCAACCACATGGTGGCTCACAACCATCTATAATGAGATCTGGTGCCCTCTTCTGGCCTGCAAGCTTACAGGGAAGGAATGTTGTATACATAATAAATAAATAAATCTTAAAAAAAAAAAAAAAAAGAAAAGAAACAAACCCCTGAAGGGCCACTGGGCAGTAAGCGACCTAGCAGGGTCTCCGCATACCATGCGCTATCCTGCTGATTGACAACTGCCCTGCAGAGAGAGAACTGTATCTTCACTCTTCACCTTACCTTCCAGGTGATGAAGCAGAGGAAAGATAATTCTCCAGACTCTCGGTCTGAGATTGGAACTAAGCTGCGACTGACTCTCTTAAGTTCTGACTTTCCAATGTGTTTGATTACCGGCTGACTGTACCTTTCTAGATAAAAAGGTACATTGTGACTTCTGCCTTTAAATCAACTTTTCATTGTTCTATTGATACCCAAAGAAAGAAAAGAAAAGCAAGCAAGCAAACAAAAAACCCAGCAAACACAAACTTTGGAAATCTCTTAAATGTAAGACTATCATGGTTTCTGTGACTCCCCACTGCTGGTTTCACCCAGCCATAAACAAACAAAACAAAAAGCCCTACTCATTAAACATTTTAATTCTAATACAGAGTCAGGGACAGGTTCATTTATAAAGCATATGGACAATTACATAAACTAAGACTTGAATCTCTTATTTGACTTTTAGTGACTGTTCCTTCAACTATCTCATGTACCATGTTGTAATGAGAGGGATATTATAAAATACTGCATTTATTTTCCCCAGGTTGACCCACCAACCACAAAATACTTTTGATTTCTTCAAATATCTAACACAAGTAAAACTCAGAATTAAAATCTTAGAACTAGAAAGCCAAAATGCAGTATTCCTATTGTTAAAATGTAGTGTTAAAAAACTCCAGCCATGTCAGGCGGTGGTGGTGCACACCTTTAATCCCAGCACTCGGGAGGCAGAGGCAGGCGGATCTCTGTGAGTTGGAGGACAGCCTGGTCTACAGAGCGAGTTCCAGGACAGCCAGGACTACACAGAGAAACCCTGAAACCCTGTCTCCAAAAACCAATAAACAAAACAAAAAATTCATGCCATAAAAAGAACTGGATCAATAATATCAATGCCTAGTTTATATTTACTTCTTACAAACATGGAGCTCACCTGAATCGCAGGCTGCATGGTCATCTATCTCCACTGCGACGAAACCGTTACTCTGAGAAGAGAAGGGATGGGCATGCAGATGATGGCAGAGTTCTAGCTCCCCCAGATCCCAGACGACAGCATGAGGAATGTGCCTTACTCCCTCTGTGCCTGAGACTTCTCATCTAGCTAGAAAGCTCGACTATGAGGAGCTCACCAGGGCCTCTTCGCCTCTGCCTCCTGAGTTACTTGCAAAAGAAAAACCCGAGAACACTTCTGCTACATTGCCCCTGGCACCAGTGTCGCAGCGACTGTTAAGGTGTCTCGGCAGCGAGATAGAATTCATGACAAGAGTGGCTCTTCCCACAACAGCCTCCCACAATTTTTTCCCATCTAATAATACAAAGGTGACGTAGATATAACCCCTCAAACCCGATACTGAAATGCAAGCATCTTTGATCTCTTTGTAGTGGTCATATCTCTACGAGTCGTATGGACTTGGTATAGAAATCACATGCTGAGCCATAAGCTTTCTGCTAGACAAGACAGTGGAGTTAACCATCAGATTTAACTGTGAATTAAGAATACTCGATACCTTTCTGTGATGATTTGTCAAAAACAGGAGAAACAGCAGTGTTGGTGCCAAAGCTTTGGTCTTGAAAGCTACAAAGGAAAGATCAACTCCAATAAATTAAATTAGATCAACACATGAGAGTGCTCTCAGTGAGAAAATGAGTGAGAGGCTTAAAGACAGTGTTACAGAGGAAATAAAACATGGGTCTGTTGCTCGTTTATGGCAGATAACACACTACTTTTATTAGAAACTATCACTAAAAGATTTTAGGAGAAAATTATCAAACTATTTATAAGACTGAAACGGTACCTGTTTCCAAAGTTACGCCCTCCCCTGGGCTCCCTCAGACATCTCGTGCACAGTGCCAACTCCACACAGTGCCTTCTCTAAGGAACAAGAGGAACCTGGGCTAAAGCTAACTGAAGGGCTTAATGTTCTACTGCATTTTCTCTGTAGAAGGCAAAAGACCACAGAATGCCCTTTCTAATCTGTTTTCCTTCTCTCTGCCACAGCAAAAGGCCAAGGCACAAGTGCGCATTGCTAATGAGCTACTTGTGCTTCCCACCAGCTAATTCCGTGGGGAATACATTCTCCTGTAGCATAAATAACCCTTTGTCCCCAACAAAGGTCCACAGTGTGAAGCTTCCGAGACCACTTCTTAAAAATGCAGCAAAGAAGCTGCGCCCATTAAAATGAGGTTCCACATAATCAGACAAGAGCTCTAACAGTTGGCGCTGCCGACCCCCAGCAAGAGAAAGCTGCAATTATAAGGCGCGTGCACGCCCAGAACAGGGTGGCAGATTCACAAAAGGGCCTCCCGGGAATGCTCAGCAGCTGCACTTTTTAGGGAAGATTCAACAAAATTAGTTTTGTGAAAGAAATGGAGAATTCGTGTACAACAGTCACTTGAGGTTCAGCAAAAGCCATGCTTTCGAGTTCTTCTTGCACAAGAGACAGCACTCCTGTGTGGACAGAAACGTACCCACCTGCACTGCCTCTTTTTTTTTTTTTTTCTTTTTTCTTTTTTTGGTTTTTCGAGACAGGGTTTCTCTGCAGCTTTTTTAGAGCCTGTCCTGGAACTAGCTCTTGTAGACCAGGCTGGCCTCGAACTCACAGAGATCTGCCTGCCTCTGCCTCCCGAGTGCTGGGATTAAAGGCGTGCGCCACCACCGCCCGGCTTTGCACTGCCTCTTAAAATGTCTCCAGAACGCTTGTCCAGCATGTGCAAAGCCTTACAATAAATAAATAAACTAAGTTGTAACAAAATAGTACGCAGGTAAGTTGTAATAGACACTCAGCTCTGAAAGGCTATGATGTACACTACTTATTTAAGGAAAACATTTATAAACTGTCCAGACTTAATCAGTTAACCAGGTGCTTAAAGAGTACTCACCTTATTTCGGATATAGAGAGCCAGTTGTACGTATGTATGTACATATGTATGTATGTGGCATGAATCTAATAGGTCTTAATAATAAAAACTTGGAGCCAGCCATCAGGGGGTGAAAGCTGATGGATCAGAGAAGCAGAGCAACCAATCCATCACTGGAGAGTTCTTACCTCTACCAATGCTCAGACAGAAGGGGCATCCTGTCCTCAGAAGGCTTCCTCAGACTGCATCTGTCTCTCTGAAACTTAGACTACACTGAGCTCCTGTCTCCTCCTGCCTGATATTCCTCTCTCTGCCCAGCCATTATCATTCCTGTCTCCATCTCCCTAGTGCTGGGATTAAAGGTGTGGGATGCCAAGTGCTGAGATCACCTTGGTGTGAGCTCTGTTTCTCTTTCAGATTCAATCTCATGTAGTCCAGGGTGGCCTGGAACTCACAGAAATCCATATCCATCTGCCTCTAACACCCAGATCCTGAGATTAAAGGTGGGCGCCACCACTGCCTGGCCTCTAGTGGCTTAGTTCTGCACTCTGATCTTCAGGCAAGCTTATTTGTTAAATTACAAACAAAATATCAGTGCATTTATATGTATGTATGTACACACACACACACACACACACACACACACACACACACAATCTAGCTCTTTGTATTCCTCTTGTAAGCCAGTTTCATATCCAAGAGTAGCTGCTTCGTCAGGTCCTGCTCTGCACCACAAGCTCAATCTTCCTATACTCATTTTATCCTGTCTTCCTTATTTCTATCCTTCCCTGAGTCTCAGCCTCTATCTGAGCCAGCAACACTTCATTCCTGGGGGTGCACTTGACTCCTGGGGTATACTTCACTTGGCTTTTCTCTCTTCCTTCCTGTCTTATTGGAGAAGCTGACTTCAATTCTTTATCAGCCTTAACAGCACTTTTCGATTGTTGGGCTCCCTTCGCCTTTAGACTGAGTAAAAACAAAACAAGAACTCTCATGTGACCAAGTCCACACTGCACCCTAATCCGGAAGATAATCTTTCACGAGCAAACATAAAGCTTTGAAGCTCCAGGGAAGATGTTAGAAACATGGTATGTCATCCACATGCAACCTGGCCAGAAATGAGCCCAACCTGCTCATCCCAAAAAGCAATAATGAGGTCCTTGCAATTAGTTTTCTTAAGGCTCTTCTATAAATTGGACCAGATCATAGGAGAGAAAACCATTCTGTGGACATTCCTTCCTAGGAATGTCCATGAACCACAATACACCCCATTTCTCTCCCACACTGTAAAACTGATGGGAAGGACTTAAGCCCTCGACACAATCCTGACAGAAATCTGGCATCAACTAGGGAAAGTAGAGAAATAGCAAACAAATAAGGTAAGACTCTCTGGGGGAAAGGGGACTGCTACTGACCCACATCCCGGTCTGCACTCGGCCACCAGATGACTGCCAGGACATATAAGCCGCAAGCAGAGGACCACGTGCCAAGCCGGGAGAGCAGGGAAAGGAGAGGCATTTTCCTACGCGTCTGTGTGCCTGCAGTGCATGTCACAAATGCTCCACCATCTTCATGTCTTTCTCTAAAATAATAGTTGAAGGATATAGTACTCCTGATATATGCAGAAATTTAAATTTTTCAGCTTTAAAATTCTCAGCTAAATATTTCTTAGATACTTAGCAGAGAAAATAGAAATGCCACATATATACCAAATGCTTTTTATATGTTTTTAAAGGATATACTAATATACTCATCATCAAAATAGCACTATGGTAGTACAGAGTATTGAATTCATCTTGATTCAATTCCTGTTCCAACATAAATCAGCTATAAGATCATAATATAGCTAACTTTTTGAAACCTAAAAGTTTCTCAGAAAATCAGAGTATCACAATCCCTGTCAGGTGGCTGTTAGAAAAATAAAATGAGATGACACCTGGCATAGGAGCACTTAACAAATGACTTATAATTAAATCTATGATGAGACATAATTACAGTTCACTTAATAAAATTAAAAAGATAAGACAAGACTAATAGAACTCAACCACCATCAAATATAACTTAGAAGGCTAATTTGCTAACAAATGTATGGCTATAATGAAAATAAAAGGTTTAGTATAGCCACATCAAAACCCGAAGTCAGAATATACAACTTAGGATTCTCTTTGCTAAAGTAAGTCTTCATAAGTGTGTGGTCTGCATATGTGCAGTGCACATGTGTGCACAGGAATAGATGGGGTACAGACCCACACACACACACATGCGGAGGCCAGAGCAGATGATCAAAAGTCTACTCTCTCACTGAACTGGCCGCTCTCCATTCCAGGGATGCTGGCTGGCCAGTGAGCTCTTAGGGTGTGCCCACCTCCACTCCACGGAACATGCTGGGGTGATGGGCATGTGCAGGCAAGCCCACTTTGAGTAGGTTCTAGTCCTTATCCTTGCAGAGAACGTATTTGCACTCTCTTGAGCCATGTCCTCTGCCTGTAAATCGGTATTTTAAACAAAGGTTCCCTGCTCCATTTGGCCTTACTTCTAGGTCACTATTCAGGATACATCCTGTTTCATGTGACACACACACACACTCATATCTTCAATAAACATCTATCAACACACTTTATTGGACTAGTCACCATAACTGAGGTAAACATGATAATCACGTTCCTGCCCTTACAGAACAAACACCGCTGGAGAAGACTGACGTGGAAAGTAGACAAATAAACGTATGATGTCTAACCATGCGATGTTCTGAAGCACAGAACACAGTCTCTCAAGGGAAAAATGGCAGGGACCTACTTCAGACTTAAATTGAATGAAATAATTTTTCCATAAGAAAATCATAAACCTAAAGAATGGAAGACTTTGGCCAAGAGGAGAAGGGTTCTGTGCACTTACAACAAAGGCTCCATATGAACAAAGTCTGACGCATTCCAAGAACTTAAAGAAACACAGTGGCTGAAGGATGGGGAGCGTGTGGCTTAGAATAATGTTGGGGAGTGGCCCCGCCACACAGGCCCTGTTGGGGAAATTAGATTCCACTCTCACTGCAGTGGGAAATCACTACAGTCTCAGTGAGGGAGCGGTGGTACAGTCTCACAGCTTTAAAAAGCTCTGAGGACAAAGGAATACAGAAGTAAAACAGAAGTGGGTTTAGCAAAGATCAGGAAACAAAGCACATGTGGCTGGAGATGTAAGAAAAAGACCTGAGGGAAAGGAAGGAAGAACCAGGGAGAGGCAGGGACAGTGAGGGCAGTACAGTGAGTGTCTACAGAAGAGGGGAGCAATCCAAAGAGGGAGCTGGGAAGCCCCAACAGCAATTCAATGACAGAATGTGCTGAATGAACTGGTATCCAAAGGCGTCTCCCCTGCAGATACACAGAATTTATACACCACTGTCTTCGTTGCTGCTGTATTGCTGTGAAGAGACACAACAAGGCCGCTCTCAGAAAAGAAAGCACTTCACTGGGGGCTTGCTTGTAGTATCAAAGGTTAGTCCAGTATCACCGCGGAGCGGAGCATGGATGCACGCAGGCAGACGTGGTGCTCGAGGAGTAGCCGAGGGCTCTGTCCTGGTCCACAGGCCGAGAGAGAGACTCTGGGCTTGGCACGGACTTTTGACTGCTAAGTCAGAGGACCCACCAGGAAGAGCGAATGACTAAGGCTGGGGGCAGGCAGAGTTCTAAGAATGCAGGACCGAAGAGCTGCACAAACGGGTGAGGACTCTGACCACTGCAACGCCGAGGATGCATATGACTGCTCCTCCGGATGCGACACGTTTATTATTCCGCAGACAGACGAGCGGCACCCAGAGGTGACCTCTATTGCCCGTGGGCTGCAATGCCTGCTCTGACAAGGCAAAAGGAATCTTGCAGACCCTGAGTTGAGAGATTTTCCATCAAACTAGTGCGATCACAAGAGTCCTTAAAACGGGGTGAAGAAAGGTCAGTCATGGAGGCAAAGAAGGGGGTCAGGATGGGAAAACGTCAGAGGCAGAGATCGGAGTCCTAGACCAAGGCTGTGAAAAGGGAGGCAGCCAATGAACGAGGGGCCTCCTGGATACTGAAAAGACAGAGAGGACTCTTCCCGAGGGAGGGAAAGCCTGCCCACACCTTCTTTCATAAGCACCATTAAAACTCTTGTCTTTTTAGCCCCTAACTATAAGACAAAAATCTGTGTTGCTTTGTACCCTTCTAACACTTGGGAAGCTGAGGCAGGAAGTCTAAGATTTCAAGGCCTTGGCTACGTATCAAGATCCTACCTCAAAATTAAAAGAAAAACTAACATAAAGCAACCCTCAATTGATTCCTAAATGTGTATTATTAAAGGTTAAAAGGTAATATGAAACATTAACAACACAAATCTGGGCTAAATTCACCTACAACAAAGAGCAGCTTCAATAGCAGATGAAGACTTCAGAAAAACTGAGCTTACCAACTGAGACATAGGCCAGTAACAGAGCACTTGGCTGGTACACAAGGCCCTGCATTCAATCTCCAGATCTACAAGGCGGCGGGAGCAAGATCTGCAGCTAACTTACTGAAACAGCCACAGCATGTACAGAATGCAGAGGCACTTCCTTTGTTAGAGAATTCAAAAACTCCTCTTCCAGGGTTTGGCAGATTCTCAATTTCATCTGAGAATTTTCAGTTTAGTTTTGGGATACGAAACAAATGTTTTGTAAGACTTTTTAAAGTTGCATGTATGTTGAGGAGAGTATATACATGTGAGTCCAGGAGGGTCCCCGTCCTTTGGAGCTGGAGTTAGTTA
Organism: Arvicola amphibius; assembly: GCF_903992535.2. Classification (NCBI taxonomy): domain Eukaryota; kingdom Metazoa; phylum Chordata; class Mammalia; order Rodentia; family Cricetidae; genus Arvicola; species Arvicola amphibius. Next base: position 5,840,637 of record NC_052063.2, read on the forward strand.
TAGGTGGTTTGAGTTACCTGGCAGCAAGGATGCTGGAAACTGAACTGGGGTCCTCTGTAAAAGCGGTACATGATCTTAACCACTGAGCCATCTCTCTAGTCCCGCCCCTCCAAAACACTTTTAACACAAATTTAAAATCAGTTCAACTGCATTGCTTCAATTAAAAGACTGTATGGGAAATATACAGTACACTAACATAAGGAAATAAAATATAATGGGTATATATAATGTAATGGGTATATGTAATTACCCATTAACTGAAAACTTCTCAAATAGTGTATGGAAGATTCATACTATGTCCTAAAATTATGAGTGTGGCTGAGAAGTGAAAACTTTTCCCTAGACATGTTGGTACATGTCTATAATCCCAGCGCTCAGAAGGCCATGGCAGGAGGGTTTCCACAAGTTTGAGGCCAGCCTGGGTTACAAAGCAACAGTTATTTTTTTTTTCTATTGCTCTGATAAGACGCCTTGAGCAAGGCAGCTTTTAGAAGCAAGAGTTTATTGGGGCTTAACGTTCCAGAAGGTGAGTCCATGACCATGCATGGCAGCAGGCAGGGAAGCGTGGCACCTGGGGCAGTAGGTGAGAACTTACATCCTTATCTGAAAGTTGGAGCAGTGGCTGTGAGCTGACATCTGCTCCACAAGGTCAAGGCAGAAAGAGCTCATTAGGAATGAAGTTTAGCCCCCCCAGACACGCCTCCAACATAAGCCACGCCTCCAACATAAGCCACACCTCCAAGTCCTTCCTGGTGGGGACATAGCACTCAAACATATAGGCCTGGGGTTGGAGGTGGGGGGACTTTCTCATTCAAACCACCACACAACACGGGTCAAAAGAAAGGAAGGGAAGGAGGGAAGAACACAGGGAAAGAGGAGTGAGAAGAAGGGGAGCGAGGAAGAGAAGGAAGGCAGGCAGGAAGGAAGGAAGAAAAAGAGAGGAGGAGGGAAGGAGAGAGAGAGAAAGGTAAAAGAAAGAAAGAAAGAGAGAGAGAGAGAGGAAGGAAAGAAGGAAGGAAGGAAGGAAGAAAGGAAGAGAGAAAGAAAAAATTCTTAACAGAACCACAACTAAATGTATTTTTGGTCAGGAATATAAATAAGTCACGGGCTAGAGCAGAGTGTTTGCCTAGCATGCATAAAGCCCAGAGTTCCAGTCCAGTCCCAGAAACACACACACACACACACACACACACACACAGAGGGTGGGGGGAAGAGAGGAAGAAAGAGTCCATCAAAGCAAACAGAATAAGTTCTTGAATAACTTTATGTTGCATGACAGTAAGCAGACATCTCTATCAGATAGCGCTCCAGCAATGTCAAGCATACGACTGACCGATGGGGAAATACACCAACTCCCAAGATCCTATCAGCAACAAAGACGGAATTACGTCCCACGTGTGTGCTACACTTTATTGCAGTCAAGTTCTGTGAAGGTTTAGAATTCCTACAGAAATACTTAGGAACTTTCTGGCAATCAAAACACCCAGTGTGTCACAGTGCAATTCAGCGGGAAAGCTTACTCCCGTCTTAGAAGAAACACCTGAGACACGTCATTTTAATCATGGTCTTGCAAAAATTATTTCTGAGGCAGTTCTCTGTGACAATGAAATTCCACTGGAGATGAATTAGATTCGCTTCCCATTCTCTCAATATATATCACATCATTAGGCATGGAAAGGGGTACCCGGTCCAAATGGGGAAGCAAGTAAGAGGAGGATAAATATATTCACACACTACCGAAAGATGGCCAAATACAATAATGTTGCACCATTCATTTTAATCCTTTACGTTTCTCAACAGTAAGCTTGAAAAATATTATTGAGGTTAAGTGCCTTTGCCCTTTACCTCCAAACAGAAATTAAGATATTAGAAGGGGAGGGGAGAAGTGGTTATTAAAACCCAGATGGGAAATATAAATCGGAAGCATCCCTTCTGAATTCCTTTCCAAACACTATGGGATTCCGTGTTTCTTTTAACTGATGATGTGTGTGTTTTGACATTATTATTATTCTCCCATCACACACTTTCAATTCCCATCATAAGCTATTTCTATTTTTTCATTCACTTTTTTCTTTCTTTTTCTTTTTGAGACAGGGTTTCTCTGGGTAGCCCTGGCTATCCTAGAACTCACTAGGTAGACCAGGCTGGCCTTGAACTCACAGAGCTCTGCCTGCCTCTGCCTCCCTGGGGGCTGGGATGTTACACCTGGCTAATTTGTAATTTTTAAGTCATAAAAGATTCCAAATAAGCCCATTTGCATAGCAAAGCAGCAGTGGGAGCGGTACAAACAAGGCAGCCTAGGGAAGCTGCTTAATACAATGGAAATGTTAAATACTGTAGAAAAGGATCTGAAAGCTGGTGTGAGAACTCCGGGAGGACTCCATTAACTCCTTCCCCTTCTCCGAGGGTTCGGTTCCCTAAGTTATTAAATACAGACAGCACCAGAGAGGGCCGGCAAGCTTAACAATAGGACAAGCAAAGCATCGAGAACCCTACACCAGACAACTCTGCACTGCTCTCAATAAACAGCAACACGAGGGTTTACTACGACTTTGAATATTTGTACTCACTTGGCCTACAGGCAATAGGCACCACTGTCTGGGCCACTATCCTCACCTGTGCTCCCCTTTGCCTTTTCAAGGTAGTTTTCTAACTTTTAGCCCAAGTTAAATGGCGTGGAAACATAATAATCACCAGTGTCCGGTATTATGTTATATTAATTCTGTGGATTATTTCATAGACTCCCCAAAGCCCTCGTGGCAATAAAGTAGAAGCTATTACTAATCTTTTTTTTAAAAAAAATAGATTAGGAAAGTTAGGCTTATGAAGATTTACCAGTTTGCCTGAAGTTGCATACCTAGTACAAACTGCAATCAGACACCACATGCTTATCAACTTCGAGACACTTGAAAAACCACACAAAAACAAAACAAACAGAAAAACCCGCTTTCAATTCAACAGCGTCCAAGCAGCAGACAGCTAAAGTTCAGTGTCAGTTGGCCAGAGTGAGTGTCTTAAACCGATGAGTCAGATGGGACAACGCGCCAGGAGCTACACGAGAATATTCTCACTAGCTTCCCCCTAAAGCGTGTGGGAAAATTCCAAGTTTTAATCGTTCTGTGGTCATGCTAGAGAGAAGAGAGCCCATGGCAGCTGGCAACGGCTTACCTCCTAAGTAAGGGTAGTCATTACTTCTCACCCGGGCGAAGTAAAACCCAAACTCTGACCTAGACGGAGCCTGCAGAAAAACACATTTCTTCATTTTAAAGAGATTACTGAGCACTCTAACGCGTACGACTCAGACCCCCGGTTTAAAGGGGCTAGGATGGAACCGGGGGCGTCTGCAAACGGACGCAAGCTCTCTAAATGGTTCCTCCGCCCTTCCAGGACTTTCTGCAAGCCTCCCCCAGCTCAGTTGTCCAAACCTGGGGGTGTGGGTGGGAGAGCATTGCGCAAGGGCGCCACTAATGTTCCCTAATTCCGTTAAGTCTGGGAGAGCTGAGCCCTGCAGAGGACAAATAGGGAAGAACCTGCAGTGCCTACCACGGGACAGGACGGCAGTGTGACAGTGAGTCGCAGTCTGTCAGAGCCAGTGATTTCATCACTTCTTTCCCAGGGCGTGGATGAGGAATCGACTGACCCTCTCTGGCTGGACGCCGAGGAAGAGGGTGCCCCGGTCACCCTGCCCTAGCTTGTCACTCAGCAGAGCCAGACGGGTCGCGGCTCCACGCTGTGCTCCCCGAGCTGATCAGCTCGCACTTGTAGCCCCCTCTGATCCACTCGAGCGGGCAGGTGTAGGAAGGCGAGCTTAAGCGTCACCGTGACAGCGCCAGGAGCCAATCACAGCACGCGGATCCCTCCGCCAGCCAATCGCAGAGCTCCTGGCATCCCACAGCTGGGTAGCCCACCTGAACTTTCATCCCGGACTCTAGAATTCCGGGCGAGCAGGGCGGGAGTCCCGGCAGCAGGGAAGCAGGGATGCCGGTGTGTGTGTGTGTGTGTGTGCAGTGGGGTGCGGGGAGACACCTAGGGAAGGCGACGGAAAGTTCGGGAGGAAAAGGGCAATCCGACAGGGAAGTCACTCACCTACCAGCCCGGGAGCGCAGTCACTTCTCCCTGCGGGGCGCCTCGGGCTCAATCCGTGCGTGCGTGCGAGCATTCCCGGGACCAACCGCCGCTGCCGCAGTTCGCCGCCGAGCGCTGCCGCCTATTTCGAAGGAGCCAATCAGAGACGGGGGGCGTGGCCTGGAGCCCCGCCCCCTGGGCTCCCTGCGGTGCGCTGGCTGCTGAAGGACGGAGACGGTAACCGAGCATCCGTCCGTCCGTCTACCTGAACGGTGTCCCCGTCACGTTGGAGAAAGTGTAAAGCTCGCCTCTCAAGGCCACTTCTGAGCGCCCTGGAATGTTGCTCTTCCCGGGAGTTTGAGCCGCTTCCAACCCTAAAGTCCGCTCACGTCCGGATGGGCGCCGAGGCTTCCAGAAACACAAACTAACCCAGCGGGGACCCGTCCTAAGCAGAAGTCTTTCAGACAGAGCACCCCCTTCCCCTTTACTCTGGACTGTGAGATAGAGAAAGAGAGGAACCCTGCAGTCACCGTGGGATGCCAAAGGAGGATGTTGGCCCTTCCTTCAGGAAACATGGGGGAAGGGGATTTGGATGTCAAAGCAACAGTGTAACCATGTGATTGTTACACAGTAGTGATAGACGGGAGTGAACTTTAAAAGTGGCTTTTTTTTTTAAAAAAATGTGGCTGAAAGCCTGGAGGTCTGTGCTCTGACCCGGCTTCTTAGCCTCTTGCCACTTCTGTTTCTTTTAAGCTATGACACCTCGGTGGTCGGTCTTCCTCCATCTCTAAAGTGTGGGCACGAACGGAAGCGTGCTCTCTCACAAAAACAATACGGCACACTGTTGCTTTCATAAGAAACCAAAGAAAACAGTCCGAGCCTTCAAAGGGTTGAGGAAGCGTGGAAATGGGAGTCTGTGAAGGAGGGAGACGGTCGGAGGGTTGGAAGTGGCTAGATCTTGAAAGAACTGCAAGCTGCCGGAGGAGGTCATTGCCAGAAAGGAGAGCTTCCTAGGCCGAGGGAACAAGCGTAGGACTTGTAGGGGCACGTGAAATATGTTCCGGGAGTGTTCGTTTTGAATAACCAAAGTTTGGAATCAGTAGGAAGGAAGCCGCTTTCCTGGAGGCAGATGAGATGGCCTATAAGGAGGGAGGATAAGGGAATTTATATGTGGGTTTTTATTTCTTTGGGGGGTGGGGTCATTTTCAAGGATTTTGAAGAAGGAGCCAGGGTAGTTTGTCATTAAACATAAATAAAACTAGAAAATGACAGCTCTCTAAACTAGCCCGGAAGGTGGGTGTGGAGTATCTAACGGGTGATTTATCTGGCCTTGGTTGTTCTGTAGTGACGCTGGACATAGGAACGAACACAGGTAAACCGAGCTGTGCTAGAGGGCCAGTGCCTTTTCGTTGGGTGTAGTCAGTCTGAAGGGAGAAACAAACATGGAAGGGGAGATGATCCGATAATAGCTGAACTGTCTAGAGCGACTCCATCTGAGCGGAGACAAGGATCAGAGAAGAGTCCAACAACATTACTGTGTACTTCCTCTGCACCAGGCTCTACCCTAAGCCCCAGGAATCCTGCTCCCCCAGAATTCTAAGTGGAGAAGTCAGTCATTAAAAATTGACAAACACATGATAAATGGATTTGATGATATCATGTAGTTGTTCCTGTTTTTCTAAATTGCAGTTCATCTCAGAACTCTTTGCTGACTACACAGAAATTCAGAGTCTGTTAAAATCACCCTGTATTTCCCAATATTTATATTTAAAACAATGGAGCAACTTTCCTCATTTAGCCGGATTGTACGTTGATGCTTTAAATTAGATATCAAAATATGTACACTTCTCCCTCAAATCTTAAGGAGAATGTGGCTCAATCCCCAGCACCAAAAGAAAAGATTAATAATAAGTAAATTGTGCTATACAAATGCAGCTTGGCGAGTAAGTGCTTAGCAATGGCTCTTTTATCTTCCTTCTGACATGCATGCCTAGTGCCTAAATATTTGACTACTATGTATTTAAAACTGAAACTAAGCTCAGTGAGGAACGTAAACCAACATCCCCCTTTTTACACACAGTTCTTAGTATCTTTAAGTCACTTACTGAAATCACGCGGCCTTCTAAAGGACGGCTTTGATTTTAATCCCTAATCTGTTGAGTTAGGAGCATATAGGGCAGTGTGGTTGCCAATGAGCCGCTCCACTCAGCCTGGATCCCTCGTTGGCTATGTGTGGATTTGGGTGAGGGGTCCCCCTCTAGGTCCTTTGGTTTGACTTGTTCCTCTCTCACTTCTCTTAGATTCCCTTGTTTCATTCAGAACTTCACACTGGCATTGGTTCCTAGTTATCACTCCACCCCCTAAGCACACTGACCAGCTTACCTACCTTGATCTTAACACTGCAATTAGTAATTGAGGGCTCCATCAAATAAGCTGTAATCTACTTTCCATGTGTAGGCTTTCTAATTGTTGGTTAGGTTAATAGCCATGTTTTAGAGGTTGTCTCTTTAATTGAAATTGGCATAGTTGTAACATGCAAAAATAAATAAAAAATAAAACTACTCACCAGCTATCTTCCATTAGATGACAATCTATCCAGTCTGACTTCCCAGTTTTGAAAATATGTCCCACTTCAGGAAGCAGGATGTTGGAAGCCTAAGTTTTTAAAATGTATTACATGAGGAGCTATTTGTCTGACTAAAACGAAATAATTTTTTTTTCAAATATGGAAGATCCTCCAAAAATTCCATCATCCTTGAAATAAGGTGTGATCTCTTTACAACCCTGCTTGGATGGTTTGGTTGCTGAAAATGTACTGTGGTTGGCGTTCATTGGGCTTGGAGTTAGTCTCTTGGACCTCTTCTTTACTTCATGGTTTGGGGACTGTTCTTAATGCTCTGACATGGCATGACTGTGCATTGTGGGAAGTGCTGAGTGAAATCTCTGACTTATTCACAATTAAATTACACCTTCAGCAGGTGATCAACTGAGATCCAACTATACCAAAACAATAGTGATCTCTGCTACTGTAGGAATGCTATTGATTTATATTGACAAATATTTAGTGTAAGTAATCAATAATATAACTATTGTATAATAATATTATTATTACTAATTATCATTATTTTGGTTTTTCAAGACATAGTTTCTCTGTGTAACAGTCTTGGCTATCCTGGAACTCACTCTGTAGACCAGGCTGGCCTCAAAGTCACAGAGACCCGCCTGCCTCTGCCTCCCAAGTGCTGGGATTAAAGTCACGCGCCACCGCCACCCGATGTGGAATATTATTTTAATTGGACAAAGATGTGTTACGTCTGTTTACACTGCAGAATATTACTTTAACTGTGTAAAGGTGTATTATATTTGTTTATGCTGCATTTGTTTAACGATGTAAGGATGTGTATTTATTATGTAAAGATGTGTTATACCTGTTTCCACTTGCCTGCCTAAGGTACCTGATTGGTCTAATAAAGAGTTGAATAGTCAGTAGCTAAGCAGAGAAAGGATAGGGGAGGGTGGAAGGTAGAGAGAATAACTAGGACAGAAATCTAGGCTCCAGAGGAAGAGAAGAGAAGAGAAAAGAAGGGAGATGCCCAGGGCCAGCCAGGCAGCCACTAGCCAGCCAGACATGAGAAGCAGTGAAAGTCTGATATACAGAAAGGAAGAAAAGTAAAAGGCTCTGAGACCAAACGTAGATAAATAAGTTAAAAGAGCTAGACAAAAACAAACCTAAACTAGGCTGAGCTTTCAAAACTAATACTAAGCCTCCTTCTCATGACTTGGGAGCTGGTTGGTGGCCCAAAAGAAAAATCCTGGTAATAATGGCATTTATGATAGTAATAGCTGTGATTCTTATATATAGTAGTAACATACATGATAGTAACAGCTGGGATTCTTATATCTGATAGTAACATATAAGATAGTAACAGCTGTGAATCATAAGTATTGTGCACTCCAATTCATGTGCACCTGACACTCAGAACAGGACTTTATTTGGAGGTAGGCTTTTGCACCAAATCTAATTAATGTTCCTTGTAACAGAGAGACAGACAGACAGCCCCCGACACATACATACATACATACATACATACACACACATACACACACACACACACACACAGGTCGGGGAGAAACAGAGGTTAGAGTTATGTACTCACAAACAAAAAATGCCAAGAGCCACTGTAAGAATCTGGGAGACTCCAGAGAAGATTTTCTTGGAGGCTTTGGAGGGAGCTGGGCTCTGCTGGAGTCCTGATTTTAGATTTCTTTAGAACTGTGGAAGGGTGAGCGTCTGCTGTTTAAAACTGCCAAAGTCACGGGAATTCAGGGACTCCAGGGGACAATGCCACATCTGTCTGAACAGAGACATAAAACTAACCACACGGTAAGCATACCAACATGAGACTGTGCTTCCAAGTCCTCTGCTCCATCTCTAAGATGTCACAGATGTTAATGGGGCTCATGGAAACCACATTCTCTCAGAAGTATCAACAGTTTCCATTGCCTTTAGTTACATGTAATAGAAAAAAATCTTCAAACTCATTTCAGAAAAACTCAAAAGCGAAATGATTAATTTTATGATAAGATTCTCTAGATTCATGCCAAGGGTGGTCTGATATTTCAAATAACATTGAATGTTTGAATAAAAGTGCCCTCACAGGCTCATAGAGTTGAACACTTAGTCCGCAGTTGGTAAATTACTTGGAAGGGGTGGTGTCGTTAGACTGGGTGCATCCTCCTTGGAGAAAGTGTGTTGCTGGGGGTGGGGTGGGCTTTGGGGGCAGATTGCTTGCTTGTGTTCTCCCTCCCTCCCTCCCTCCCTCCCTCCCTCCCTTCTTCCCTCCCTCCCTTCCTCCCTCTCTCCTTTCTTTCTCTCTCTCTCTCTTTCTTTCTTTCTTTCTGGAGCCAATGGTGTGACCCAGGGATGTGAGCCAGCAGGGAGTCATTACAGTTCTGAAGTTGGCAGTCCAAAGAAAGTGCTCAAAAGCCAGACACATCAGCAGCAGGGTTTGTCCTGTAGGACTGGGAGCCATGTGAAAGATGCCATCTTCACCAGAGAGCGAGGGGGGAAACATCCTGTCATCTTTCCAGTACCTTCCTTGATGGAAGCTGGCCAAAGCCAGCTGAACCAGGGGCATATAAGATACAGCCTGTTGGGAGTTGGCTGTCCTTCCCAGTGCAAGCAGAACTCAATGGGAATGGTAGGTCTGAACACAAATACATTAGGTATATCTTTTCTTCCTTCCCTTCCTTCCTTCCTTCCTCCCTTCCTTCCTTCCTTCCTTTTTCCCTCCCTCCCTCCCTCTCTTCTTTCTTTCTCTCTCTCTCTCTCTTTCTTTCTTTCTTTCTTTCTTTCTTTCTTTCTTTCTTTCTTTCTTTCTTTCTTTCTTTCTCTCTTCTGTGAAATATCAAGTATCTTCCCGATTCTAAACTAGAAACATAGCTCCTGGATGTTGGGTTTGTCGCTTCAGGCTATGGTTTGGATCGTGGTAAACTCTTTCTGTCTTCCATTCTGGGACTCTCAGCTCTCCAGGCAAGCTTCTCGTGGCAGATGGCCGACCATAGATGTGAAAGCAGCAAGCAGAGACATGCAGATCTCCAGAAAGCTCTGAACTAGCATATTGTCACTTCACCACACATTCCAAAGCCAGCTACGCAGACAAGCCCAACTTCAGTGGGTGGAGGCTAATGTTCTTCCCAGTCTTGTATAAGGTGTTAACAAGAACAGAGTCCTGTTTACAGATTCATAGACTCAGATAAAGGATCTACAAACAGACCAAGTAGGGAAACTCAAGGATAATTTTATTGGAGTTTGCAATTAAAAAAACAACAGGGTAGGTAGCTATTTGGGGAAGATGACTAAGAGGAAGAAAGTAGACAGGTTTGCCAATAGCTGTGGGGTGTGTGTGTGTGTGTGTGTGTGTGTGTGTGTGTGTGTGACTCAGAGTAAGAATGTTTAACGGCTGACGTGGAAGGTCCTTCTGTATATGTGTTTCTTTTATTGGTTAATGAATAAAGAAGTTGCTTTAGCCTGTGATAGGGCAGACTAGAGCTGGGGGGGGGGGAACTAAACTGAATGCTGGGAAAAGTAGGCGGAGTCAGAGAGACGCCATGTAGCCGCTGAAGGAGACAAATGGGGGGAATTTTGCAAGAAGGGCACGACCTCATGGTGATGGACAGATTAATAGAAATGAATCAATTTAAGATATAAGCGCTAGCTAGAAATATGCACAAGCTAATAGGCCAAGCAGTAATTTAAGTAATGCAGTTTCTGTGTGACTGTTTCCAGTCTGGGTAGCTGGGAACAAACAAGCAGTTTCCACTAACAAGCCGCTAAGAGAAAGAAAGTCATACTCTCTGTGTTAGGGACCAGTAAAGTACATGAATGCAGCATTGGCAGTCTGTCAACAGTTATGTGTGTGTGTGTGTGTGCACATGTGTGCGCTCATGTATGTGTGTGTGAGTGATTCAGAAATAGAGTGAGAAGACCCCACGGCTGGGTAAGGAGGGTTAGGATCTAGGCCGTGCTCACACCAAGGAGACTGAAAGAACGAGGCTCAGACAAAGTCATGCGCCTGAGTCAGAACTCAGAAGCTGGGTTGGCTTAGCAGTGAAGCTGTAGAACCGCTGCAGTGAAGGAAGGGCTTCTGGGTGCATGAGTCCCATCTCATTGAGAGGTCACTGTTCCTCTCATCTTAGCATATTTTTAGATGCGCCATGTTTCTTGATGTTTCTGGAACTGACCCTTCTCCTGGGGGACGTCATCCTGTCCAGAAGTCTGATGGCTCATTTGGACCATTTTTTAAATAAAAATTTGTTTTTATTGTTTTAAGAGAGAGAGAGAGAGAGAGAGAGAGAGAGAGAGAGAGAGAGAGAGAGAGAGAGAGAGAGGGAGAGAGAGAATGTGTACCTGAGATAGGTGTCCACAGCAGCAAGAGGCCCTGGATCACCTGGCTTGGAGGTAGAGGTGGTTGTAAGCTGTCCAATATGGGTGTGAGGAAACAAACTTGGGTCCCGCAGCTTAGTCTACACTGTTACTACTAAGCCATCGCTGGGGCCCCCTTGGGTTAACTGTTTGTGTTATCAGACAGGTTCTCTCTGTGTAGCCCTGACTGGCCTGAAACTCAGTCTGTAGATCACGCTGGTCTTGAACTCACAGGGATGCGCCTGCCTCATCCTCTGCCAGGGTGCTGGGGCTGTTGGCAGGGCATGCACCACCACGCCTGGCCTCTCTTTCTTTTCTTAAGCAGAAGGAACACAGATTTATTAAGGGAGTGTTAGAATGTGTGGACATTATCCACTCTGGCATCAGAGGACCGTGCTACAGTTCAGTTTTGATGCTGAGTATTTTGGGCAGTGCTGGGGCGCAAACTGGGGTCACTGCATGACAAGTCAGGCAAACCCTCTGCCACAGAGCTACATCCCTGCCTGCGTCCATGCCCATAATCTTGATTTAGCACAAATGCCAGGCTAAGGGCTCACTCAGTACCACAAGCCTCCTCCCTCTCTTCAAATGACAGTCATGGGCCTAATTTACATCCGGACTAACCAGCAGTAACTTGTGGGTTCCTGCAACCCCGTCTTCAGGTTTAGTAATCCCCTAGAATAGCTCACAGACCCCAGGAGAGCAGCTTTGTCACTATGTGAGTGACTCCTGTCCCCTTAAACTGAAGTGATAAAGATCCTGACGGAAGCCCCATAAGAAAGGAGAGGGAAATTTGGCTCACAGTTTAGATGGCACAGCCCATGGTGTGGAGGAAGGCCTAGCGGCTGCAGAGGCTCAACCAATGGCAGCAGGGGCTTGCAGAATGGTTTCACACCCTGGCAGGTCTGGTAGCAGAGAGCTAGACCAGATCTGGGCAATAGTCTACCTCCACCAGGGAAGTCCCACATTTCAAAGATCCTATAAGCTCCCAGAATTACGCCAGCACTCCGGGAGGCTCAAGTGTTCAAACCCGAGCCTGTGGGAGACATCTGGCATTCAAACATGGCATTCACCCTGATTTCAGCCAAATCAAAGAGATGTAGAGGACAAGGTGAGAGGGCTTAGGAAGCGGGGAGCTTCCACATCCCCTTTCCCAGCATGCCACTCTCCAAACACCCTAGTATTTTCACCAACCCAGAGTTTTCCAAATCCCATTCTCAGGGGAGGGGGCAGGCATGGAGACTCCACTGCACAGACACGATTTATTTCATCTTTGGCCTTTGGTGATGAAATTTGATCCCCATTCTTTTGGGGAATATTATTTTTGGTGTGTAACTTTGTTTATGCGTTTGTTTAACTCTGAAGCTGTGTTACTGTACCTGTCTAAAACACCTGATGGTCCTGATAAAGAGATGAAAAGGACCAAGGATAGGTGGGGCTGGCGGGCAGAGAGGATAAATAGAAGGAGAACTGTGAAGGAGACAAAGCCAGGAGCAAGAAAACAAGGAGAGGAGGATGTCGGGTGCCAGCCACCCAGCAAGGCACGGAGAAAGAAGTAAAGATAGGTATTCAGAAACAGAGAAAGATAAAAGCCCAGAGGCAAAAGGTGGATGGGATAATTTTAAGGTAAGAAAAGCTAGCAAGAAATAAGCCAAGCTAAGGCGGGGCATTCATAAGTAATAATAAGCCTCTATGTGTGTGGTTTATTTGGGAACTAGGTGGTGGGCCCCTCAAAAAGCCAAAAGAGTAACATCACAACACCATTCCCCAACCCCCGGAATTTGGGGGTTGAGACTGAGAATCCTAGCCCTTTAACCATCCCAAAGCTGTCTAGAGGCCCACCAAGTCTTTGATGGAGTTGGAGAATTTGATAGTTATAGTTTTCCTTAGTTATGATTAAAAGATAAAGTAAATATAAATGTTGTAACTGCAATTCTTGCTTGATACCTGTTTTGTTATATGTAATTTTAGTATGTTAAAGTTAAAACCTTCCTTTTCACTTAAACAGAAAAGGGGAGGTGATGTGCGATTCCCCTCTTTATGCTGTGAATCCCATTGGTTAATAAAGAAACTGTCTTAAGTCCCTGATAGGGCAGAACTTAGGTGGGTGGAGAAAACTAAATCCCTGAAGGCTGGGAGGAAGAAGGCGGAGTCAGAATGAGAAGTCATGGAGCCACTGCCAGAGACAGACATGTTCAAACCTCGCCCGTAGGCCACAAACCTCACAATAAAATATAAAATAATGGAGATGGGTTCATTCTAGATGTAAGAGCTAGCTAGCAATATGCTTAAGTGATTGGCCAAACAGTGATTTTAATTAATACAGTTTCTGTGTGGTTATTTCAGAAGTCTGGACGGGCAGGAAACAAACAAGCGGCCTTCCTACAACCAAGTCACCGTCTCAGTGTGAGCTTAGATGTGGCTGAAGGAAGCCATGAGCATCACATGATGTTCCTACCCCACCACTGAATGATGCAGAGCTGATTCAATACACAAAATCAATAAAAAATAAATCATATAAACAGACTTACAGACAAAAAAACAATTGACAAGATCGTCTCTATCTCAATAGCTGCAGAAAAAATCCAATAGACTTTCAGGTAAAAGTCCAAGGGAGAAAAAGGAGGGGGGGGGAGAGGGAGAGAGAGAGACTAGAGGGAATATACCTCAATGTAATAATAGCTCTATATAACAGGCCCATAGCCAACATTATCTTAAATGAAGAAAAACTCAAAACCATCCCTTTAAAACCAGGGATGAGGCAGGTACCCCTACCTCTGTCCGCTACCCCTGAGTTCTGAGAGTTTCTGAAGCTGGGCCTGGAATGGGGAACCAAGTCCCAAACTGTGTCTCCCGTGGTGCCACAGTTACGCCCCACATGGTAAGCATAGCCTTTGCCACTGCAAGACTTTGACCACTTCAATACACCCAGACCAGCAGGATGAAGTCGTCTGCAGTGCCCACGGGTTCCCACTTCCCACCACTTCCCCCAAGTGTAGCCTGTGATCCAGAGACGCCAAACCACACCCTGTCCTCCAGACTGACTCTTCCCTTTCCGGCACTGAGAAAACCCGATTTCAGCCTTAATTCCGTCTCTTGTCCAGTGAATGAAGTTCTAAACAAAGGACTTGGATGTCTGCATTTTACGGTTGGCGGTGGGCTCTGCCTCTTTCCCTAGTCTAGTTCCGGCCTCCTTTGTCTCCGCCCCTTCTTTCACCTGGGCCCATAGAACAGAGATTCTATGAATCCCAGGGGAAATGCTACTGGGCTGTGGGACTCTCTTGTTTCTGTGTTAGCCCCGCCCTACTTTCCACTGGACTCATTTGCAATTCCCCCCCCCCCCCCAGAAGTTACAGGATCGTAACAGTCTCTGTCCACTATATGGAAATCAGCGAAGGAATTTTACATCCAAAGAGGACTTTCCTGCTGATATCAAATAGAACCCAAGCGGTGCTATTTGAATGCTAGGGTTGCTCTGTGTTTCTCTATAGAAACCCGTTGCTTACTGAGCAAGCTCCGTTTGGGCTTACTTCAGGGGAAAGGGACATTTCTGCTCATTGCTTACGGAAGGTGTTCTGTTGTACTAGGCAAAGGAGGATGGGGCGAAGACGGTCACACTTGAATAAGGAAGGAAGGAAATGAACCGGTTCCTGCTTTGGGGAAGTATAGAACAGCTGTGCACCCAGCTGTAGAAGTGAAAACAATGAGAAAAAAATGACGAACTGTGTGTGCTGAAGCCACAGAGACGGCGGACTGTCCCTTCGCAATTATTATCTGCGTGCTCTGTCTGGAAATGCTGCTTCAGGGACCTGGCTGCATGGGAGGAGCTGACAGCATGGGAGGGGTCTGACCACATGGGGAGGCTAACTGCATGGGAGGGAGCTCTATGGCATGGGAGGGGTCTGACCACATGGGAGAGGCCCCTGACTGCATGGGGGTTCCTGACTGCATGGGAAGGAGGCACTGATTGCATGGGAGGGAGGCCCAACTCCATGGGAGGGGACTGACTGCATGGGAGAGGGTGTGCTCCAGGGAATGTTGTAGGCAGAAAACCATTAACTTCCAGAATGATCAGAAGGCTATCATAAATGAATACCAATCATGGCTTCCCCAGGAACGCAAACATCTCTTTTCTAGTCTAAAAGTTTACTTTCTGGAAATTACTGACTCTGTGACTCAAGAATGATGTGTGAGGTCCTTCTGTATATGTGTTGCTTCTATTGGTTAACAGATAAAGCTGCTTGGCCTATGACAGGGCAGAATACAGCCAGGCTGGAAGACATATACAGAGAGAAGCAGAGTCAAAGAGATGCCATGTAGCTGCCAAAGGAGAAAGGCACCTTAAGGGGAAGCCACAGCCTTGTAGCAATACATGGAATAATAGACATGGGTTCATTTAAAATGTAAGAGCTAGCTAGAAATACACTTAAGTCATTGGCCAAACAGTGTTGCAAATTAATACAGTTTCTGTGTGATTATTCATGTCTGGCCGCCAAAAACAAAAGAGCAGTCTCCGCTTACACATAAGGTGTCCATCATCACTTAAAGAAATACTTGTCAATTTTTTTTCTCCAAAAGAGAAGTCTGTTGCCATTATGTTTAGTTTATTGTCTCAGTTGAAACATCTCTTTAATAAAATATCTGTAATATGTCAAATGAAGAATAAAATGAGGTTGTCCTGATGGAGGAGGGTCATCTGTCTATGTGTTACTTTCATTGGTTAATAAAGAAACTGCCTTGGCCCTTTAATAGGACAGAAAATTAGGTAGGCGGAGTAGACAGAACAGAATTGTGGGAGAAAGAAAGCAGAGTCAGGCAGATGCTTTAAGCAGTCGCCATGCCTCTCCTCTCCGAGACAGACGCAGGCTAAGATCCTTCCCGGTAAGACACCACCTCATGGTGCTACACAGATTACTAAATATGGGTTAGTCAAGATGTGAGAGTTAGCCAGTAAGAGGCTGAAACTAATGGGCCAGGCAGTGTTTAAAAGAATACAGTTTCCATGTAATTATTTCAGGTATAAAGCTAGCCGGGTGGCAGGACGCAGCCCGCTGCTCCTTCTACAGTTGTCTCTCTAGTTCAGCAGACAGAATTGAAGTAACAATCTATTGAATTAGGCAAACAGGGCATGTCAATGGGATTTCCTGAAGCCTTGTAAAATGTGATGTAGAGAAAGCAATTCTATCTAGCCTGTATTTACAACTGTGGGAGTTACACAATTGCCGCATAAATATTCATTGAGATTCTTGAGTGAAACCAGGTACAAATGAAATAAGGGAAGTCAGGCATCAGATTCGTGTTCCAAGGAGGACGAGGAGCTAGTCCTTCATCCTGCACATCACTGCACGTCCCAGATCTCACAGAGGAGCGGGGTGAACTTGTGGTCATTCACCCTCCAGGACATCAGCATCTCCGCGTGGTGATGGTTGAATGTGCGAAGCTCCGTCAAGCGGCCCAGGAGACAGGCAAAATGCTGAGGGTTCTCGGGCTGGTGAATCTTGCACAGTTTTTGTAGCACGTCGAGCAGCGGTTCCTGAAGCTTCTCCACTGCCTCTCTATCCTTTATGTACTGTCTGTCTATTTGAGGGTTCGAAATAAAACAGCAAGATAAAAAAGCAAAAAAACATCAATTGGGCATAATTATGACAGTGGCTAAGCTTTTAAACATCTTTATAAATGTTGTATGCTTAAATGTACAAAATTTTCAATGCAATAAAGTTACATGCATGTACACACACATATATGTATATGTATGTGTATGTGTATATGTATATACACATACAGTGGACTTACATGCAAACCAAGATGTGGAACATCAAAGGCTCCCAGAGGTTCCCTTAAATTCCCTTCCCAGTCAAAGTCCTTGAAGGGAACCCACATAACAGGTGTAAGCATTCTGTCTCAGGGGCATCCTCAGACTTCCTGGGACATAGGGGATCAATGTGTGTAACTCTAGAAGGCGCTGCCAACAGGTTTTTTAAATCATAATTATTAATGCCCAAAGAGTAGCAACAAGCAGCTGCCTAATTATCACATGTGAAAATCATTTAAGGCTCATGCACTATGTTTTACAAACTATGAATACAGTAGTATTTGTACCCAAATTAGTAAAGTCAATTTGGAAAGGACATTTTTATGCAGGGAGATACTTATTCATTTCTACAATTTTGGAAACAACAAGAAAATTGGCAAAATACAACTGTACAGACACAGAGAAGATGTAGAGTGTGTTTGTTGGACCATAAATGGAACATAGGGCATACCGTTAACAAAAGTCTTTTAAAGAACTTTCTGAAGGATGGAATCTTTGCTATGTTATAATGGTTATGATTTCTTTGATATCCCTGCTCAAGGGTCAGCCTCTGGCCTCTGTGAGCAGCTAATGAACAAGCCATTCCTTCTCCTCTCACCCCCTGCCCATATATTCTCATTGTTACGAGGTTCTGAGATGATTCCCACCATATAGCCCAGGCTAATCTCCAGTCTGGACTCCTCCTCCATCAGCTCTCAGGCTCAGAAATTACTGGCACGAGTCACTGTGTCTGTCTCTTGTTATTGCGTAGTTTGTAAAATTCTACTTGCTTTAAAGAAGGTGTTATTGTCCTCATTCTTTGAGAACAATAACAGTCTTGTAGAAGTGGTATTCAATTTACTCCTAATGTCTAGAGCCATATTCTCTATGTAGGAGGTGTTCAATAAGCAGTTACGGAAACCAGAAGGGTAATATCTTTTTAAAAAATGCTGAAGAGGTATATTAAAATATTAATGATGTTCTATCTGAATAGTAAAATTATGGCCCATTTTACTTTGTTTGTATTTCTCTGTTTTGTTTAATACACACCACTATGACTGTCCCGAGAAAGAAGTGAGCAGCATGAAAATCCAAATGTAATAGTAAAATTACCTGGGGAGAGGATGACAATCGCCGTCAGCAGCGCGTACTCTTCCTGGGTCATTTTCAGTTCCCCGACACTTTTATAAAAACTGAACATGGGAGTTATATATTCATCAGAGATGCCTGTGCAGAAATTGAAAAACACACAGTTACGACAAAAGGCTTTTAATTTTAGTTATCGTTTTTGCAAGTGTGTGTGTGTGTGTGTGTGTGTGTGTGTGTGTGTGTGTGCGCGCGCGTGCGTGCATATGCTCTCGTGTGTACGCATGTTAAAGTCAGGCTACGACTTTGTGGAGCCGGTCCCCCCCTTCTCATGGATCCTAGTGACCACACTTACGTCACCAGGCTGTGTGGCAAGCACCTTTACCCTTAGAGCCATCTCACTAGCCCTCGTTGTGAGCGACCAAAGAGTGTAAAACCAGAAACGTGCAGATTCACATCTGCCCCCCAGCCACATCCACTCATCTCGGCCAAAGGCAGAGTGTGTAAGCAAGGTCAGTAGGAAAATCTCCAAAGGACAGCCTCGTGTCTGACGCAACTGTCTCTGAGTTCAGTACTGTCTTTGACCACTGGTGTGGAACAATAATGCTCTTGGGTGAGAAAAACTTCCCAGAATGGCACTGTTTTCTGGATGGGGCCTGTTCCCTTAAACAATATCAGTAGATACACTCAAGATAGAGAGCAACATGAACAATGAACAAAGTGTAGTTGCGCTTGAGTCCAGAAGTATAAGCAATCACACTGAATAAGTTGGGCAGAGTTGAACGGGCTCGGACTTACCCGGCACACCCATTGCCTACCGTGCATTCGTCAGTATGGGGCCACTATTTTCAAACTTAGGACATCAAACATGATAGATGCCAGGTAGGGACCAAACCTCCCAAGTTTCTCCACACCCACTCCCTTCCTGATGTCTCCATTCTCAGTGATGGCTGTCCTTGCCACCCAGGTGTCCAAGCTGGCAGCTAAGATTCTGGTGTGTGGTCCTGCGGTCCTAACCGCTCCCCCTTCCTCCCTGTTGCCTTGCCTCTATAGCCCTTGGCATTGAGTTAGTTTCGATCACCATCTCTCATTGTCTGGAGGAGAGCAATTGCTTCCTCACCCCAGGCTTGTTTATTCTTCTTCAGTCCATTCTCTACCCAGATCCGACCTCCCTGAACTTCAAATCACGTATTCTCCTCACTTCTTACACACCTTCGAAGCCTCTCTATGGCTTTTGCTATACATGTCCTTCTGTTTTAAATGGAGACCTCTGCCTCTCTGAGTTTGTGTTTACTCAGGCCTCAGTACGCACTGTGCTCTTGGCTACTCATTTCAAACACAGTGTGCCAAATATCAAACACACCTGGTACGAACCAAATCCTCAGATGGTGCACACCTTTAATCCCAGCACTCGGGAGGCAGAGGCAGACAGATCTCTGTGAGTTCAAGGCCAGCTTGGTCTACAAAGTGAGTTTCAGGATAAGGCTACACAGAGAAATCCTGCCAAGGAAGGAAGGAAGGAAGGGAAGAAAGGAAAGAAGGAAGGAAGGACCAAACCCAAACACCTTTCTCTAAATCCACACCTTTCCTGCTGTTTCTTCATTAAACTTTCTAAAATCTCACAAGCTCAGGGTATCTCAACCTTCCTAATGCTCCAACCCTTCACTGCAGTTCCTCCCCCAACCATGAAATTATTTCATTGCTACTTCATAGCTATATTTCTGTGACTGTTATGAATCGTGACGTAAATATCTGATACACAGGGTATCTGATATGTGACCCCTTGTGAGAGTCACGACCCACATGTTGAGCATCCGTGCACTATGAACCGATAGAAAGGTTAGTAACCAGCCCAAAGAAACACAGATAGAGAAAGGTGGTGCACACTTCAAAGTTGGCAGGCTTTGACTCGGTTTCCCTGCTTTTCTAGTTTCCGGTTTTTCTCTAGCAGGATTCAGCCACTTCAGTCTCCCTCAGCAATTCTGTTTTCCCAGTCTCTGTACACACACGACCGTCTCTGCTTGGAATATCCTAATTCTCTTTTAACTTCATTATCCTTGTTTATAATTTAAGACTTCGTGTGTCATTTTTTTTCCTATTTACTCAAAAAATGATTCGTTTGGAGCTTGTGATAGGTATGGTTTCATTCCAGAGGAGAATGGGCAAAGGACTCGAGGAGACAGGAGAGGGATGGCTCTGATTTGCTGATGAGTGAAGATGAGGATGAGCATGCCCGGACTGGTCCACTTGAGAATCTCCTGTTCTCTCCCTTCCTACACCAAACCTAGAGCCGCAGAGTTCTGGCTGAACCACAGGAGAATGCAGTTGGATCGCTGACGCTCAAAAGCACAACTACCAACTGGCAGCACACTTTACAGAAAGTCAGTTTGTCAGCAAGCTGACTCCTCGCCTTCAGAAGAGTTTGAAGACCCTTCTGAACCGAGCCTTTGGCCTTTCCCACCATTCCACACAGTGCCCTCTTCTCCCCCTGCGCTTCTGTTCATGTTCTTGACCCCCGGTGGATTCTCTCCACAGCAGAGTCTTTGTTTAGCAAGCGGGAGATTGCATCATATGGAAGAGTGACCTTTATCCCGCGGCTCCAGAACAGAGTTGAGGACCCATGACCAAACTAGATAGAACTTTAAAGGACTGGGGTTGTGAGCCTGGGAATGCGGCTCGCAGCTTCCAACATAGGGCTAGAGGTTGTGAGCCAACTTGTGACTGAAATCTGAATCCCTGATATGGCCTGGAGCACGCTGACACTTTTGAAGCCATGGTTTTGTCATCTATGAAATGTGACCTGTGTCGTGACAGTATTATGTAAGATGACATAGAGAGTATTTACTGCAAACCTGCCTCACAGAAAGACCTCAGCCGTGGGCAGTCTTGTAATCCCAAGGAACTGGAAGGCAGAGGGAGGAAGAGAGCAAGTGCAAGAACTGCCTAAGCTACAGAGAAAGTCCAAGGATAGCTGGGTAGCTATGAGGCCCGAAGTGGCCAAGTGCAGAATGACTGTGGTGGGCCCAGTGGCAGGGGGTCCATCTGCGACACTACCCCTGTACCCAGGGCTCAGGGAAATTACAGGAGCCAGAGGACCAGAGTGTCGGCATCGTGACAGCGTCTTCTAGATTGGGCGGGGGCAATGCACCCACACAATCTCAGCGATATGGCTGCCCACGTAAGATCTGCGTAGGAACCACATCAACGGACGTGCCAGTGTGGATGTGGGAAATTTCTCAATTCTCCACCCTGGATGAGAAGCTGCAGGTAAGAGAAGAGAGTCCACTTTCTCCAGGGAGGAGCCCCCTGATAGGTTATCTAAACCCGAGGGTTCTGCCCCAAACATAGACGCATAGGAGCAATACTAAATGAACCCGATAGATATGCAAGATGAGGTCTTGAATTTGTGGGGGTGGGGTGGGAAGGTTGACGCAGAAGGAGCTGGAGAGGGGAGGGAGGAGGAACGCGCTCGCCTAGCTGGTGGGAGGCTCTAGGTTTTCAATCCTCAGTACTGCGAGGATAAAAATGAATAAATAAGCAAAGAGACGTGCATTTACCATTGTTATGCAATTTATTGCATTCACAAACTCGACATAACCTCAGTCCATTTTTAGTCTAGATTAACTTTGTGTTCATCTGCCTTTACAAAACAATATTTTTTAAATTAATTTATTTAATTTAATTAAATTAATTAAATTAATTAATTTATTAATAATTAATTTCCTATGTGTATGTTGGGGGAGGGGAGACTGGAGGCGTCAGTTATTTTTCCACCTTGTGGGTCCTAAGGATCAGTCTCAGGCATCAGGTTTGGCAGCAAGAGCCTGTATCTGCTGAGACATCTTGCCAGGTCAGTGTGTGTGTGTGTGTGTGTGTGTGTGTGTGTGTGTGTGTGTGTGTGACTGTGCATGAGTGCGTGGCTGCACGTGTGCATGTGTATATTTAAAAGATCTTTTAGATTGTTTCCAATTTTGGGGGCCAGCAATACTACTCTTGGGTATATACCCAAAGGATGATCAATCGTGCCACAAGGACATGTGCTCATCTATGTTCATAGCAGCATTGTTTGTCATAGCCAGAACCTGGAAACAACCTAGGGGCCCCTCAACTGAAGAATGGATAAAGAAAATGTGGTACATTTACACAATGGAGTACTACTTAGCGGTAAAAAATAGTGACATATTTGTAGGCAAATGGATGGATCTAGAAAACACCATATTGAGTGCGGTAACCCAGACCCAGAAAGACAAATATAATATTCACTCACCCAAAAGCGGCTTTTAAACATAAAGCAAAGAAAAACCAGCCTACAATTCACAATCCAGAGAACCTAGACAACAAAGAGGACCCTAAGAGAGACATACATGGATCTACATAGGAAGGAGAAAAAGACAAGATCTCCTGAGTAAATTGGGAGTTGTGGAGGTCAAGGCAGAGGGTAGAAGAGGGGAGGGGAGGAAGAGAAGGAAGGAAGAGAAGAAGGAGAGGGGAGTAGAGAAAAATTTATAACTAAATAAACCCAGTAAAAAAAAAACTTTTAGTTTTTGGATTTTTTTTTTTGAGACAGGGCCCCTCTGCCTGTACTGGAACTCACTATGTATACGAGGCTGGCCATTGCCTCCCACGTGTGGAGATTAGAGGCACCTGCCACACGCCTGGCTAAACACATCATTTTACTTTACTCGGGATGAATGCCACTCATCTGATCAGTGTTCTGCTTCAGCATTTTCCCGGACATTAAAGCAAAACAAAGGTTTGTAACTTTTTGTTTAACTAAAGATTTTCTTTTTCGTCTTCAAAAATTAGCAGTCTTGGCTGTAAGTGGGGGTACATGCCCCTCATCCTAGCATGTGGGAGACTGAGGAAGGAGGATGTCGAGGTCGGAGGGCAGCCCAAGACACAGCAAGACTCAGTCTAAAATCAAGCACGGCTGTCCTCATGCCCCTGCCATATTCAGGGTCTGTACCTGTGGGGAAAGATCAGCTCAAGTCGTGACGGGGCCACAACTTTGTTTTGTTTTTAATCTCTTAAGAGATGACTGCAGTAAATTCTTGAAGGTTTTAAACTTTTTGAACAGATTTATGTGGAACAATTAATTTTTATTGACCCTTCTTCAAAATACATTTAAATTATTGGTACAACTACCAAAATAATCTGTTTCTAGCCAAATTACGTTCATGTTTTTACCAGTGCGGGATCAGCGCCCACGAATACAGTTTCTACTTGCCACACCTGTATCTCTGACGTCAGCATCTGCAGCTGTCATTAAATAGGCTCAGGACCAAGTCACCGAAGGACCTGCCGTACATCCATGCGTCTGAGAATTGTTCAGTTTATTTACTAGGAACCACAAAGACTTCTGTTCATTTCGGATGACTCAGCTGTGTGAATGAGCAATCGCGTTATTATTTTGAATCATTGACTTCTCTACGAATGCCTGCCTCGTTCCAGGAAGTCTCTTTTGAGAGTACTGATCTGTGAGCCGATGTCTCATGAAGCGTGGGTAACTGTTTCCTTGGAACACGTAACGAGAGTCCAAACGCCTGGACAGTAGACCAGAATAAATCCTGACAGTATGAGCCATAAAAATATTTCATTACATGTTTGTTTATGTGTGTATGCACATAGACATGTCATGCACAGATGTGGAGGTCAGAGCATAATGTCTGGGTGTGGGTCCCTGGGATCAGACTCAGATGATGGGGCTTTGTGACAAGCACCTGCCTCTGCTGAGCCATCATTTTAAACGCCACGGGATTTAGAGACCATCGAAATCTACCTATCTGAAAATGTTCAATATTTAGAATTCATCTTTGATCGCCAACGTTTCTGATTCATTCCTCCTTCTAAATCCTTACTCTCCAAAGATGCTGCCTGCTGGAATTAATTATAGTTGATGAAGTTTGGGAAAAAATAAGTAAGAACGCTTACTACGATTGTTTTATTTGGTACATGTTGTAGAAGCCGGGGGTATATTAAAATGTAGAAAATAAGTAATAGGTGAGTTTTGAAAATTGATTTTCCTGCAAGACAGATCAGGTGTAAGTCTTCTCTGGGAGCCAGAGTCAACGTCATTACTAAGGACAGAAGTGTAAACAATAAAACTATGAAAGCGTAATGACAACATCATCCTGAAGGGGGCAGCCCTTTCCCGTTCTCCGGCTTCCTTTTTTCCAAACACTTGAATTTGTTTCATTTTTCACTTAGGACCAGCTGGCTCAATGTTGGCCACAAGAGGGCCACAAGAGTCAAACTCACCCATAGACACTGACACGGAAAAGTCCTCTGGGGAGGGGTGCCCCTGTGATGGATGAATTAATTATTCAAGGATGAGAAAAAGTCATCTGAAAGAATAACCACAGCAAAACATCACTGTGCTTTGTTTCTCCTTGCTTTGTGTTTTGAGGGTGCTAGGGATCAACCCCGGAACCTCGGGATGCCAGACAAGGGCTCAGCCACTGCTCTCTTTAAATGTGTCATTTCTTACCTAGCTGACTTCCTAGTGTTAATCCGGAATGAAAACAGGCAGTTTCTCTGATGTGGGAATATGTACTGTATATCATGTAAGCCACATTTCCCAGTACTCTTGATGCCTCTGTATGATTTATTCTTATCGGTGACCTCAAGATAGACTGGGCACCTTGTTTAAAATGATGCTATTTGCTCAAAACCACGTAATCTGATTTTCCCCAGAAATAACACCACAGCAGTAGCACAGAAGTTAAATACACACCTGAGCATAGCAGCCAAGCCTATGCCTTACACACCTGAGCATAGCAGCCAAGCCTATGCCTTACACACCTGAGCATAGCGGCCAAGCCTATGCCTTACACACCTGAGCATAGCAGCCAAGCCTATGCCTTACACACCTGAGCATAGCGGCCAAGCCTATGCCTTCGACTCTCCAAAGCGAGTCTGCCCTGCCCCAGTGTTTTCCCGATGAATGAATGAACAACAGCTTTTCTAGGGTCCAGACCAAGACCCAACCACTGTTGATTCATTCCCATAACAGAGGCAGCATCCAGAGACGGCCGCACAATTCTGGCCGCTGCTATTAAAGGGGACGCACCTGGAACTCCGTCTAGAGATTTCCATTCTCCTCCCTTTTAACCATGACTGCTGTCTTGCTTAGAGGTGATGCTCACAGGCTCTGGCCACTAACTAGAAGAACTTGCCTGAGGTTAAAGACAACACCCAAGAAGAGAAGATGAAGAAGACAACAGCTGTGTTTCTCGGTGTGCTGAATCCCCAAATTAACCGTTTCTGCTGGTGCCTCTTCTGTTTTTTGAGCTAACATTTCCCCCCTTCTTTTCAAAAATGTTATCCATTTCAGGGCTTCAGTACATGAATGACAAGCATCCAACCACTGAATTACATCCCTAATACTTACAAACTTGTTGTGTGTGTGTGTGTGTGTGTGTGTGTGTGTGTGTGTGTGTGTAAGAGGTCAACACTAGCTAGCTCCTTTTAGCACTGAACTTGCTGCCCACTGATCTGGCAAGACGAGCTGGCTAACACGCTCCAGGGATCTTGTCTCTGCCCCCTGCAGCACTGGGGCCCCAGGCATACATGTGCGAGCCCACAAGTGACTCAGTTTCCATCTGGAGTCAGTTCTGACTTTAAAAAGTCATTTGAGTTCAGGCTTGCCTGCTCTGCCTATGTGAGAAAGTTAAACTCATGGGAAAGAGCATTTTGCCCACGGGAAAAGAATACACTAGTAAAAAGCACACTGCCAATGCCAAACCTTAGAAACATTGAGATAAGACAGGACACTGCTTACTCAAGGACAGGAATGGCCTTGTAGGTAGATCCTGACTCTCTGGGCTGTGCTTTGCTCTGCTTTTGTATATAAGCAGGTTCTGAAATAAACTCCGGGCTGTACAGAGTAAGCCGGCAGTTGCCCGAATCCATCCTGTGTTTTCTTTTCCATCTCTGTTTCTTCCAATCTGACGTTTCCTTAATCCTCGCGCCCCTGCGCAGATAACCGCAGCTGATTTTGCTGGAGCACGCTCTGACACGTATGCACCCAGCTTTTAGCATGGATGCCCAGCTCAGGTTTTTGTGCTTACACGGCAGGCCCTTTCCTGACAGAGAGTACCCGCTCCTCGTTTTCTTCCCCTTTAAAAGCCACGTTCAGCTGGATTTTCTGTGACCTACATCCAGGATCAAAACTGATAGTGTCTCTAACAGATTAACACAGACAGCTTGTCTTCAGGGTTCCCCCCCCCCCCGGAAATATAACCCAAGGCCCCTGTTAAAGTGAGGCACTGCCCCTGTGTTCAAACACTGCCTTTCCCCACCACAGTGGGGGAGTAGAATGAGCTACTTTTCTTCTCTAAATTCAAGTTGCCCACACCTGTGCAAATCATAGCTCTCCTTCTCACCATGGTATAAAAACCAAACACAAAGGTATAAGGGAAGAAACAGGGACTACGCCCCCATGCGGCCTTGCCTGGGATGGCTGCCCTACAGGAGTTCCTTATTAATCTTGGAAATGTATCTCTGCTAATTAGCATCCTGATGGAGACGCGGAAATCCATACACGTGTGCTCAGCTAGACAGTTTTTCTAGTTCCTTATGACAAAGGTGACATAGCTATAACATGTAATAAAGGCAAGAGATATCATTAAAACAACGGAAGGGCCAGAGAGAGACGGCTCAACAGAGGTAAAGGCGCCTGCTGCACAGGCCGGGCAACCTGAGGTCGGTTCCTGGAACCCGCATAAAGGTGGAAGGAGAGAACCAACTCCATAAAGTTGTCTGGGACCTCTACACACACGCTGCGGCGTGTGCAATCACAAGCATAGCATACACATACAATAATAATTAGTAAGATTTTGAGAAGACTACTAAAGCCTTCTTAAAATACCAAGATAGGTTTCGATTGCTAGACTCTGGCCAAGTGAGTCATTTGGGCCTTGACTACCAGCTCTAATTTTTAAAAGCTTCAATCAGTTTAACAATTAGAAAAGAGGTTAATTTAAAATATTAACAAATAATATGCCCTGCATTAGTCCTGGTAGCAAACGTGTATTTGCTCAGATTAGATTTTACTAGGGGTTGGGACTCATCAGAGTTTGGATTGCCAAGTTTCTGAATGAACTCAACAAATTCCATCCATATAAGTGTACCTAGTGGGCACTGGGTGTCACAGCAGTGCCAGGACAAGGTCTCAAGCAGTTAACAGACCAACAGAAGAGGTGGATATGTAAATAAATACATACGGCCGAAGGCTGAGCAAGTACAAGGTGTTAGAGACGAACAAGGTGTCTGCTCAGCAGTACTAAATATATCAGCTCCTAAAGTACTTCAAAACTTCTTCATGTGAAGGCAGTTGCTTTCTCTAAGTCAGTCTCAAGAGGTCCATGCTGAAATTAACACGGGATCCCTTTGAAAAGTCAAACTAGAGGGGGTAAGAATGTAAGCTACCTTAAACAATGCCTTTCTCATAAACGGTCTGCGTTTAGAACTTTGCATTTTGAACCCTTTGGAAGACAGTACTGGAACTCATCGCTGGTTTGCCTGTTCCTCGGGGAAATGTAGTTATGTTATGCTGTCTACAGCTCACGCCTGTTTCAAAGGACAGAAAAGAGGCCTTGTATACTCTACTGCATACAGTGTCGTCTAGTATGGCTCTGTTGCTAACTACAACTCCGTCACCCTAATACAAGTGTCTTGTTTCTCTGACCTCGTTGTCTCGTAATCATTCAAAGAAGCAACTTGGCGTTGCTGGCGGCTGCTTGTATTTTATTCCTCTGACGGAGGGCGACGATGTGTTTTTCTGGGTTTTATCCTGACTGGCCAAAAGCTGGTAAATGTTAGACCTTGGCAAGTGATGGGAGCAATATATAGAAAGAACACTGGGCCTCCAAAATACCTGCACTCACTTCCTAGGGGTGTGCTGATCAGCTGTGCAGCCTTGGCCCACCGAATGTGACTCCTGCCCGTCGAGGCCACTGAGACTACTTACAAGATGACTCAAGAAAAAAACATTCAAAGTCTTAAGATACACTGTTATCCTGACAAATACTTGTGAATTGGATTTTACTTTGTATATATTGTGGGGGGAAAGACACCCCCAAAAGCCTTGGAAATGTTAGGATTTACTTAAATTTGAAACAGACCAAACAGGTTGTTTCATTTTATGAGGTTGTTGCTGCCGAGTGCCTTGCTGTCCAAATGCACATCCGTCAGAGTTAGCAAGCCCGATTCAGTCCTATCATGTTTTATAGTATTATATGATTATTATTATTTTTTATGAAAACGTTCAAGTCAGAAGCCGAGTTTGCATTACAATACTACATTTGGAATAAAACATTGGTGTGATCAAATTGTATAGAAACAATTCCATTGCCAGAGACTATGTCAGCTACAAGCTCTGTAGCTTCAATTAACACAAATAAACACTTGCTCCCTTTAAGTAACAGCATCCTCAGGAGATGGTATCTTTGTGGATATAATTTGGGTATAATAATAGAAACGGCATGAATCTGCAGAACAAAAAAATTAATTTTTATATTGCAGACTTTAAAGACTTCTTCTGTGGGCATCAACAGGGTAACTTTGAAAGACTGTGTTATTCGAGAAATAAATGCACCATAGAAATGAGAATTACTACATTAGCATGAGAATAAAAAGCTATTCTTAAAGGTCATCTTGAAAGATGGGGTTTTGATGTGATATGTGGACCAGACAGTGTTCTGAGAGTCCGCTGGGAGTAAGGGACTCATGAATATTAATAAATGGAAGACACACCGTCATAGATAATAAAATACGAGGCGGCATGTGAGTTCGGGTGGTTTTCACTGTCACAATACCTGGTTGGTATTTGGAGACAGTTTCTTATTATGAACCAGAGACATGCATATTTATTGGCATAGATTATATTCTGGAAAATTTTATCACTGAACTTTCATGAAATTGGAAAAAAAAACCACAGTTTTCAACTTACAACATCATAAGTAAAGATGATTTTTTAGACTCTAACACATATTTAACCCAAAAGAGCCTCGTGATTTCTCGCTTGGAAATTCCATTTGTTTCTGTCTATGTCTCCTTGCTTCTCCTCAGTCCCCGCAACAATACGTCTCCATTATGACTAGAAGGGTCTTTCTGTGGCAGAGCTAAGATCATGATGCATTTGTTGAGAATATTATTAAGGTTTTTCTATTGTACTGGCGTTAAACGACTTTTGTGGTATTCAGTGTCCCTAATAGCCTAATGCATTTTCGGCTTCATAGATAATACTTTCTAAAACATCCGGGCACTTGTGAGTTCTTGACGTGGAATTCCCTCGTTTTGCCACAGCCTTCACTTGCTCTGCCTGTGTCACTGTATCCTCACCGCCACAGCCTGACACGTTCCTAACCATCCTCCGTGACACACTCGTCAGCTTCTGAGCCTGTCCAGTACACCTTCCCAGGGATGTGAGCCCTCTCCCGGGCTCCAGTTCACATAATACTCCTTCCTGAGGCTCTTCTGCCTTCTCTGCCAGTCCGCAGTTCCGGAAGGACAGAGGCCAGGCAGTCTACTGTTCGCATTAGCCTCAACAACGGTACAGTTCTGCATGTGGGGCACCCCCAGTATTCATCATTATCTGTTAAAAAAACAACTGACTAGCTGCATAGGAAGACCTCTGCACTATGCCCCGTCATTACATCTCCACAGCATTCGCTGCAGGAGGCATCACACACACACACACACACACACACTGTCTAAACAAGGTCCCAACCCGTGTGAAAAACAAAATTTACCGCCTACATTTATCTGGCGGGCCATTATTGCCTACATAGTCTGGGCCACAATCAATCCCTTAAAACTGTAGACTATAAATGGGCAGTGGTGGCACATGCCTTTAATCCCAGAGCTTGCGAGGCAGAGGCAGGCGGAGCTCTGTGATTTTTGAGGCCAGGCTGTTCTAGGACAGCCAAGGCTGTTACACAAAGAAACCCTGTCTCAAAAAAAAAAAAAAATCACTATTTATATCTTTAAGGTGGTAATTAACGGAAAGAGACTTTCAAAATTCTAAGAATACATTGTAAATAGCAATAATGAATCTTTGTTTATATGAAAATGAATCACAAAAATTTTTTATATTTATTTATTTATTATGTATACAATATTCTGTCTGTGCGTGTGCCTGCAGGCCAGAAGAGGGCACCAGACCCCATTACAGATGGTTGTGAGCCACCATGTGGTTGCTGGGAATTGAACTCAGGACCTTTGGAAGAGCAGGCAGCGCTCTTAACCACTGAGCCATCTCTCCAGCCCCTGAATCACAAAATTTTATATGGAAAAAAAAACATAGACTATATCCACTCTTCTCGACAGAACAATGTCTTTCAAAGGGTGAAAGTCTGGGACAACAGTCTCAGACCTTGCATCCGCTTCCCCAGGACCAAAGATCACACCCTTGGGACCTCTCATCTCCCTGTCAGTCAGTGTCTCCCATCCCAGCTTATCTTAAGGAGACTCGCAGACATTTATTCTCACACTTTCCCTCATCTGTTCAAAGCCCTTCAACATCTCCCCATTGCTTAGAAAATATCAAAACCTTGAGCCCTTAACCATCAAGACCCTTAACGATCTGGTCTTAGTTCCTTCCCTCCCTTTCTATTCCCTTTTATTGTAAGCCTAAATCCAATTGCCCCACCCTCAGCTACCTCTTACGGACGCACTCACGATTTCTGGTCTTTGTTCCTTCGCCCACGCTGGTCCTATGACCTACAAAAGTGCAAGTCCTTCTGACCCCGAGAATCCAGATGACTGACTGTTTTTCCAGACCAGGATGCCTCCCACCCAGAAGCCAGTTCTCAGCCAGCTGTTCTTCCAGTTCCACCGAACTTTTCATAATTCCCCTCCCTCCACTAGACCTCACACTTCACAAGGGAGGCAGCTGTGCGATTATTCTCTTCACCGTAGTGCGTTCCCTCTAAATATTCATTAAGCTAATAAATTGGTGGCTACACAAGAATGGTGTATCTTTTACAAATATGCATCGTCAAACTCTAATGATGGCAATTATACTTTAAGGTCTTGTGGTATATAAATAAGGGATTTGAAAATAACTCCGTTTTTAACAAAAATCATTACGACTACAATAAGGCAGTCCAAAATGACAATCTTTAATATACATGTATGTACATGTATATACACATATGTGTGTATAATGCAAATGCATATTTCCTTCTGATCACTGTTCTAGAATGGTGGTTTTAGAGTCGTTAACATTGTTCCAGTCAGGCACAGAATAAGATATTTAGGGGGTCATCTTACGTCATCCACCCTCATCCCCCAACCCATACATAATCTCATAGTAAAGTAAAAGCATCTTATTTTAAGGATCCTCCCAAGAAAAATTATGCAGAATTTATGCAAATTCATCCCAGTGTCTCTTGGCAGTCTCTGCCATAGTATTACTCTATAATATTTATAATACTGAATAATGTGTAGTGTGATTTCACTCTGCCTCCTAATGGGTAGTGTAGTATATTGATTTAGACTTACAGCTTCTAGCTGAGTAGATAGCTCAATAGAAGGCCAAATGCCCACCACATGCAATGCCCTATTCAATTCCAGTCACTGCAAAATAAAACCAAAAAGACATATGGCTTCCAGAGATCCGAGTATAGTGAGGATGATGTTAGAACTGATTTCACAGGATGAATTTTAGGCTGGTCTGAACCACATGTAAATTACTCAAAACAGTGTCTGGAATCCTGTGTGCAATGTATAAGTAATGATTATAGTTGTTTATTATTTTATTTTAAATAGGATGGATAATAGCTTGATACTAGTTTTTATACCTATAGGCTGAGAATAAATGAATCTTTTTTTTGAAAACTGGCTGAACAAACTCCACTGTAGTATTTTCAATCCAGTGAACTTTTAATATTTCTTCTTCCGACCCTTCATCTTAGTTCAGAGAAGAATATTTTGCTGTTACCAACAGGATTTTTGAGCTAAGATTCCCAAGGTCGCATCTACTTAACCTCTATCTTTTCGAGCTGCTCTTCATGCTAAGCATTGTGTGATGCTGCCTGGTAGCCTAGGGCCCATTGTCATGGCATGCGTGCCAATTTCACTCGGATTAACAAACCCTTTACCACTCACCACTGTTTCGAATTCTTTCTTCCAACAGGTCTGCGTGCCCAACGGGGAGTTTCTTATTGAAGATCTCTGCCGAGCGGAGGAACATGGCTTCAACTGCTGACCCTTTCAGCAATGCGATCTGATCCTCGTGGTCCAGTGTCTGAAACCCTACGGTCAGAGTCAAACAAGGTCAAGGGCTGCGTTTGCCCAACAATATCTCGTGCTGTTTATATAGGATAATATGGCACATTTCATCATCGCCATCATTCTCACTCATCAAGCACCTCCATCAACCGATCCTGAAACTGTCTCACAGCAGGGTCTTCAAGTGGAGTGCACTGAGTACTTTAACTGAGCCCCCCAAAGAGAAGCTGACGTTTTTCTTCACGGAGTCAGACTTACTGAAGGAAGGCATTGAGAGCAGATGCCAAGTGCACAGCAAGCACACACATGAACCTGGCTGACTCACATGAAGTGACCCTTGGAAGCTGGATGTAGGCAGATCCGCTCTGAGTCATTATTCTGGTCACACCTGGCGCACAGGGTCAACTCGGAAAATAAAAGCACCCGGAGCCAGAAAAATAGTCTTGATGTGTCCTAAATATTGGGCTGATTTGTGAGGCTTAGTCAGAATGTAGAGCATGAGTCACACATCCCACGAGTCTATTAGTGTCATCTCGAGGTATGTTCTCTGAGCTAAGGTCTACACCGTGGCATGTGGAGAAACAGACAAAGCTGGGGAAGACTATTAACCTCAAAGAATAGAACACCACAAAGTCCTCATCCGGACTTTTAGAGCTCCCCCACCCTCTGCAAGTGCTCTGACTCCCTCCCAATGTCCCCTCTCCCTCTCCTCCTCTTTCCTCCTCAGGCCCTGACTGTACTGGGAGCTGAAAGGCTGCTGTTGTCTCATAAAGGCTCTTCCCTGGCTTCCCCATCCCCGCCCCCTCACAGGAGTCAGTTATCCCTGCAAGGCTATCCCGGGTAAAGCTCCAAGCTCTCTCTAGATCCCACCTGCTTAATTTCTGTCCACAGAAGGCTCCACTACCTGTCATGATACAGTGGATTCATTTCATTATGTACTGGTTGCTCCATATGTTGCAATATAAACTTTTTAGAGCAGAGACTGTCTATTTTTCTTACTTTCATAACCTCAATGCCGGGACACATCATAGCCACCTGACACCATTTGTTGGGCAGCAGAATGAATGAGTAAATGAA
Source organism: Arvicola amphibius (assembly GCF_903992535.2). Classification (NCBI taxonomy): domain Eukaryota; kingdom Metazoa; phylum Chordata; class Mammalia; order Rodentia; family Cricetidae; genus Arvicola; species Arvicola amphibius. Next base: position 5,873,816 of record NC_052063.2, read on the forward strand.
TGATAAAAACCCACAATTTTTGTGCATACTGACACACGAGAGCAAGAGGCAGAGGGGGCAGAGAAAATGTCATCAGTGTCTAATGGCTAAGGAGAGGGTTAAACAGCAAAGGGCATTCAAAGAGAGCAATGCTAAGGATTCACAGTCACCAATTGAACTGGACCAGAGAGTTAGCTCAGTTAGTAGAGTGAATGCCTAAGCCTACACGAAGCCTTGGGTCCCATCCCTCCCCTTGGCGTTACATAAAATTTAAAATTGGACGTGGGTGTATGTGCCTGTAATCTCAGGACTTGTGAGGTAGAAGCAAGGAGATCAGAAGTTCAAGGTCATCTTGTATTATCTCATGAGTTTGAGATCAGTCTGGCCTCCTTGAGGAAAGGAGTATACCCCAAGGACTCCTGGGAAGATGGTCAGGGTCACAGGTTCTGCTTACTGGATCTCCAGCACCCTGGACAGTGTCTGGCAGAGGCTGTTCTAAACAGAGAGACTAATATCCACAAAATACCCTTTCAATACTGGCATTATACTAGCCTTGCTGATACTTGTAGTGTTATTTCTAGAATATTATTAGGGGAAAATGGTCGACAAAAGCCTTTTGTCTTTTATTTCCTTCTGTGTTTTAAGATTTTTTCCTTCTGCTTTATTCATTGAACACACATCAATTGTGCTCTCCCTCAGGAGACCAGGAATGTTGAGGAGCTAAGATATTGTCACTGCTTTCAGAGAGCCACATCCCCAATGCCTCTTGTCACCTACTATGACTTAGATCCAAAGCAGCTGACCATGTAAGCTGAAAAACATCTCCTCAGAAATAATTTTTGAAAATGTCATAGCCCTCTCTACTTTTTTCATTTATTCTCCCCACAATTTTTCTTTTTTTTTTTTGTGTGTGTGTGTGTGTGTGTGTGTGTGATCTTGGTTTTGAATCAAGATGGGGGTCACCTTAATTAGCATATATCAAATTAAGCTCCTCTTTCATCGCTAGTAAAGAAACAAGAGAATATTAATGTCTCAATGACAGCGAGAACTTTCCAGGTTTTTATGAGTTTCATTAGGCTAATGTCTATCTGTGACACATTTAATAAAAGAATACTGGGAAATAGCCAGCAAATTAGCATGTCTAATTAAAAATCTATGTCAGAAGTTATCATCTGGAATTTAACAGACATTATTCGGTTACTGAAAGTATTGATTACACTCTATACTAAGAAATTGTAAATGCATTTATGTTTTTCAAATTCTTTTGAGACAAATTTTATCAGGTAGCCCAGGCTAGCTTTGGTAATGATTTTCCATGGTCACAATCACCTCTTAGACAACCCTGAGGCCCCAGATACACGGACGAGGCCGGTTGGGAAATGTGGCTTGGCACTCCCGGTTCTTTCCTGGAGAAAGTTCATATGCTGAGCACACCGGGACATAGTCTTTTCTTTCGCTTACACAACCCCTATGCATTTTTGAATTTGTCTTCCGCGTTTCCTCCTTCTCTCTCCCACCTCTCCTACTCTTATTGCTTTGAGTCTTCTTCCCCAGACTTCCTGAGGAGCAGACTAACTGTTCCCTCTGCTTCTTGTCTTTTTCCCCTCAAGTCCACCTCAGATAAACCTGGTAAGGCCATCTATCTGCAACCAAAATTTCATCATTTCCTGAAACCTCTTTACCACCCAGGAGGCAGCAGCTAAATCCCATAGTTAGGCTCCTATCATCTGTGCCAATTTGCTTTACTGTGTAATCAAAGAGTATGCCAAGAGCATAATCCTATAAGTACACTGACTTGCTTCTCCCATTGTGTGTGTGTGTGTGTGTGTGTGTGTGTGTGCATGCACAGGATGGCATATATGTTCATGTGTATAGTTTTTGATTGCATGTGTATCTGTGCATGCATGTGGGTGTGGCTTTGTGAAAGTCAGAAGTCAACATAGTGTCTTCTTCAAACATTCTCCATTTTATTTTTGAGACAGACTCACTGATCCAATCTGGACCTCCTGTCTTTCTCTCCTCAGTTCTGGGGTTAGGGGAGCACAACACCCATGCCTGGCTGTTTACTTAGGTACTGGGAATTCGAAATCAGGCTTGTGTCTTTGGCCTGTGCAGGTACCTGCAAACATGTGTGTGCAATAAAAAAATAAATTTTAAAAAACACTGACTTGTATAAAATTCTTTCTGAGGACTCAGGTTTTTCTCAAACCCAAATCCCCTCTGTTCAGGTAGCACTATGTCTGTGTCTCTGTGTATATTTATATATAATACTTTAACTACTTCTTTAAAGGAATAGCATGATGGGGTATCAGCCACTTCTTATTGAATAAGTAGATAAATGACAACTTTGCAAAGTCTCAATCCTGACCTATTGATTAGGAAGACTTTTTTTTTCTTTTTTTAAGGCATCGTTTAATGTATATCAGACTGGTCTCAAACTTAATGTGCAGCCAAGAATGGCCCTAAACTTGTGTCTCCCCTGCTTCTACCACCTCCTCCTTCTTTTTTTTTTAAAAAAAGATTTATTTATTTATTTATTAGTATACTCTGTTCTGCCTGCATGTTTGCCTGCAGGCCAGAAGAGGACACCAGATTTCATTACAGATGGTTGTGAGCCACCATGTGGTTGCTGGGAATTGAACTCAGGTCCTCTGGAAGATCAGCCAGTGCTCTTAACTGCGGAGACACTGGGATTTCTAAGCATATACCCTCAGGCCTGGTTTACACAGCTTTATGGATCAAACTCAGAGCTTTGTGTGTGTTATCCAAGTATGATACCAACAGAGCTATGACTCCAGCCCAAGAAAGGACGATTATAAATGATTCTGAAAATGCATTCTGCCTCTAACTTTTCATGTCTGAAGTAACTGGAAACATCAAGTCAGATATGATTTTATGGTTGAAGCTCTCAGCATGATAGGGAAACTACAGTATAGCAGAGTGATTGCTATGGAAACCCCCAGCAAAAGAAACCACCTGACCACGCCAGAATGCTTTAAGAACTGAACAGATATTGTACAAGGAGTGATTAATATGATCATGGCACATTTTATACATTTCAAGAACATTCACATTTATTATTTTTAAAAAGTACCTGGAAGCTTTTTTGTGAATTCTACAAGAACCTGTACATGACTGGTAGCCATTTCTGTTAATATGAGAAAATTTTCTTCTGCACTAAATTCTTCTTTTAACTAAATTTTAAGAAAAAAAGTGAATGATTAATAAATAGACAGGGTTAGGACAACTCCATATAAAACCATTAAAGGAAAGCAACAGACTTGAATAGTGGAATTTATAGGCCCAGATCAATTTCTCAGATCTTTGGAAATCAAATGCTATTTACAAGATAGATCTTTGACTTGTTTAATTACTTAAAGGTAATAAAAGTTTGAATATATTACTGGAAATCTCAATACAATCAATTTGAGTAACACATTTATATATAAATCCCACCACCTTAAAGGTACTAAAAGCTCCGGAAAAAATGCTAACTTTAAACAAGTGTATTTTCAGAAAGCATACATACAATTTTATTTGTTATTTCCTGTGGCATTCTCTGTTTGCTATATGAATCCATAATATAATCCAGTAGGTTCTGCTGATCTGGGGTGAGTTCAGTTTTCTCCTACACTGGCAAGAAAATGGAGAGTGTTAGGGAGGGTGGACAAGACACACTCCAGTGCATACACTTATCCGAAAGGAGCTGACAGCAAGGGATGTTTCTAAGCCTTAAGAGCTATGGGCTTTCATGGAGTAGAAAGTCAGTTTCTCTGGGTCCTGGCACACGCAGCTACATATTTCCCTAAAGTTGTCTCCACTTTGCTGGTTTTTCCTATTTAGAAAATATGAGCAACAAAATATCCTCTTCGTGTGTCTCATGGGAATAAACAGAGGGAATATGGAGGCTGGTTGAGCCCCGTCATACTTGAAGGTCAGCAGAAGTTCAAGGTTAAACCGTCGCTTGAAAAGGTTTCCTGGGTGTTAAATGGAGACTCCACCTACACACACTCGTCTATATTCAAGGGTGGCAAACTGTGGCCTGTGGACCCATTCAGTCTTTGCGAATAAGAAAGATTTACTGGAACGTGGCCATGCTCCTTTGCAGATATATTGTCTGTGCTGCTTTTGAATTAAAATGGCAGTTACATAGCGGTCATAAAGAACACATGACCAAAAGTCTAGAAGCCTGCATGTCTAGCATGTTACAGACAATAGTCTGCTGATGATACTACAGTCGTCTACATGTCTAGCATGTTACAGACAATAGTCTGCTGATACTACAGTCATCTACATGACTAGCATGTTACAGACAATAGTCTGCTGATACTACAGTCGTCTACATGTCTAGCATGTTACAGACAATAGTCTGCTGATACTACAGTCATCTACATGACTAGCATGTTACAGACAATAGTCTGCTGATACTACAGTCGTGAGTCTGCCCAACCCAGACCGCAAACAGCTCTCTCTGTCTCCACTGTCTCTGCAGAAATAGGGATTACAGTGTCAATGTTTTGCTTCCTTACATCAAAGCATCACTAATGAGCACTTTGGCAGAACGGTCCTTTCTCATAAGATTACTTTTCCTGAAATCAACGCAAACCATGAGTCTAACAACCTAACCGAGGATGAAGTGATCCTCTCCCAACGCGTACAGGCAGAAGTGTGGCTTGCACGTCATGGCTTGTTGGTTTTTCAGCTAAGCACATAAGAACCGTTCCTGATGCTCGGTGATTTACCATGGTGTGTGTGTCTAACCAGGCTAGTTGTCCCCTCACTTTGTCCTTAGTTATTCAGTGGATTTCTTAAGAGATTTGTTTTTGATTCTATGAAAAGGGCTTTCTCTGTTGAGACATGTATGTGTGGTATCCTGCTTTACCCTTTGATGTGGAGCAATCCACAGCCTCTGCTAAGTTCAGACTTCCCGAGTTGGAGCTTTCCTTCTCAAGGGCGAGGGTGGGGTGGGGAGTGGGGGTCTGGCCAACAAAAACTCAGGTAGAACCCAGGCCAGGTAGTGCAAGCTTTTCACCCCAGAATTCTAGAGGCAAATCCCAGCCCTTGGGAGACAGAGGCAGGTGGCTCTCTGTGAGCCTGAGGCCAACCTGGTCTAAATACTGTGTTCTGAGACAGCCATCCACAGTGAGATCCTGTCTCCAAAAAAACAAAACAACAACAACAACAACAAAAAAACCTAAAGTGGAAAACGCCATCCTGAAGACTAAATTGTTTCCACTGTGGCCCAGGGAGAAGATCCTTCACTTTTTACCTCATACACAGCTATTATTTAAAATCTCATGCCTCTCCCTTTTGATTCAAAAGAAAAGAACTCCCTTTCAGTGCATAACTGGGATGGAAACTTGGGCTGTGGCTAAGGGCTCGGGTTGCCGGAAGCTCAATCCCGGCTGGTTTGGGGAACGCCATCAACTCTATTACCCTGCATGACTTGGTCGTGGAGGTCACTTGTCGCAAGTCATGCCCCTCGCTGGTCTCGTTCACGGTCTTCTCTGCGTGCTGCTTTACATTTTTCCTCAGTCGTTTAGACTTGCATTGAATTTCAGTTAACAAACCTGAAAGAAAGGGGGGGAAAAGCATAGACAGTTCTGTTGGGTGTGTGGTCCTGATGCAGCGCCCACGTGGTCAGCTCAGGTGACGAGTCAGGATGGATTAATTCATTCTAGCTCATCTGGCCTTTAAAAGGAGAAGGCCGGGCAGAGAGATGGCGTCATGGTTGAGAGTACTTGCTGCTCTTCCAGAGGACCGAAGGAGCTGGTTTCCAGCTCCCACATCGCATGTGTGTCAGGTGCCTCCCGTTCACCTGTGTGTGATTCCAGCTCCAGGGGCCCCACGCCCTCATCCGGCCTCCTCAGGTGCCCTACATACATGGCATTGCACGCACACAAACGCATGCGCATAGATAAAAATGAAGACGAATCTTAAGTAAAAATAAAATGCTAATTTTTAAGATTTGATTTTTGAGTGAGGCATTCGCCATCTGGGAGTCTTTGTCTTCATTTATAAAATACAAATATTGCTGCAGAATTTTCCTTAAATGTGATTAGATTTTAAAAAAAAACAACTGGGTTTTATATAAATAATATGTAATACTAACGGATTATACCAAACACAAGATGGTCAGTCAATGGCATGGTAAGTGACCCGCTCCCTGGTTTCGGTCTAGGCAACCAGGGAAGCTGGCTTCAAAACCGACAATTACTATTATTTTCACCTGTATTAATGCTGTTCAATAAAAGGTTTCACATTAAACTGGTTGAATAACATAAATGTGAACGTCTCCTGGAAAAAAAAATCCTATTAATCCGTACAAGTTATTTAAAAATATAAAGGTTACAGTACTTCAGGAATGTGATTGCTTGGTCCCTGTGTTGACGACGAAGCCCCTAGCATGCTACTGGGAGACACTGGAACTCTTGGCAGGGGTGGGAGGGCTCATAGAGCATCTGTGGATCTTTAGTATGCATCCTCAGATGAGACTGTGGGACCCCAGCTTCTTCCTCCTTCCTTTTTTTTGCTTCCAGGTCATGAGGTGAGTTTTGCTCTGTCATCAGCTCCTGCCCTTTGCCCCGCAGTGCCTCTTCCAGAAGTTTCCACAGACATGGAAACCCGTGGTGGAACTTCTAAAAGCCCGAACCAGAAGAAATGTTTTCTCTTCATAATTCTCTTGGGCATTTTAAAATAATAATAGAAACACAACCGACACAAAGTGTCCGAATTTTTTTTCATGACCACGTAATGTCATTGATTATACCTGGAGCTTTAACAGGTGATACGGAAATACCTTTTGTATTTATTGGACTTCTTTGTTCTCCCAATGACACCGCAGCACGGCTCCAGGAAGGTCACTGTGCAGAAACTCGTGTCTCTGACAGGAAGATTCTTGTGCTTATGAAGAAAACTGCGGACTTTTGTGGGGAGGGGGTCTCTTGCAAAATGAGCTCAGACGGAACAAGCTCATATTTGAGTAATGAGCAACACAAACCACCCTGCGTCAAAGTATTTCCATCGCGAGATTGGATTGCAGCCGTCATCCCGTTCAGGCTCTTGTTTCACGGATGCTACGATGGGATCGTGGTCGGCCTGTATTAAACTTTCATCCGTCCAGGGATGGATGATTTATTTACACAGACCAATTTTTCCCCCTCCTGCACACATTGTTTCTCTGGGTACATCCCCGCCGCCCATACAGCTTGGGAACAATAGGGCTGGAGTCACCTTCCAAGGGCTTTTGTTTCGCGTGGCGTTCCCTTCCTGAATGTTGTCATCCCCTTGGTGACATTTGTTTGCCTGTTTGTCTTGAGGAGGAACAAGGCAATATCTCTAAATCTGAGTGGGCCGTAGAATGAAAAATTAATGATGTTTTACTAACAGGCATTCCAATTTCTGATGAAGATGGTGATTCCTCATAAAGCCGGTGTTTAATACAGTGTCCCCTTATCAGATTGAAGGACAAAATTATATTAAAACTCAGGGTAGTTAATTTCCTGTGGAAACCTATACAAACCGGCTCACAGCCACCCACAGAGGAGACGAATTCTTAATAAAATGACTTAGCTTAAAACCCTATTTAGATAGTTCAGAGGCAGTTATCGTCCCACAACTATGAATTTTTATGGTAATTAAGCAATAAATAAGAGGTACATTAAAGCCAAATTTAGAGGACCCTTCCAGAATGCCATTCATTCTGTTAGTTCATTGCCCCAAGTTATTCCCACAGTATGTTAATGACATATCACTCTGTGTACAAATTCCTTACGACAAAGGAAAACAGAAGCCAAACCAAGCCCCAGGTGTTTCTTCCAGAGAAATTGGATGCTCTTTACATGGAAGTTTAAACAATTCAGAGGGTCATTGCCCCTGTCAGGAACTGAGAAGGCTTGGCCGATCCCTTCTTTAATGTGGGATCATCTGAGTTCCCTGGCCTCTGCCTGCTTAAGAGGTTTGAGTGGAATTTAATTGCTGGAAGTGGATACCTGTATACATACATTCAGCCAACATCCCCATCTCTTTGCACTTCCTTAGTCGGCACTCCTGGCACTTCCGCCGCATGTACATGTCCATCACGCAGTTGCCCCCGTTTTTACACTTGTACACGGCGTTTTTGGTGATGCTTCTCCTGAAGAAACCTGCGGGAGAAACAGTGGAACGCGTAAGAACACCCTGCACGAGTTTTCGAGAAATAGGTCTGGATTCAGATACGTCAGGATATTTTCTGGGGATGACCCAGACGAGCCTTGAGCAAAGCATGATGCTTTGTCTTGTGCTGTTGTTGAAAGAGAACTAGCTTAAATGTATCTTTTTAAATAATGACAAGTGGGAATTAGGGCCTCTCTTAGGGGGAAAACAGGTTTTTTTTAAATCTGTTCCTTTCATTTATCTTTATTGGGGGACAATTACATTCCAGTAAGCACAAGGTGCTGGCACTCTACAGGTAAACAATCCATCCCTGCCCTCCCAGAGTTTAAAGGTCGACCAAAAGCAAACGCATGCAAATAACGAAACAAGCCAAGACTAAGGGTTGTGTGGCTTCTGACTGGATGCCGTGCAAGAGAGAACAAGAGCAGGGAATGGTTGAAGTACAAGTGACGGGCTAGAGATTTGGCTCTGTGGTCAAGAGCTTGCTGCTCCTGCAGAGGACCAGGGTTGGCCTCTCCAAACCCACACGGTGGTTTACAACCAACCATAACCCCAGTTCCAGGTTTCTGACTTCTTCTTTTGACTTCTGTGAACACCAGATGGTCAGGAGCTTACACAGGGCCACATGCAGACCAAACGCTCTTTTCCACATATAGAATGAAATAAACAATCCTTCTTCAGGACTTAGAAAGTGAGCAATAAGCAAAAGACCAGAAAATATGTTACTGTTTGCCAGGCGTTTTAGGAAGAAAGCTGTACTCAAGGTTTTAGCTGTTTGGCAATTGATATGATAGCGTAGCTGAACCATGAAAATGCCAGGCTTGATTTTAAAGGTGGTATCTCCCCAGGGGAGACACAGGGTAACTGCAGTCAGCTCAGGTAAGATGCCTACAGCCAGGACAGGGATGCAACTTCCTTCCCTCTTCACGCCCCACATCTACTTGTCTTCCAACTGGTCAGCCGTAGATTCCAACAAGTCCAGATCTGCGGCGGTGGAGAGCAGGGGCACAGTGTATTTGGGAAGCAAGAGAAGTAACAGAGAAACTCGTTCTTGCTTGGCACAACAGCTTACACACTTACCCGCCACGTCAGTTTCTGAGGTATTCACGACGTGGTAAACCATAGTACAAAGATACTAACAGAAAATTCCAGGAAGAAGCCCCTCGTAGTATCTGTAATTGGACACCTTTCTGAGCGGAGTGATGAAGTCTTGCACAATCTCACCCAGGACATGAGTCATCTCTTTAGCCAGCAAAGCCATGGTGTGCAGATTACCCACCCTGTGGCACTAAGGGATTTCATTTGTGCAACCGTTATCACTGCATATCATTCTATTTTATCAAGGACTATTACTGATAATATCTTCCTTGCCTAATTCATGTACGGTTATGTATATGGTTCTACAAAGCCCCCCACCCCTGGTATCTTGGAATTTAGCCATGGTGGATGAGGGGCACCACCGTGTCATAAACTGGGTGTATGCAGCACATTTTCAAAGCTGACACTCCTCAGGGGTTGGGTTATGAAATGACCCTTCCCACACTGGGACACTTTTATTCACACTTCCTTGACGAGAGCAAGGCTGTTGCAGTTCTAGCTCACAGCTGGACCTAGGGATTTGGTAGTTTACTCTGGTCCACGTTAGTGTTAGCTGTCGTTTTGACACCATCTAGAATCCACAGAGTTTTTTTTTAAAGTCTCAGCTGAGTAATTGTCTTTATTAGGTTGGTCTGTGGGCAAGGCTATGAAGGAATCTTGTGTTAGTTGATGTAGGAGGGCCCAGCCCACTGTGGATGGTACCATTCCCTGAACAGAGAGATGATCTTAGGTTGTGTAAGGCCAAACATGGGCCTGAGCAAGCCACAGAGAGTGAGCAAGCAGTGTTCCTCCAGCAAGCTTGGTTTCTACGGCACTTCCCTGGCTGTAAATGAGTTCTCTGCTGAAGGCAGCCGCAGGGAACAGTAAGCAGGTATATCCTGAGCACCTGCCTCCACTTCATTCAATAATGGACTGCAGCCTAGAAGCATAAGATGAAGTAAACCCTTTCTCACCCTAACTGGCTTTTGGTCAGACTGTTTCATAGCAGAAAGAAAACAGCACAACTCTGTATCTGCCTCCTTTACACCGAGGTTGTCAGCATGGATTTACACTAACCTCACGATGACTTACTCTTGCCCAAGATACAAGTTGTTATTTTAACGGATGTTGGAACAATAGTAAACATTTATTATTTATACTCTCTTGTTCTGACCATTTAACCAGCGGTTAGTTACTGAATCATAATGTCAATTTAATGATGAAAATAGTAGTCTCCCCCTATGTTATAAAGGAAAGAAAATGATACCAGGAAATTACATACCTTGCTCATGATTTTATGCACTCGGAGAACTCAAAGCCAGGAAATCATTCTCTATAGCCCATACTCTCAATTGCCCAGCTGTCATTGCCTCCCCTGGGGCACAGGGGATAGAACAGCTCAACATTAAGCAGTAACAGAAAGCTGCATTCTCTTACTTCCCAGGTATTAAGATGAGTAAGCCATCCCTGTCTTCAGAACTCTCAGCTCGGGCATATGAAGAAGCACGTTCAGGGACTAATACGAGATTGAGTGACAGGTAGCTGAATAGGTTAATACATCATTGAAATATGCAAGGAAAAAGGTATCGGACCTTATAACAAAGTTCTGGGTCATTCCAAGTGCTTGTAAAGGCTGCATCAGATTTTAGAGGGATGGGAACAATCACACTGACGTGGAGAATTGCATATTTCTTATAAAAACTTATCCAGCTATCATTCAAAAATCCTTATGATAAATTAGCTACAGTGTAAGGATTTCCCAATGCCTAAGAATTAAAAACGTTGAGCTGGGGTGACCCTAATCCCATGTAGGGGAATCAGAGAAGACTTTATGCAAACTTTGAATGCAGGCTTACAGAATAGTTGCGAGGGAGGAGAGACCTCCCGAGAACCAGCCAGGCATAGTGGTTACAGAAGCTCTGAGGAAAAGAAGAGAATCTGTCCTGGTAGCAGTGTAGTCTGGGGATATTAGTGAGGGGTGGCTAAGGGGTTGAAGGGGGAAGGACAAATACTAAAGCCCTTGAAAGTCACAAAGGAATCATTGCTGTGTAGGAAAACAGGGGTCCTTGAAGAGTTTGGCAGTAGAAGGTGTGGCCTAACCTAGTGTGGAGAAAATCCTTGAAGAAAGAACAAAGATGAAGGAGACGGTTACCGTGGCTGAGAGGTTAGAGACGCCTCGGCTAGACTGGGAGAGAGACTTAAAGAGAGAAATGGGGAGAACATGCTAGCCTTGGGTAAACAACTAAACAAGAAACCAGAGGCAGCACAGAAAGATAGCTCTGCCAAGGCTGGCTTAGCCTCGGGCTCATTGTCAGGTTTGAACTGCAGCAGGAAAGATCTTAATACTTTCCTAAATGTTAAGTCCCACCAAATAAAATATTTTTTTCATCCAGCAACTGATAGAAATAAAATACTTTTTAAAAAAAAAAAACACTTTATGCTTCCGAATAACATTGATATGGGGAGTACAAATACCAAAGTGCGCATCTTTAGTGAGTTAAAGAAAAAGGACACTTTTTCTCCCAATGCCAAACCATGAGCTCAGCGAACACCTTAGCCTTCATGAGTCAATCTCCCCATAAGTCCCTTTAAAGCGGCCACAGATACTGAGAGACAGCTCAATAGCTAAGGGAAAGGAACTCCTTATTCCGAGATGAATCAAAGGAGGGGTGCGTAGACCAATCCTCCAGGTTTTCCTCTTTCTTTTTACCTCCCTTTATTAACTGAAAAGGAAAATATTATCATCTCAATAGCTGAATTAATTAGCTTTCACTCTGGGAAAGCAACACAATATTATCACTACATCACTTGAATGTGGGCACATATACTGTATTTATACTTATGCAAATCTACCCGCGCGCGCTACGCCTCTGTCTTCCTCTTTCTTGTACATATTCAACAATGCTCCTATCAGAAAAGTCATTTGAAAATGAATGGAAAGGAAATTCGCTGAGGAACAGAGCCTTCCTGACAACAGAAGATGAACCATGGCGAGGACTGGCATTGCCAACTTGGGGGTAGGGATCCCCTGGCTTGTAGAACAGTTTGGTGGTGGTGTTTTCATGGATTGTGCAGTTCTAACGAATATTAGCCACCGTTTTTGTCCTTTATATAGATAGGATCCAGCTTCAGTGCTAGTCCCGAGTCATACACGTGTGTACGCCCACATGCATGTCACATTGGACATTGGTGACTGACATGGGTATCTACTGGTAGTATGAAATCCATGAACTATATCATCTGCCGTTTGACCTGTTTAAGGATCTCTGTGCCTTCAAAACAAGCACAGAACTCAGAATTCTTTATATAGGGCATGGTCTACACAGAGATAGCTTTACATGCACTTATGCTGCTCCAAAACATACATGGTATTCATTCAATCCTTAATCCAGTGAGGTAGTGCTATTATTATTTCCATTCTACGGGAGAGGAACTTGAGTTTCACAGAGGCTAACTTGCTCAAAGTATCATGTAATAAATAAATAAATAATTGTAAATAAATAACTTGTAATAAATAAATCAATTGTAGAGCCTGGATTTGAGCCCTGGAGGCTCAGCTCAAACTCCACTTTCAACCACTATCTTCACGGGTGTTCAAATAGAACAAGGAGTTTGTATCCCAAAAAAATTTCTCAAGACATCAATTTCCCTAGATCTCACACAGCATGGAAAAACCCAGCCCGTAACAAAGATCTGTTACCTTCCCCAAGCCGGATCCATAAAGACTTCCTAGCAGACATTTTATTAATGTTGAAATGAACCAAAATGCTGAGTCATCTGTGTATGTTTCGTTCTTGCTCCTACTGACTTTCTCATTTTCTTCCCATCTCAAGAAGATAGTGGTCATTTTATGCTTGTTGACTTCGGCAAGTCTCCCTCTCACTGAAAGGGTAATTCCGGGCCATCCAAAAATGTCAAAGATGGGTGAATATTTCTAGAGTCAGGAGAAGGCGAAGCAGCTTAGCCAGGAAGAGTTTGGAGAACTCCCCACAAGCTTTGGAAGGGAATGAATCTCACAGGTTCTGTGAATGACAGCCGGCACCCATGACGAGTCCCCAGAGAGGAGGCAGACCTCAGTGGGGGCTGAGGTTGCAGCTGGGTAGTAGCGTACACAAAGCCTCCTAGAAGTTACGTGAGGTCAATCTGTGAAGAGGTGACTTGCCTAAAGAGCTAACTGGAAACCAATCTGTGGAAACACACCACGATTGGAGATGTGCAGCAAAAGCGATGCTTGTGTGCACGCACGTGGGAGGGGGACTGACAGCGTTGAAATACTTTTTCTATGTCAAGATCTAAAACTTGGGCACCCAAGCTTTTCTTTCAGGGAGCTAAGAAAGAAGAGAAAATTAATCTCAAAGCAGGCAAAAAATATTAGAGCAGAGGGGGAGGAGAGATGGCTCAGTGGTTAAGAGCACTGGTCGATCTTCTGGGGACCCAGGTTCAATTCCCAGCACCCACATAGCAGCTCACAACTGTCTGTACTCCTGTTCCAAGAGATCTGATGCCCTCGACAGACCTGAAGGTAAAACACCAGTGTACACAAAACGAAAATAAATAACTTTTAAAAATTAGAGCAGAAATCAATGTAACTTCAAATAGGAAAACAATATCAAAACAAATCCATGAGACTAAACGATGAGTATTCTCAATAAAATCAATAAATCCCTAAGGAGGCTAATCAATAAAAAAAGAGACCAATTATGAATATCACAAGTGAAATGGGCCCCGTCAATATAGGCTCATTAAAAGGAAAACAAGAGAATTAAGAACTCTATAGATTATAATTTAGAGCTCTAAGCTCACAACTTTGATAATTTCAATCAGCATGTACCCGGGGGAAACTGATCTGCAAAACAGGCCTCTCCGATAAAAGAAAATTAATAAACAGCCTCCCAAAATAGAAACTCCTGGGCTCAGACAGTTTCACTGGTTAAGTCTATCAGCCATCTGAAGGCGAAATACCAGCTGTCTTTTCTCTTTGCCAGAAGACAGAAGGAACACTTTCCAGTCTTTTACAAGGCCAGAGATACCTTAAACCAAAAAATACACAAGAGCACACCAAGAAAAAGAAAACTATAAGTTTCCATCTCTTTTTTCCTTTGTTTGCATGGGGTGGGTGGAGGGGGTGCACAGAGTGCATGGGGAAGGTGCGCATGCTTGCTGGCTTGCTTGCAAGGTCAGGGCAGATTTTCAGGGCGAGTCCTGCCATTGCTCGCTGTCTTATTGCCTTGAGACAGGGATTCTCACTGGAAGGTCGTCGTTTCCTCTTGGTTGGCTGTCCCGCTGGCTCTTGGGATCCACCTATTTTCTTCGAAGCTGGGGTTAAGGTTGCGCACAGCCATGCCTGGCTTTTAGTCTAGACGCCTGGGATTCGCCTCAGGTCTTCGTCCTTACAGAACAAGGGGGTCTCACATGCCGAGTCATCTCCCCAGCCCTGAGATTTACTTTACTTTATTATTTTTTTTTTTTTATTTAGTCTGCCTACAATTGTTTTTTCTTTGTTTTTGTCTGGCATTGTGTTTTTGACCCTGTTATATAAAAGATGACGACTTCTCTGGGTAGATCCTGAAATGAATTTCTTTTGATTTGAACCAAACTTTTCACCAATTTGTTTTCAAAATTTGAGTTTACTTCAGAACACCTTGACTCTAATCCAACAGGAAGTGCAACATGCCCCAGGGCCTCTCAGCCTTCTCTTCTAAGGATAAAGCCCATTACCAGCAGCTGTTGGCTGATCAAGACTACCGGCAACAGTAGCTAGACTAAGATGAATTTGCCGTCATAAGTGTCTAGAAAAGAGGCAGGCAGGAATCTCGTCGGTCATAATGAGTAGACTTCTCTGGATTTCAGGGACTGCACAAGGGCAGCATGTGGCTATCCGTGAAGCTGTGTTGAGCCCAAGAGTACTGAAGGCAGCGGAGGAAGAAATCTGCCTTGGAGACTGCCCAGTGGGGCTCAGCGGAAGCAGACACCCGGCACTCCTGCATCCCCAAACACCGCCTCTCAGACCTGGGTGGACCACAGTGGTAGAACGTTCCTCTAGCATGTCCATATCCTCAACACCACAAACAACACAGACGGAAGTGTAGAAAGCACTGCCTCTCGGATGATCAACAGGCTAAAAACTCTGAAAAGCTGTCAGAGGTTCCTAGGAGACCAGAAGGGGAGCAGGCTGCCCCCAGACTCCTGTGCCTCCCACCTCCACATCCTCCTTCACACTGCAGAAGCTGGGCTGGAATACGTCCTCTGTCTTTCCCTCCATGTTGAATGGAGGGAAGGTGATCCAACTATCCAAATAAGAAACGAAACAAAGCAAAACTAAAGACCTAAAAACTAGGAAAGTGTGAGGTCATCCGTGGTGGCCTCCACAGGGGGGCAGTGGTCATTTCATGACAGTTATCCCTTTACTTTGGATTGGGCTTCGGAATCACGTGGACTCCCTTCAGAGGCATGTTTATTAAGCTACGTGGAGCCTGAAAGGATAGAAAGTTTAATTCGGCTGACATCCTTGTCCCTCCTGCGTGCCTGCCGCCTGCTGAGGACACAAAGCCAGGCGTCCTGCTGTGACTGACCATGGCTCTGCGCTTCCTTAAGAGCCATTTAGAGGCCCATGGAGACATACTCTGGGAGCCGCAGCCCGACCTCAGTACCCCTCAGTGGTCTGAGCTCTCATAAGCTAATTTCCTCCACGGGTGGCATCTGGGGGTGCTTGTGGCAGTGGCCCACAAAGTAATTTGCTCTTAAGGGGGAATTTAACCCTTTCCCTCTGAACCATTGCTCACAGGCTTTGTTGATTGGTCTTGTATGTGTATCTGTAACAGCTCTCATTTAACAGGTTGTGTTTGGGGAAGTATCTCTTAATCACTATTATTTGTGCATTGCTTATAGATTTAGGCATTTTCCACGTTTAAGGATATATTGCCTATATGTTCATCTGAAATATCTGTTTCTGTCCACTTAAAATTATCCTTTTACCATTTTTTAATGTGGTTTTTCAGATCCTATTTGTTGGTGGGTAGCAGTTTTGAATCTCTGTTGTTTGCCTTTTTTGTTATTGTTTCTGTTGTGTACATCTGTTAGATACGTTGTCTCCCACACCTGCTTTGCAATGCAGCTGCAAGAACAGGACTTTTTGTCTCATTTTGTTTTCCTCTGGACAGCATCTCCTGGAGGTCAGAAATGTGAAGGGTAAGTACGGTAACGCTTCATGACATTTTACGAATAAAGAATTTAATGAATTCGTTAATTAACCACCAGGAAGACAGTTTTGGAGGCAGAGGGTGACGCCAGTTGGGGAATGGAGAAGAGCAAAGCAGAAACTGATAGAATAAGACACATTCATTAAGAAAATGTAACAGCAGCTCACGCCTCCGGAAGCTTTAGGCATGCGGGGTAGAGAGCTGGATGTCTTCAAGGCAGTGAGTGCCTGCAGTGTTTTCAATGCAGCAGTGCAAAAGCGATGGTAAGAGCAGCAAGCGTGCACTAAATATCTACCATTGGTAGTGTGTTAATTGTCTCACATACAACAGTGATCTCAGTACCTTTAAGTGCAACCACACGAGCGGTTCTCAACCTGTGGGTCATGACCCCTTTGGGGTCACAAGTCAGACATGTACATTCACAACAGTAGCAAAACTACAGTTATGAAGGAGCAGCGAAATCATTTTATGATTGCGGGTGTCCACAGCATGAGGAACTTTATTAAAGGGACGCAGCAGTAGAAAGGTTGAGAGCTCCTGTACTGAATATGGTGAAAAGGAATTGTGGGGCATGATATGGCTTCTTGGAAACAATTTAAGAAGATAAAAGTTACAGACTGGTCTGACATGACGGCACCAAGGTGACCTTTGCTAAGGCAAGGTGGAAAAGCCCTAGCAATGAATTATGAAAAGACCGGACCTATATTTATTTGGGGTCGAGGATGTGTTTATGGTTTTTTTTTTTTTTTCCACAGAAAGAAAATAAAGCTGGATGAGATGACTGCACATTCAGTAAAGGAGCGGCAGGGCTGATGACGTGGTAGCTGCAAACGCCCCGTAGAGGAGCTGGAGAGGAGTCCTTGGTCCAGTCTTCCCCGCCCGCACAGAGCACAGAGAGGAGGGCCTGAGCACAGGGCCTGCCACCACCACTCCACACTGCAGGGGGCCGTGCTGCACTGAGGGATGGATGCTGAGCTGCTTCCTGACACTTGGGACACACACAGACCCAGAGGCCCTGCTGAGATGACCTGACCGCAACGACGACAATTTTCTGCAGTTTGAATCCTGTTTGCTTTGGAGCTGAGATGCAGACTGAACATTTGGCTGTGTTAGTCTTTGAGACACAGAACTCATTTTGATTAAAATGTTGGACTTGAGAACTAAGACCTAAGCTTTCCCCTTAGGGAAAGAAAAATTCAAGATAATAAATGACTAAAACCCCTCTTCACTTAAGAACGGGGCAGACTAAGGGATTAACTGCTGTTCAGAGGCTGGAACTGCTATTTGAAAACAGCAATATCATTGTACTCTTACCCATAAGAAAAGCTTTTCTTGTCTTTTAATTAATGTGGATTTAAGAAAATTGTGATACGTTTAATTGTCGATTCATTGTTATGGTATTGACCTAATAATGATAATATTTGTAACTGAGCTGTTATGAATAGCAGAGCTACTTCATGGCAATCTGTAAATACCCAGCAAAGGAGTTGTGCCAGAGGTCGGACAAGTTAACCACAACTGTGCCTACATGCTGTGATCACCTGATGTGTGTTATCTGCTTACCCATCTGTCTGTCATCATTGCCACCGTTATCTCCCCTATCATCTCGCCTTTCTCCTCCGTCAGCATTATCTTCTCTTTGTAAGCGAGGAGGCGGAAACCCAGAGACACATTAACTCAGCGCAACTAGGAAAGGAATCCTGGAGCAGTTTGCCTTCCGAGTCCTGACCCACCTATGACGTCACGATTCGCCAAGGCTCCCGATGCCGTGAAATCCTTAGACACCTACTTCATCACGCCCTGTGACTGATGCGGATTCCCCTGTATGCTGTGGTTAATAAAGGAACTGCTTTGGGCCTATAGCAGAGCTATAGGGGAACAGAGCTAGGTGGGGAAAACCAAACAGAATTCTGGGAAAAAGAAGGGTGGAGTCAGAGAGACGACACGGAGCCACTGGCAACAGACTGGTTGGAATTTTAGCCAGTAAGCCACAGCCACGAGGCAATACGCAGATTAATAGAAATGGGTTAAATTAATATGTAAGAGTTAGCCAATAAGAAGCTTGAGCTAATGGGCCAATCCGTGTTTTAAATAATATAGTTTCTGTGTGGTTATTTTGGTTCTGGGCAGACGGGACGAATAGGCGGCCTCCTCCTACATGTGACAATTTAGCCTTCCAGTTTATTAGAGTCCTTACTAAATATCACAAACCAGATTGTGCTTGATCTCAACTGCAGTCTCAATACATGCGATCTCAATGTATGAGTATCAGGGCTACTTGCCAGTCAAAATGGTCCATAAACAAAGACTCCATTGGAAACAGTCTAAATCCACTTCATGCGATAATTGTTTCAATATTTTTGGAAACTTTTCCTAAACTTCAGAACTAAGCATCATGCTGGTACATGATCTTATATATAAACATATTCCAAAGGGCAAAGGGGTCACCCATTAACCCAAACAGTGCCATCCCAGAGCGCTACTATCCTCTCTGCGGTATGTGTAGACTATGACAGAGGTCAATGTCACAGACACTGACTTAACTAGGCAAACACAGCTGTTCGAAATTTCCCGCCAGACGCAGATGGGCTTTGGATGGCCAACGTTTGAGATTTAAATCAAAATTCATTCAGATGTGAATATTTCATAAACGGCACTGATGACTCCCGGAGGAAGAACAGTCTAGATTTAATCTAGGGCCAAGCAAATGCCAGTCACTACTTGTCTACATGCACTTGTGTTCAGTGGTTACTTAAAACAAAACAAAACCACAGAAAACTGCAATTTCTCTCACTGTTGCTGTATCTATCGATGACAAAGGAGACATACAGATCTATTAGAATATTTCTTATGGAACTAGAGACAGAGTCAACAACAATAGGAATTCTGCTATGATCTCCAGTTTGTTTCTAAGTTTTGATTTTTTTTTTCTCTTGGCAGGTGTGTGTGTGTGCGTGTGTGCGTGCATGCATGCACGTGTATTATGTTTCCAGTGTCATAGGCTCTGCAGCCTTAAGGCAATCCCAAAACAAGAGAGAAAGCAAGAGCTTTATATACAGAAATCTTAACTCTCACAAAACGCCACAGATAACAGCTTCACTTTCCCAGAGTTGGGGCACATAGAAAATAAAGCACTAGGCAGAATGTGATTTGGCTAGCTTGATATCCGCTGCGTCCTCCTTCCAGGCTACCATAAGGGAGGAAAGATGCTCACTCCCTTGCAAAGCCCTCCCAGAAAGAAACCTTTAGAAGACAGTGCAGAAGAGGAGGGGAGCTACCCCTGGCTCCTGATGTTTCTACTGTCAAGCAGGGTCAGGGAATTCTGCAATGGCCACAGCTGAGCACACCAACAAAGAGGATTCATACGTACAGGACATCAATGTGTGTGGCTTCAACAGACACTCAGCATGGCTCTGGAGCCACGAATTTCAGCAGTTCCTGGACCCTAGATGGCAGCTAAGGTGGCACATTTCTGTGGCAAACAGTCATTGTGGCGCGTGGCCAAGTCCCCATTTTCTACTCTGTGGCCGAGCGGCATTGCAGGTCAAGTAGGCCAGTACTGCAGCACAGCTCTGAGCCTCGAGGTTAGCATAGAACCTGCTGTGGCTCTTCGGACTGCTCCTGTCCTTGTTCCATTCTGCTTGAAATACAAGTTTCTGTTTTATTTCATTGAGTTCTGGCTGCTGTCTTCACTAACTTGATCATTTATAGAAAGCCTTGATCTCTGAGGCATGTTGACTGACTCTAAAGCCCACAGTCTTTTTGAAGAATGCTATCGGGTGAAATCAGCTTTGTATCTTGGGAGATGTGCTACCAAGAGCTGCAGGTTGTAGGGGCAGCGTTGGCTGAGCTATTAGACCTTCCCAGAACAGGTCTTTGCTGGACTCTATTCCATCCTATTCTGGGTTCATTTCCTTGCAGCTCTTTGTCCTTCCCTGATCACTGAGCTAGGGCAGGTCTCACTCATTTTCTTCTGAGAACACATAAGACCACAAAGCAGACTGTTATTGACTTTTCAGTCACTAAAGGCTGAACTCCCAACTCCCAAACACTATATGATACCTGGGGTAGTGTACTCCTGTGACCAACAGCATTTATGGTGGCCATCCAAGAGAGGAAATTAAGGCGTACTGGTACCTTGAGAGTCTGTAAACTCTGTTCCTCCCATGTTCCCATTTCCAGATCGAATCTAGAGGCAGATTGAAAGTTGACAAAAACCCAGTGTCATCTGGGATCCTGCAGCAGAGACATTCCTGCATGCTTAGGGTCCCCTGTGCCCAGCCTAGCATGTTACAGCTGGATATTGCGACACAGTCCTGCAGCAACAGCAGAAATCCACCCCTGACTCGAAAGAAATGCACAGATAGGGACCAGACATGGAGGAGGAATGCACTCAGCACCCCAGGATGTTGCTGTATGGTACCCCATCTTCTCACTGGTGACTGGAGAGTAGCCAGACCATCACCCCAACAGAATAGCTCGAGAGTATTGAGGATCAACCCCACTACAAAACCAACCAATCACTCCACAGCACTCCGCTAAACCTGTTACATGACCACAACTCAGAAGATGTTTGGCAGGAGTAGGGGAATGATTCTGAACCAAATAAAATGAAGATCAGAGCCTAATGTTGAATTAAATCCAATCAGACCAAAGATGCTCCATTTCTTGCCCACATGGTTGGGTGTTGAGTGCTCTCCCCATATTTGCAGTTGGTCCTGGTTACCGGCCCTGATCTTTGGTTGAGAATGGGAGCCAGCAGCCTACAGAATACAACTTGGTCTTCCCTCTGCTGTAATAAGCAAAGTTCAGTAGAACAAGTCCATGGCTTACTCTCTACAGGTCTGCATACGTTAAGGTATGTCTGCAGAATGCAACAGTTGTGGCATAGACTTCCACAGTGAAGACCCTAAAACATTTGTGGTTGGGCCCAGTGGCTCCATCTTCTGCCCATTGCATGCTTGTGATTTGCTGGCACCACGGAGACAAACTATCAAACCAAAATCAGTAGAAGAAAATTCTGCTTTACTCTGCTCTTCGAAATGTATCTAAATCCACATTCTTCTTAACAATCTCAAAGGACCAGGCTCCCTCTGACTGTGCCTTGCTAGCTGCAGTTCTTTGCTTTCCTGGAGTCCGGTGCTTTCCTGGAGGCTGGCTGCCTCTGATATAGCTTCTCTGCCCTCTCCAGAGTGTCTTTTAGGTGCGTGCTCTTAGGAACTTGCCTTGGCTCTCTGCCATGCCCCAGAATTCTTAGGACCTTTTTTTTTTTTTTTTTTTTTACTGGAGTTTATTTATGAGGTGAACTGTCCTGGGTTTCTGACTTTTGATGTTTGATCCGTGGGCTGAGGCAATATTGATAACCTCAGTATCTAAAGAAAGCATTTGATTTTATGCCTTTGGTCCCCTGAGGTCGTCAATAGCTTCTCTGGATCATCTCTCTGGCCGCCTTGTCCTGAAATCTAAACCAGTCGCCCTCAGAGTTTGTTTGCTCCCAGAATCTCATTAACAGCAAGAAATATGACCTAATTATCAAGAGAGTGAGAAAACGGCAAAGATACACTTATTAAGGACGATATGTCTGCGGCTCAGGCTAAATGGAGCTCTGAACGGACCAAGATGCGGCTCTGAGCAGATCAGAGGCGAAGTGGAACCTTCTGCGGTACACAGAGGGGGTTTGCCAAACTCAGAAGAGGCCACGCTTTATTGACCGTTCAAACAGCAATGTCTAACTACCACATTTTATTGTTTCTCTGGGATGTGTTTGTGGTTTTTCTATACTTAGTTTGCACATTTGGTTATTTTCTCGCATAGAAACCTGGTTCCACAAATTGCCGCAGCCAGCACGGGAGAATCACACTAACGTGACGCCAATCAGAGGGCACTCACCTTTGCAGCCCTCGCAGGTGAGCGCGTTGTAGTGGTACCCGGAGGCCCTGTCTCCACAGACGACACACAGCTCATCTCCTTTTATCTTTCCCACCGATGCCGTGGCCAGCCGGGGCTTCTTTGTCACCGGCATCTCTGATACCTCAGTCTCTCCCTGGTACACGGTCTCGGCTGGCATTCGCCTGAGTTCATAGATTCCAGGAGAGTACCACTCTTCCGGTTGCTGGGGGTAGAAACCCAGGTTGGAATAATAGGATGACGAGGAGATCTGCGGTTGAATTTGCGGGAACTGCACATTGCTGTACGGCGAATACGACTCCAAGTCCAGACTCTGCCCCAGAGGACCCGCCTCTTGTTCTGCTAACACACCTGAACACAAGGACCAACGAAACTAGAATTAATGTCATCGATCTAGAAATCAGAGCAACATGTCAGCTCTAAATATATTTAAATACAAACTATGAACATATGGAAAACTTAAAACTATAAAAATGTATTTATATAAAATTAACCTTTTACATTTTTATTATTTATTTATTTTTATTGATGCACTTGCGTGTGCCTGGGTGAGTTTATGTGCACTAGATTTATGCAGGTGCCCTTAGAGGACAAGGTTGTCAGATCCCCTGGAGTTAGAGTTATAAGTAGGTGAGAACCACCGATGTGGATGCTGGGAATCGAATATATAAATATATTAGATCTCTCTCTATATATATGGAGAGAGAGAGAGACAGAGAGAGAGAGAGAGAAAGGCAGAGAGAAAATGTTTCAGTAATAAATCATAACCCCAGGGGAAATGTGCAACACAGAGGACAGACAAATTACATGTTGCTAACATATGAATGAGCTTTTGGAAACTAATAAAGAACTTTCAACAGCCTATAGAAAAGTATAAAAGTCAGAAATGAAGGGCTTTTAGAAACTGCTTTATAAATCCACAAAAATGTTTCTCTTCTTAAAATAAATAGCAAGCTCAAATTAAATCTGTGACATACTCATTTCTATCCTCAAATTGTGGACATTTTTCAGGCGAATGATAGATACTGTTGGGAAAACAAACACGCTTAAAGGAAAATTTGCTCTAATATCCAGCATTAATGTTTTCAGTGCCAGGAAAATTTATTTGAGAGATGTATTTAATTCTACATGAGTTTTTTATACAAATGATGACATTCATTTTCAGCGCTTGTAAGAAAGAAGCTGGGAACACTCCATCAGTAGACGCATGCTTGGAAAAATCGCAGTATTTATGCAGAACTATTATTCAAATGTGCAGTAATGGTGATATGGGAGGGTTCCTACCTCATGCAACTAGTGTTTTCAAAAGGCAAACTGAAGAAAAAAACTATATATTTATAAATATAAAAAATAGTGTGTGTGTATTGTAGGTGATGCAATTTTCTTCCTGATCTTTAACACACCAGATGTTGGTGTGTGTGGAAGATAATATTACATTGTTTTCTGCGGTAAGAAACTGCCCAATGTTTTTGCTGTTTGAGAATTTTTGTTATAGGCATGTTATTTTTTTAAGATTTATTTCTTATGTATACAACATTCTGCCTCCATGTATGCCCACACGCCAGAGGAGGGCACCAGATCTCAGTACAGATGGTTGTGAGCCATCATGTGGTTGCTGAGAATTGAACTCAGGACCTCTGGAAGAACAGCCAGTGCTCTTAACCTCTGAGCCATCTCTCCAGTCCCTAGGCATGTTATTTTAATTATTACAATATAGAAGCAAGCTTTGAGAACGCACTACCTGGAAGCCTTGGTCTACCTGATTCAACTCCATGTTGTTTCTTAATCTCTGGGCAAACGGGAAGTTTCTTAACAGCCATAGTTTTCAAACAATGGGGAAATCGTGATGCAGTAGCCACTGAGATGCTGTAAGGGTTAAATGAGACAATACATGCCAAGTACGTCCTTAAAGGTGATGTGAAAAAAGTGCCCTGAGTTAGAGGTGACATTAAAATACGAGGAATGGCTCTTCCTAAAAGCATTGTCATTAAATAAGATGCTTAAATATCAAGCCTCTAGGTAATAAACACTAGCAGGTTATGAAAATACTTCTATATTTGGAAACACGAGCTATGCTCTTTAGAAAACAAAATCTTGAATTATGCAAAAAAGACGTAAGTAAAAGATAACAGTGTGTAAATACACCTGATTTTTTAACGCACTGACAGAAAACCCTCGAGTAGAATTCCCAGTTTCGTTCCTGCTGAGCAGTGGAACTTGAAGCAAATAAACCATTGATACCCAGTGTTCACACCTCAAGCTGGAGCTGGAAACTTCTCGATAAAGCTCTCTACTGATGGCTGACTGAAGTAGACAGATTCACAGCTCCTGGTCGGAAACACAATCAAGTCTGTCTCAGAATGTAAAGCTTTCTGGGAAGCGGGCTCAGTGGGGAGAGTGTTTGCTGTGTAGGCATGAGGGCATGAGCTCAGCACCCTCTATAAAGCCCCCGTGGCATGCACCTGTGATGCCAGCACCAGGGAGGTGTCGACAAGAGCATCCCAGAAGCTCACGGAGCAGCCAGGCTCTCTGAATGGTACAACTCCAGTTCAATGCGAGAATTAAAGAATAAAGTGGAGAGAGGTGAGTGTCTCCTCTGAAGATGCCTGACTTCTACTTCTGGTCTCCTACACCTATGCTCACATGGGTGAGTGCACCTTCCCCCACACACGTGTGCGCGCACACACAGGCACACGTATATAATCAATAAAATGAATAAACAAATAAATAAAATTTAGAACCCCATGATTGAGCAAGAGCCTGGGTTTGATCCCCAGCACTGCGAAAAAAGAGAAAAACGTCTCATAGATTTCAGAACAGAAGGCAGTGGTAATTCAGTACCCTGGGTAGAACTCGGTGTAGGGAATGTATGAAGCAAACACAGCAATGCTTTCTTCCGTGAAATTTTGTGAATATTCCCACAAAGCAGAATAAATAGCAACCAGAGTCTCATACCCTTCAGTCCAGGAATGGCCACCGAAAGAAATTCTCACTGAGCTTAAAAAACAGTGGTTTCAAGTAATTTTGGAATTGGGAATTGGATTTAGAGGGATTCTGGACCCCCTGCACCTTACCTTTAAAATGTTCTTCAAAACGCTCAAATAGCTGATGTTTATTGTTATTATAACTAGTAAGTAGCAGAAATCTTTATGAATTCCTTCCTAATACCAAGCGTTTGCATATTCTCGTTATTCCTTGCAAGAGCAGGATGAGGTGCCATTGTTTCTCTTGGGTACAAAGGCGTTCCCTGCGCTGCCCCTTCACACTGGGGACAACTCCGGGCTGTTTTCGTCTCTGGACAGAGTGCCCCTGCTGACGTTACTTCTGACTCCTACCATAAGCAGTTGGGATTTAGACTTTGGAGTCTGACCTCAAAGGCCACGCATGGAAACACTCGACTCTCTGGAACGATGTCAAATGCGAGATGCTTCGAAAAGCGTGGGAGCTCTCTGTCTTTGAGATTGCAGCCTTGGCTTGCACATAAAATACAAACAGGCCTGCAAGGCCCAGCGTGCGTGGTTCTTTCTCTTTCAGCCATTTTTCCATGTTGCAGCTTTTCCATTTCTTGGATACCTCGCTGTTTCCCATCGCAGGACTTTTTGCGCATGCTCCCCATACTGGCGGCTTCCTAGGCATAGCTGCTCTGTTCCAGAGCTCATACCCTCGTCTTCACCTGGCTACAAATATCACTCCAAGGACCGCTTTGCGTGGGTGATCTCTGACTAGATCCGAGGAGTCACGGTTCTGATTTAATTAAATGGCGCCTCCAAACCATTCCTTACTACCCTGCCTGGGTCTCCTTTTGCTCATCTATAAAGAAAGGACTTATGCTCCTTTAGTCTGTTCTATCTAAAAATCTCATAAGCATAAGACTTCTTTATGAATATTAGAATTCACAACTTCCCTACAATGGCACAGAAGAATACTCACATATTAAATATTGAGAACACATTCTACACTGACCCAGAAAATGACCGAGCAAGCACACAATCTATGGTATCTGTGCAAACATCAGTTTTCTTCCCAATTTGTCTGTATTAGCTAGCAAAAAAAAAAAAAAAAAAAAATCAGTGCGTCCAACAAACAACAGGATTTTGGCAAAGCCACCTTGTCTAGTCAAGATAGAAGGATAAAGGATGAAATTATTCAAGGTAAAATGTAAGCAAAATCCCAGTCCATTTCTCTACCAAATATGACTAAAATGTCACAAATAAATAAAATGTAAAAGAACTGGAAAGCTAAAGAACTAGATTCGCTCTTGCCTAGATTTTGGCTTCTACTGTGTTCTCTCAAGTCCCTGCTCTCCCCTCCCCCCCCCCACACCCTGAGCCCGGCTTCTTTTCACCACAGGTTGACCAAATTAAGCAACTAGTCCAAGGTCAGAGAACCAATTAACAACAGAGCCTGGACTCTGCGGAACCCAGGGAACTGGTTAACCGTGTCTCTTCACAGGACGGCTCAAGGTCGCGGAGTGTTATTTCAATAAAGCAAACATTCCCATAATCAAGAAACAACAAGAGTCCTAGCTCAGGCCGGTCAATGGGTATCAATATCATATTTATCCCTGCAGCCATCTAAATTTAAACACAAAGCAGAGTTGGAGACGGCCCAGGCAGTCAAATGCCAGCCACGCCACACAGGCTTGAGGGCCTATATTCCTCAGAACCACATCAGCCACAAAGCCCAGTGAGCTCCGGGGATCTTCTTGAATCAGAACTGCTAGTAAATCCCAACTGAGAAGTCAGAGTCAAAGAGGTGCCTGAGGCTCACTGGCCAGGCATCCTGCTTGACAAGCACCACACCAGTGCGAGACCCTGTCATAAGAAACCCCCAAACAACCACACAAAACAAAGGACATTACCTAAAGAACAACACCTGAGGTTGACCTCTGACCTCCTTGTGCATTCACGTGCGCGCGCAAACACATGCGCATGGGCACACGCCCGGGCATGCACACATATACACAAATATAAAGCTTTTAAAGCTTATAGATAATGTTATGCTAAGAGAGTAAAATATGAGAATAATATACAGTAACACAAAGTAATGCTTCTATTCTCAAAGCACATCTACTTCTAACCTTCCACAGTTTGCTGAATAGCCACTGGGCAGGGCGGTGAATACACAGACCGTGTGAAGATCAAGAAACAGCACCTGGAGGCTTTCTAAATGATTGGACCCGAGCAACTTCTGCTGTATCATCGACTATGAGATCTTAACTCCCTGCTCTTAATCTATTATCACAATTTGGGTCCTTGGACAAGAAACTCTACGAGAGTTGAGGAAATCGTTCTTAAATAGAGACACATGGATAAACTCCAGGGGAGTCTGAGAACTCCCAGAAAGCCAGCTTCTAGATTGAGGTCCTTGGCTTTCTGTAGACTCTCACCCAGGAAACTTTCTGAGATGAAAGAAGGGTTCAGTACTTAGGAGACGACAGCCCAGCCATTAGCCATGTGAGGATGCCAAGCATTTGAGACGCAGTCACTAATACTAAGAAAGAGAGTTTTAAACTTATTTACTTCTTAGTCATTAAAATGTCTAATTAAATAGTCATCCGTGGCTGGCGACTGTTGTATTCAGTGGTACATCTCTAGGGAGTTTGTGGACAGAGAATAGGTTCACACATTAATGGTGACACTTCCCCACAAGTTCAGTAGTGTCAGTGTCTGGTGCAAAGGATTCCATTTTTTTTTTCCAGTTGCTTTTACTTACCTCTAACACAATGGTAAACACAGCAAACGTCCAAGGCGTATTTGGGGGCCTGAATTGAGTGGGAACTGCCTTTAGGGTGTTGCTTATTTCCTAAGCCGTGGCGTCTCGGCCAAATGACATGGCTTTATTTGTGAAGTTGTTTGCCGTTCCTGGAGCTAGGCCTCGGGTTGGAGATATTTCTCCCGGCAGGGTCAGCTGATGATTCCTCGGTGAGGCCTGCCCCAGTTCCCTCAGGTATAATTAGTCTCTCCTAACCTCTGTGCACACTCCTAATATAACGCTTATCTGAAGCATGTGTGATCCCTCGTGTTTGTTCAGCCTTATCTCCCACACTAAGCCCGAGGTGGTTTGGGTTGCACAGATGAGGAGACAGGTCTGGACTCATTTCACCCGCACGCTGCTACATCTACGAACTTGGGGGAGACCCTGGATCTATTTTAGCTTCTGTTTCTCTCTCCGTAAAGCCGGAGCAATGTGCTCCCATGTCAAAGGCTGCATGGAGGCCAGACTGAGACGAGGAATGTAAATTGCCTGCTCCGCATAAAGCAAACATTCAGTTTGTTCCTGTCAGGGGGGTGGTCCGTGCACTCTAGGAGGGAAATATCAGATCATATCCCCATTTCTATCATTTCTGGCACTCAGCACAATGCCTGGCACATAATAAACATTTAATAAATGGCTGTTAAATAGAAGGCGGTGGGAAATTTGCTTCCCAAGCCATGCAAGCAATTTCTATTTCTAAATATAGTGGCAGCCACTTTGAACCACTCTTAAATAGAATGGGAGGCCGCCAGGTCTATGACCAGAGGTACGCACATCATTGTAATTATCAGGGAAATGATTAGTATTTAATTTTTTTGGTGAAAGCTTTAAAAAGTGAGTTTATGTTTTGAGAAAAATACTAAGATAATATTTATATTATCCTGTCTTGTCATTATAAAGTATATTTTAGTTCAGAGAAAATAAATATCCTAAACCCAAGTCTCATTTTTTTTTTTTTTTTTTTTTTTTTTTTTTTTGGTTTTTTTGAGACAGGGTTTCCCTGTAGTTTCTAGAGCCTGTCCTGCCAGGTCTCATTTTTATTTCTCTTATCTGCCAGAAGAAATCTGCGGCCACACTAGCTCATGAGATCGGTATTTCTTCTTTTCTGGTTATGACGTTTTGCCACACTCCACAGTTCACAATGCACTTTTCCTCATGACCCTTACAAACACTTCCACATATGTGACTGAATCAAGAGCCCACGAAACAGGCTTATCTTTACTTCTCGGTAGAGACGTCGATGTTTGCTTTCGTCTACTCTAGTTTTTCAGGCTGGCCCCAAGCCACTGGCCAAGCGTCAGAATTCAATGCGGCTGAGGCTCAGCGTTCTAAAAACACGGCACGCTTTTCCTACAGTGTCCACTGACGCTTGTGCTCACATTGGACTGACTTGAAAAGATAACACCAGTTTGGCCTGATATCCCAAGAAGATACTCACGTGCTTAGAACTACAAAAACCAACCTAACAGAATCTCATCCCCAGTCTTCCCAGGTTGTCTGGGCTTCCTTTTGGCAAAGACCTACGGCTTTAACCCTTCACAGAAGACCCCAGATCTCCCCGGCGTGCTAGGAGAGTCTCCAGTGACAGCTGTGAGTAAGATCCTACCTTTAGAGGGCTTCATGTTCATCACGTCGGGGACAAATCCTGACAGCCTGTGGCTGTGGTGAAGGCTCATCTGGATTGGATTTTCTAAACCCTGAAACTGCATCACCATCCTTGGCTTATTCGCGGCAACTGAGAAGGAGACTAGGTAAGAAGTGACAGGGGCCAGAGGTTGTGCGGTTTACTGATTAACCTCATCTCCGAGCAGAATATTTGTAAATGTTTATGAGAAAAGGCCTCCATGCCAAATCGCCTAGTAAGCTGGAAACTGGCGTCTTAGATAAACATTTTGGGGATCCCTTTCCCTGTTTAAGAACGTCTAGAGGGTAGATTTCCATTCACTGCCTCGAATACTGGTTGGCAGTCAAATGTCACACTCTGGATCTTTCATTTGTTCCCAGGATGCATTTGTGATATCAGGAGCATTAAAGAATAATACTTCACAGTTGGCTCTGGAAGCCTATTGACCTGGCCACATTTGTTTGTATCTATGTGGAGAACTATGTCCCACCCACATTCTGGTTCATCTGTTGAAATCCTAGCTCCAAGGACGTTACAGTGTGACCTTATTTAGAGGTAAGGTTCACATGGGTTACCTTTATATAAAGAGATCATCAAAATGGGGGGTTAATCTACTATGTCCACTATGGCTTGTGTCCTTATCGGAGAGAGAGGGAAGTGGCAGACACAGAGAGACAGAGGGAGAGACACACAGATGAACCCTTGTGGGTGAGCAGTGAAGCGAAGAGGGACAAAAGACACCATTGATGAGCCACACAGGAAGACCTAGGACAGATCCGTTCCTGGCAATCTCAGGAGCAGCCAATCCTACTGACACCCTGATTTTAGACTTCTGGCCTGCAGAACTCTAAGCTAAAACATTCCATTGTTTGTGATATTTAAGCAGAGACTCCCCTCCTCAAATCTAATAAATACAGTTTCTCTTAACATTTATAAGCTCTGTGGACCATGAATGAATGCATTCCTGACTCATTTTCTGCTTTGATTTCCTCATTTAAAGAAAAAGGATTGCATCTATTTTATGTTATGTCTGTCGGTGTTTTGCCAGCACGTATGTAGGAATGGGTAACACATGTGTACTGGTGCCTGCAGAGACCAGAAGAGGGTGCTGCATCCCCTGGAACTGGAGTTACAGAAGGTTGTGAGCTGTCACATGGGCAATGGGAACCAAACTTAGGTCCCTTGCAAGAGCAGCAAGCATTCTTAAATGCCGAGCCATCTCTCCAGCCCCAATTTCCTAATTTTTAAAGGGTGAATGTTAATAACACAACTCATAGTCATAACTGATTTGAATAAAAGCATAGAAAATGGTACAAGCTCATGTTGCCCCTGCACTGGTACTACAGTTACTGTTTGACTCGAAGCTTGGCTTCTTAATGAAGAGACATAGTTCCTTTGAGACAGGGTTTCTCTGTGTAGCCTTGACTGTGCTGAAACTCACTCTGTAGACCAGGCAGACCTTGAACTCACAGAGATCCACTTGCCTCTGCCTCCTGAGTGCTGGGATTAAAGGTGTGCACCACCACAGCCCAGGCATAGTGCCTTTTAAAAATCCTGCCTATAATTTCTGAATATCAGTCTTAAGACTTTGCTGTTTTGTTTTGTTGTTGTTGTTTGGGTTTGTTTTGTTTGTTTTTATTTTTGGTTTTGTTTGCAAGAAAGCTTTAGCAGGGGACTCAGTAGACTCAGGCTTAATGCCAGACATAACACAACCAGGTATGATAGTAACTTTAAGTAAGTGCCTGAGGTGCTATGAGCCCTATTTATCTGTATTCACAGATGGCAAAATATAGATAATATCCCTGCCTACTTCCTTTACAGGCCTGCTGGGAAGATAACATGAGCTAATCAACAT
Organism: Arvicola amphibius; assembly: GCF_903992535.2. Lineage (NCBI taxonomy): Eukaryota > Metazoa > Chordata > Mammalia > Rodentia > Cricetidae > Arvicola > Arvicola amphibius. The sequence continues at coordinate 5,905,368 of NC_052063.2, forward strand.
GAAAGCAAATTCAAGAGACAAAGGTAATGCATGTTACAATCGCGGGCACCCCACAGCCTTTATAAGTGTGCAAAGCGAATTTGCATAGTCTCCCACCTTATCCTTACTCCTACCTTATGTCGCCGGGCTTTCTTTATGGGGCCCACTGTCTCCCACCCTACCTTACAGAGAATGAGAAGTAACTGAGTGAGGTTAAGTATTTGTGTATGGTTTACAGAGAATTAAAGCTGAGACTTTAACAACTGACCTCTGAATCAAAATCGGGTGGCTGAGAGGCTAAGGCATACATGCATCATTCCCTGGAGGTCTCAGGGGACCTCAGAAGATGGAGTCGGAAGAACGCAAGAGCAGGAATAAGGAGCTGGGCACGGCAGAAACCTGTGACAGGAACAGGATCCACCGCTGCCCTCTTGATCCCGCAGCAGCTGAGATCTCTAGCAGGGACTTCCATGGGACTGGATCAGCCTCATCTATGATGGAGGAGAAGGGCCCTTGTGCCCACCCAAGACTTATAGGTAGGGAATGGTAGCTGAGCAGAGGATGCTCCTCCCTGAATCTTTCTAGGCACTTGATTGCCGAGAGATTTTCTTCAGGAGTTCTGACTCCTGTAAATCAGCCCATAGCCAGGAATCTGTAAGCAGCTCAGTAAATAAAGACAGCGGGTAGAAGAGAAGCTAACTGGGGTATCCTCAGGAATGTTGGGGGAGGAGATGGAATAGTGATGGGCAAGACAAATGATAAAAATTCATTTTATATACATTTTATGTATATATATATACACATGAAGATTGTGCAAGGCAATCCATGATTACTTATAATCAACATATGCTAATAAAATGTTTAGAAAAATGAGCAATTAATTAGTGGCTCCAGGGAACCTTTGTTCCTAGTAAAAGTCACACAGAAGTCTCCTAACAAAAGATGGATTGGGTCTCTCCCATCTCCCTAATATGACGAGCTGCCTCTTGTTACCCATTCCTTTTCTCTTTCTGGTAAAAGTATTCCATCTGTGACATTAGCCACCTGGACTTAAATAAGCTGAGCCGGCTCAGGAGTGGCACTACTCGTATTTCAGGGTTCCACGTACGGACAGTGTTTGCTACACGGGATAAAGCAGACTCAGGACATGCTGAAGTCCTGTGGGACAGCACAGCTATAGACAATATAGATCAGTGGGATTGGTGGACCAGCCAAGGTACATCAGGCATCTGCTGTGATATGTAGGAAAGGGAACATCCCAGAGCAAACTCTGGCAATGCTTGCTCATCTAAATAGTCTCCCGCAGAAGAGCTGCGGCCAGCACACTGTGATAAAGTCTTATTGAGAAGACTTCCTTCTTTACGAAGGGAAACAGAAGTGTTCTCTTAGCTGGGGGCCTTAAGCATCCGGGTCCGATTCCTTGTCCTAATTATCGTCTGGAGGTCTACTTGCTATTTAAAGGAATGTAAAGCAAATGGTTTGCCATCTTTAAAAGTCTCCTTCCTCTCCATCAGAGAGCAATGGGGATGGCAGGTGCCCGAGTGGAGTGCTGGGAGGAGTAATATTAGCAGCAAGGAGAGTGCAGGCATTTGCTCTGCCTCTGGCTTTGCGGGGAGTGCTCAATGAAATGAGGCCAGTAACTGGCACAGAATGAAGGAACAGGTCTGCCTTAAAATACATAAGACAGCTGAGTATGAAATCCTAGTATTTGGGAAATGGAGCCATTAGGATTAGGCATTTAAGGCCATCCTTTGTCTAGGAAAAGCGGTTGGTAGCTAGAAGCGGAGTCCGAAGCAAGAGAGGGAACCAATGGCTACCACTGCTTTTTCAAGCCAGGGAGACCACGCCCAAGTGGGCTGGTATCTTAAAGGCTATTGGCTGAAGGAGCGGAAGGGGCTCCTGCAGCAATCCTTAGCTACATTGGCCAGCCTGAGCTGTGAGAGACCACGTCTTGGAAAAAAAAAAAAAAAAAAGGGTTAAATCTAAAAGGCACTTAATCATATGGAAAGTATTAGAGAAATGGTTTCTTTGTAATCTGATTTCATGGTTACTATTTCTCCACTTGGCACCCCTGAGATTCTGCTCCTTGTCCTACAAGGTTGTGAGCTAAACCCTAGAATCTAGAAGCCTCACTGAGTTTACCAGGCTATGCATACCTCCACTGAAAGCAGTAGCGATCCATGGCGGAATGAAGAAAGACCCATTTGGTATCTTTCCTTGCCTCGTGTCTACACTCCACAAATAAAATGCAGGGTATGGGATTTCCTGAGGTAGGAAAATTAAAGCCACAGTGAATTATCAAGAACAGTTAGACTGTTCAGAGCTATGGACGACTGAAGGATGAGGAAGAAGCAGAGCTAGGGAGAGTTCAGGGGTAGCTTAGAGTGTATAAGCCCTGGGTTAGATCCCTATCATTGACAGAAAGAAAAGAGAGAACAAAAGCTTCAGTTATGCTAAGTAAGACTTATTTTTTTCTGAGCCAGGCTTAGTTTTCCTTCTTCTATAGACTTTTTGCTCCAGTTCCACCCAACAAGTTGGAACCCTATCATCCCCTTGAGCTGAGCTTGGCGAGATGGAAAAACACTCGAAACCAAATGTCTGAAATACTCTGCGAAGCCTCATCTCAAGACTTTTAATTATGTTTTGGAACATCTGGGCGGTCATGGAACATCTGGGAGAGCCTTTTTTAATTGAGGTGCACAACTTCGGCAAGAATCAGATCCCGAAGTGAGTGTCTGCTAATTAAAAACCAAGCATACCTAGCGGAGGTGGTTATGAACCGGTTAGTGGTGGTCTATAAAGCAAGGGAGAATAAGCAAAGGCAATGGAACGTGGGGACAGGACTCCCTGGGGTTTACCCTCTGCTCCTTGCTGGGCTGCAGTGTGGGGTGGAGATTTGGGGAAGCTATTAGGTAAAATAATACTAATAAAATATGTAAAACATGGGATTTCAAAGCTGTTGTTACCATAGCAACGCTGTAGCGCTAAGGTGAATCAGAGCATTGTCTCCTTCCTTAAGACAACCCAAATTTATTTACATATTGTAGATTCTTTGTGGCTCCTAGAAAATTCTCTGTACTTAACAATGCTGATGTAAATAGCACTTTCTTCTTTGAAAGAGGGGAGGCCTTCTCATCATTTCGACTATTTTAAATATGGTACGTGGCAGCCAAACTCCATATTAATCATAATATCTTGGGATGCATTCAAGTTTCTGAAGCCCATTCTGTCCCCACAGTGAGCTGTGAGGTCCTTCTCCCCTGTTTTCCCTGTGCCCACTTTCCACAGGAGAATACTGAAGTTCGGAGAGTACCGCTTGCCTCTGGTTTTAATTCTCCCAATCGTATTGCTCCTTTCCCATTTGCATGCAGTGTGGCTTGCCCGATATCACAGCACCGAGTGTGATATTGGGACATACTGCTCTATGAACTCAGGGCCTGGGATCGCCAGACTGTTCTTGCCTTTGCTTATTTAGCCCCGTTATTAAAGTTCTTTATCTATTTACTGGGTCTTTCAAGTTCTGTGGTGGGGGGTTAGTTTCTAAAATTTAAGAAAATAAAATACAGATTTTAATTAATCTATCACCTCCTCCCCTGTGCACTGTGCTGAACTGCAGAAAGCCATGGACTTTGCCATCATTGCTTTTTATTGTGCACTAATTACATAAAACCTTGCCTTCTGTCAGCACGGATGCCCGTTTTAAGCCATCAAATTAATCTTTGACCGAGTTTCTGGCTTGTAGACTATCCCAGGGGAAAGGAGATTTATCCCAGTGAGGTTTCCTTGTCTTTCCATTGCTGGGGATCTGCTTACCAGCAGGCTAGATTTCCATCTGGGGCTGGCACAATGCCAGAATGAGTTAAAGGACCCTAGGGAGGTGGGTTCTTGCAATTCTATATCAGCTCTGTTCCAGTTTTTTCTTCTCTCATCTGATGCTAGTGATATCTTTGGCCCAGCTCAACTTTGAGCTGTCTTCTAATACCACAGAGGGAAGAGCAAGGCAGTTGGGGCCCCAGGACCTTCAGCTAATGACACCAGCTATTCAGGATCCCAGCCCTTGATCCCCACTGTGAAATTCTTCAATGGTCTCAGCTCACTCTTGTTCATGGCTTACCTCACGCACGTGTTCTCTCCTTCCCCCTCCCATGACATCTCCCCTCATGCCTAAGGTGCCACGCACAGTCCCTCTTTGAGACTCTAGTCTTTGGAGACATGGGAACTTCCCCTTCATCTTAAGCAAAGCCTTCCCCTTCATCTTAAGCAAAGCCTTTGGAGAGTGGAAGATGCTGGAAGCTGTCGTTAGGAAGCGGTCATTAGTGCCTCCAGCACCTGATACTATGTACTCACAGGAATTTGCTTTGAGGGCGGGTCGCCTCCCCCATACCTTAAGGCCTGTTACTCTGCCCTCTATAATAACTTAAATATAAAATAACTGGCCACGTCTCTAGAGTTTCTACTGCCCTAAGTAAAAATGCAAAGGCAAGACCTTTTCAAGTCCATTCCCGACTTCAAGCCTTTGTGTTTGCTATTCCTTTCTTCTAGAATGTTCTTGAGTCTTGACTTTCAGTACTGAGTCAATTGCCAGTTCTGCAGAAGCCGTCGCCGGCCCTACCATTAAGGCAGCCCATCCCTCCAGTCACTATGGCGCCACCCTATTTTGCTAATAGTTAACCATATTATTTCCTCATACTTAACGTAGTATTATTTTTTAAATTTATTTATGGGCATACTTATCGGGAGTCCATTCTCCACTAAGATCTTTCCTGTTTTATTTTTTGCTTTATTCCAATGTCCCAGTAATTGTTAGTGCTCAACATCTGAACAGAAGAAATGATAGCTGATCCACATTCTCGTCATGAAATTCCCTTGCACTGGGTTCTCAGTACACAGACAGACCACTGAGCAGAATTTCTCTCCACAGTCAGTTGAACCCATAGGTCTCTTGGTCTCTGTGATAGCTTGTGACGCTAGCGTGAGGCATGAGGGTCTGTGAGCAAGGCATCCATGTCCCACGGTCTTTGCACCGACACACGATAGCCTAAACTTGGGGAGGGGGCCATCGTGTCTCTTGGTGCCTTCTGGACAAAAACAAATACACCTGAGAAGCAGAATGAAAGATTCTGTTTTCTCCATTCTCACCGTTAGCCCAAGTATGTAGAGTAGGGTATGACTGGGGCCCCAGAAGGAACAGATTTACAAGGAATGCTTCGGCCCTTCTCTAGAACTTATGGAGGAAAAATAAGAGGAGCCTTGGATGGTTCCAGTTAGCTCAGCAGCAGAGGGGCCAGACTCTGACTCCTGCCAAAACCAACAGCTGGGCATTGCAGCTCGAGTGCCTTGGGCTACATAGTTCCAGGAACCAGAAAATGAAAATATAGCTTTCTTCTTTTGTTTTTGTTTTGTTTTGTCATGTTTCGGGACAGGGTTTCTCTGTGTAGCTTTGGAGCCTGTCCTGGAGCTCACTCTTGTACATCAGGCTGACCTCGAACCTGCAGAGATCCATAGGCCTGCCTCTGGCTCTTGAGTGCTGGGATTAGAGGTGTGTGCCACCACTGCCTGGTGAGAGCTAACAGAAAAAGCAGGAGTGGCAGTACACACTTTGCTGTCATTTGCAGGTGCATCTAATCTGACAGCACCTTCTAGGCTTTACTCTTTAAGGGCAACCTGGGGTTTAAAACTGGACTAGTATGCAAGCAAAAATCTACATCCTCTCCCTGCCCCCACAGCGTGCAAACTCGAACTCAACACGATTTGTTTTAATAATGTTAAGACTGAGGAATTTAGGGCAGGAAACGGCACGTTTTTTTTTTTTTTTCTATAATAGTCATAGGTGGAATTTTCCTTCATCTATGATATATAGTCATAATCCTAATTATTCTGTGAATTGATTGGTAAAGAAAAAATAACCAGATATAGAAGGAAAGATTTCTAAGGAAATATGGAGGAGTGGACGAGGGCTAGTGACCAGCATGGAGGCATGGTCTTTCCTTGCTTACACTGACCCCACAAGGCAGGGGCTGACTAGGAGAAACAAGATCCAGGGACGTGAACAAACCGCAAACCGGCATTTCACAAAGATTTACTGCTGCTGCGTGTGTTGTGAGATCAACATCTCCTTTCCCCTGCGCTATGCCTCTCTTACTCTCCCTTTCTATTATTTATGAATAGATTGCTATTAATCCAGTATTCAGAGACTAATGAAGTATAACCGATGCCATTAAATGTTCTTATACTGGACACGGGTAAGCAGATGTGTAAGTAGGTAATGCAAATGCTGATGCCTTGGCTGGAAATGCTCTAATTATCTCCACCACACAGAAAAAGATAATGGCTAGGAGGTAATAGAGCAACCATAAATAGCGACGATCTCCTAGGGATATCTGACACCAAATAAGAGATCATGACATAGCATGTTAAACTTGGTATACTCTACCAAGGCCTGCATAATGCTGGGTGGGAACCGGGAGCAATCTGGTCGCCAGGCAAGGTTACACAGAAATAATTCATTAAAAAACTAAAGTGGCAGAAGAGCTCCCCACCCCACCCAAAACTTGTCCTCACTTGACTCTTCGCTAATGCGCTCAACTGAACTCTTAATACTTGGATGTTTTTCATAAATGCATAAAATGGAGCAATAGATCATTTTATGGTGTCATCTAGTTACAGATCTACTTAAAATCACGGAGCACAATTTGTCCTCAGCCGAGTTTAAATGACTAATCGTGACACTTTGCCGTGGCTCCTCCGGTGCAGGAGGGATGGGTAGAAGGAACCTAGTAGGGCACTAGGTAAGTCCAGCCTTTAATAGGTATCATATTAAGTCATAAGCACCATGATTTCATTCTTTAATGCCTGCCATAATAATACGAAAATTCACTCCCGATCAGGAAGTATCTTCTACTCCCCACTCACTTAATTATCTAGTTGCACGGCCTTGGCAACTCACAAAGCCCTGGAGACTGTCCTCATCCATAAACAGAAGAGACCATTGAGTTCAGTGGATCCAAAGTCCAACGGGGTGGAAGAGTTCACATTTATTGAGTCCTTAAGAGAAGTGAGATCATTTTCTTGAAACCACTCCTGAGGCTTTCTTTAGTTAGTTTCGACGCCTAACTCAAATCAATCTGACAACTTACCGAATACATTTTCAGAAAGAGAAAACTCATCCATGGCCTGTAAATGAGAATGCTCAATCAGATTCATTTTGGGTGCCACTCGGACTTTCCAGTTTGGGGATGTGCTTCTGTGATGGAGGTCATCAAGTAAGAACCCTGAAAGGCAAATACATAGACATGGTTATGGTTGCAATATGGGGTCAGGAGTTGCTCAAGAGAAACAGGTAGGAAGCAAGCAGACATACATCAGTCCAAATAATTCCTCTGTAGAGATTTCTCTATAGCCTTCTTATTCATTTGTCTCGATGTTATGGTTATACCTCTCTTAAAAATGTTTAAGTCATATGGCTTTCAGAAGAGCTGTTTTCTAATTTAAAATACCATATGCTTTTTTCATTTAAATTTCAGTACTTCAGAGATTTAGACAGGATATAATAACAGTTGGGGTATGTCTTTATTTATTTATGTGATTTTTTTTAAGACAGTGTTTCTCTGTATAGCCCTAGCTATCCTGGAACTCACTCTCTAGACCAGGCTGGCCTGGAACTCAGAGATCCATCTCCCTCTGCCTCCCAAGTGCTGGGATTAAAGGTATGAGCCACCACTGTTTGGACATATATATATATATATATATATATATATATATATGTGTGTGTGTGTGTGTGTGTGTGTGTGTGTGTGTGTGTGTACAAATTTAATGGCTTTAATTTAAAAAGGGATCATCTTTGATTTATTTTCTTAACTTTATTTAATAGTTGAATGGGAGTGTGTAAACACACAATAGTAGCTTCATGGCACTCCTTATTATAATTTCTTTGGCTATTTATGCATTATATCAAAAAGTCAAAATTTACAGATTGTTCTGCTAGGAGAGACTTGTTTTCTTCCTGCTGGGGAAAGTTTTTGGGAACTGCATTTTTCACTCTTGTGTCTATCTTGACTCTGCTCTGGACTAGGGTAACACCAAAATGCAAAGGAGATAGGTTAGAAAGAGAAAGAATGGAGCCTGGAAGGAGGACTCATCCTGCCAAAGCACTTCCGACCCCTGCAGAGGACCTGTTCCCAGCACCCACATGGGGGATAACAAGTGTCTGGACCTCCAGTTCCAGGGACTGGACACCCTCTTCTGCCCTTTGCAGGCTCCAGGCATGCAAGTGTGCACAGACATGCATGCAAGCAAAACACGCACACACATAAAGTTATTATTATTATTTTTTTATTTTAAAAAAGAGAAAGAATGGCAAATCTCACCCAAATTTCTGGTTTCATTCTGAAGGGATTTCTGGAGTATCCAAAAGAAGCAGTATCCACATTGGGCTTTTTCTGTAGACCTGCCTGCCCTCCTCCCTCCCTTCCTCCCTCCCTCCCTCCCTCCCTCCCTCCCTCCCTCCCTCCCTCTCTTTCTTCCTCCCTTCCTTCCTTCCATTTCTTGCCTCCCTAGGGAAGAAAGGAGCAGTTTGCAGTGAGAAGGTAAGTCCTCAGAGCTTCCCCCTCAGGCTGAAAATAATTTTCTAACCTTTTTATCCTGTCTCCACTGAGAAATAATTTTTTCCTAAATATTTATATTTTCTACCCTGGAAGAGAATATTAGAGTTTTCTTAGACAAATATTTATTTTATTAGAATGTCCCCAACTTTTCAACCTTCGTGTTTTTCCCAGCTCCAAGAGAAGGAAGCTTCCAATCTGTCTGGCAAGGTGACCTACAGGAACTTGTTCTCTTTGCTCGCTCGTTAGTTCATGCTCTCAACAAACATTTATTGAGTGCTTTACTCCATGGTAAACCCTGAGCTGGATCTTCTGGGATAAAGGAATGAAGGCCGAAAAGCATCCCTGATCCATGATGTCAAGCTTAAATGAGAAACCCAACTCCGATGATTGAACATTGTAATGAACGTGGTTTACATGAAGGTCCAAAATAACATGCTCCAATCCGTTTGGTGTCAAGAGACAGGGAGGTAGGTGGAGAGACATGTTTTTTTTTTTTTTTATTTGTTTTTTTCATTGATTAGTGGCTTGGCTGGCTGGTTTTTCAAGGGTTTCACTATGCATGCCAAGCTGACTGGCCTTGAACTCACTGTGGAACACAGGCTAGCCTTGAACTCACTGTGGAACACAGGCTAGCCTTGAACTCATAGTCTCCAGACTACTGGGGTTACAGGTATGAACCCCCATACCTGGCAGAAGATATGGTTTTAAGGGCCGTTTTTAAAGATGAGCACATCGGCAGCTCACCTGAAGAGAGACCAACTGTGTCCTCTGTGAGGTTCCAGACAGTCTCAACCCACGTGATAAACCAAGGGTATAGTCTTCCCAAACTCTAGAAAAACTCGACTCTCAAACCCCCGATTGAAGAAGATAACTGACTTTTGGATGATACCCCAATCTAAGTTAGAGGACACCAAGGTCCTTAACCTTCACCCCAAAGTAAAACCTAAGTCATTAGAGAAATGCAACATGGCCAATTTAGCTGCTTTCAGTTTGGGAGGCTTATCTGAGTACAGGATAGGAAAGGAAGCTCTGACACATTAGGGTTGAGAAGCATTGAAAGTCGGGGCAGACCCATCACCAGAATCCTACACGGAGAGAAAGCCAATCTCAACTCTGTCCTTCCGTGGTTTGAATGAGAAATGCCCGCCCACAGGCCTATGTGTTGTGTTTGAATGATTGTTCCCCAGTTGGCGGAGTGATCTGGGGAGTGTCGGAACCATTAGGAAGTTGAGCCTTATTGGAGGAAGTATGTCACTGGGGGCAGGCTTTGGGAGTTTAGAGTTTAAAACATCGTCCACTTCCGGTTCCCTCTCTCTGTTTACTTCCATGGTTGGCAAGGCATCAGCCACCTGCTCCAGCGCTTGGCTTGATGCCATGACTCCCCTGCTCCAACGCCACCCCCACGCCCTGCCTCCCCTGTTCCAGCGCTCCCCTCCACGCCATGCCTCCCTGCCATCAAGGACTCTCCTGATACTGTAAGCCAGAATAAACTCCTTCTTCCATTACTTGTTTTTAGTCTTGGTATTTTACGACAGCAACAGAAAAGGAGTGAACACAACTCCTCTCACCCTCAAATAACTGTCACATAGCATAGTGAACCTCTGAACTCAGGGCCCAGGAGCTTTCTGGGTAAGCTGTGGAAAAGGAACAGCACTGTAGCCCATGCAGAAATGCCCAGCGGTGCAATAGCGACTTCTGGGTAAGTGATGTTCTTCCTGAGAGACACCCCCACCCCAAAATTTAGTGGAAGGTGAAGCCAGAGAAGACTCGGTTATGCATATGAAGAGACACCGGCGTCTCTGACTGAGAAGATAGGCTTTGAGAGGGAGCTGGAGGCCCCAGAGGAATAAACCTGGAAATGCTGAACCCAATACAGAAATCTCATTTGTACTTGAAAGACAACTTAGAACTAGAGAAATTCAATCTTAACTATGCTGGCTGTGAGTTGTGTAAATACACATCCAACACACATAGATAAAACACACACGGAAGTCATGTTCCTCGAATGTCCACATGTATGTGTCTATAGACTGTTTATTGCCCCCAAATTCAAACAATGGCTATTTTGGAGTTTCTCCTGTCTCTAGAAGAGAATATCCCACAATGCTAAGAGCTGCTGATTGTTCCTAATTTTCAACCTAAATGCGTACACATGAAGCTGGCTCTGATGTTAGGTTTCTCCCTGTATTCTTCTTCTCTGACTTCCACAGTTTGGTTTAATTTGGTTAGAGTCAAATTCACATTATGTTCCCCCATCTGGTCCTGAACTCCTGGCCTCAAGGATCCCCCTGATTACTGTAGCTAGTACCACAGTCAACCCATTGTTCATGTCAGTTACTGCTTTTAACATGTGTGTTGTTTGCAAGGCTAAAAACACACTTCCACAGTCTAACCCACCTCTCCCGAGTTTCATAGATGCTCCCTTCTTCCTTTGGGTTCTGAAGCATTTTGCTGTATCTTAAATTCAAGTGACAGGCACAAAACAGTCCCCAAAGAAATGTTGGCTCGCTTAAACTATTTGTGTTTATTATTTTTCTTGCACAGTTTTTGCCAAATTTCATGATATCTGGCGTGTTCCCTTGGGAATTGGCACGAGGATCACATCCCCCTATTATCGCAAGCCTTTGGATGTAATTTATCTCTGGGTCACCCAAACAAAAGCTCAGTTCCTCTAAGACTCCGTCATCGGGTGATTATGGCTCAGTGGAAGCCCAACAGTGTTGTTATCCCTGACCAGCTAATGAGAGAGCTGTCTAGCCCCAAACAGTTAACAGGGTTTACTCAAACCTATTTTACTGGGCTCACTAAACCCTATAGGGGCTTTTAGAAAGGAAACTCTTTACTTTTGGAAATCATTATACAAGTGCATGACATTGTAGCTTGTTTCGTGTAGCTTTAGCAAAACACCTGTGTCTGAATCACTTACAAATAAAAAAAAAAAATGATTGATTTGGTTCATGGTAATGGTGGTTGGAGAATAAGGCTAATAACCTAGCAAGGGCATCCTGCCGCATCATAGTGTAGTTGAGAGGTGGAAAAATAAACTACCTTATGTAGAAGGGGCCACTAAAATGTGACTTTCTGCACATATAAATAAAGACGAATTTATTTTAATTTCTAGAGACTTTAAGATTTTAAAACTTGAAATTTTTCTGTGTTGAATTTAAGGTTAGGTATTGCTGGTGCTCGCTTGGTCAACACTACACATGGTCTTGGAGTCGCATTTCTACATAGGAAGCTCCTTCTCGGTGTGGAAGATCACAAGTCGAGAAAAGTAGTCTGCTACACAAGGATGAATAGAGACACATCAGGCATCAGCCAAAGGCAGGTGACATAGCGCAACCCCAAGAGTACAGATGTACTAGACACACAGCTGTCTTACATATATAATAAATTAAGCAACTATAGTCCGAAAGACCCTAAGAAGGTTCTGAAGTCGGTAACAAACGCCTAGATAGCAGGAAGCCACCATTTCCATCTGACATGTTTCTTTACAGAGAAATGACTAGATAAAGAATTAACATAGACAGAGAAGACCCCCTCAGCTCTGCACACCCACTCCCAACCTTCGTCCTCAGTTTCCCGCTCCTCATTCTTGCCCGGGAATGGTGTGAGCGCAGAAGGGATGGGCCAGCTCCCTTGATGGGTTAGCTTAGTCATTCTCAATGAATAATTTTGCTAGCTAAATACATGGACTGTTTTTTTCTGAAAACCTTTCTGCAAATGCCCTCCTACACAAACTCAGAGGTCTGTTTCCATGGCGATTGTCCCTGCTCTTGGTTGACAGTAACCATCAGCCACCTTTCTTCTCACAATTTCTGTGCCATTGTCCACTCTCAACAAGCAATACTTTCTGATCCTCTAGGCGACAAACCCTTTCTTATTTAATGAAAATACATCTCTCTGATTGGAAATAAGTTTTTTTTTTACAAGACTTTTTTTTAATACCTTCATTGGTAATAGTTTTTCCATTTGTCTTTGCCAGTTTTCTGCTGAGGTACTCATCTTTTTTTTTGTTGTTGTTGTTGTTGATGTAGAAGAGATTTTTTTGTTGGCTATATTCACATTTGGGTATATTTATTACATGGCTTTTAAATGATCTTTACCCCCAAAGTTTTCTGTTCAGTGTAGTTAAGCATATTTACTTTAAAGCTGGTGTTTTACTGCCTGCTATTTTTAGTTTACATTACAGGATAGACTTTCTCTGAATTGCTTGTTGAGAATGTCTTCCCTTCATCGTTGCCTTACAATTTGTCCTTATGACCCTGACTTTAATTCTCTATTGATTGCTTGGTTACATTTCTTTTAACCAATATCTTTCCCACTGTTTTAAAATATTTCCTAAAATATTCCATCAAATTGTTCCCTATCATAAATTATATCATATTACCTTTTAATTATATATATTTTAATTATATGCATATATTATTCTTTGAGAAGCCCATACATGTATACAATCCATTTTTATCTTATTGACTCCACTATCTCCCACCAACACCACCCTCCGAGGCCCAACAGCCTGTCTCCCTCTCAACATCAAGTCTCCTTTTTATTGTTATTATCAATACTCCCCGAGTCCAGTTTGTGCTGAACATATGCTAATGGATGTGGGGCTATCCAATGGGTCATGGGTAGCCAGCCAATCAGCAGTCAGACCCCCCCAAAAAGACCCCCCCCCTTCAGCAGCCATCAGCCTCCAATAGCTCTTCTGCTTGGGGAGGTGCTGTGGGGACTCCTCAGTCCATGCTGGACTTTGATGGTCCTGATCTGGTGCTGTTGTTGTATAGGCTGTGAGTGATGTATGCATGCTCAGAAGATGAATTTCATAGCTCTCCTGCACCTTCTGACTTTCACATTCTTTCTGCCCTCTCTTCTACTGTTTTCTGGGGCTTGGGTGAGAGAAGGTTCATAGAGACCCTCCTACAGCTTAGCAAATGGGTCACCTGGCTACTGAGTGTTACTTATACAGTGTATTACTTTGTTTGTTTTTTGAGACAGGGTTTCTCTGTAGCTTTGGAGCCTGTCCTGGAACTAGCTCTTGTAGACCAGGCTGGCCTCAAACTCACAGAGATCCGCCTGCCTCTGCCTCCCAAGAGCTGGTGTTAAAGTCAAGTGCGACCGCCACCTGACTGGCGTATTACTCTTTTAAAAGGTTTCTCTGGGCATTTGAGATGGAACTATATTTATTTAGATAAGAGTATTTACGGAATTTTTTGATAATATTTTGGTTGTACTTTTGTGGGGCATTGGTATGTCTCCATTTACTCAAATGTCCTCTTACAATTCAGCCTTATAGGTTTTATTTTCATTTGTCTCCCAACTGACCAATGGATGTTTCCCAAATCAATTTTCTTCCTTTCTTTTTGGTGTATAATTTAACTTCACTTACTTTATCTTCATTATTTTGCCAGATTACAAACCAAATTAAATTTTTAAAAAATGTAATCTTCCTAAAAAAAATTAGGAGGCAGGAGTCAATTTGTATGACATCAGCATCCCTTTCAGCAGAAGCAGGGGAATACATTGTATCACTTGCCTTTTCCGTTACTGTCCTAAGATACCAAAACCAGAAGCAACTTAAGAAGAAAGTTTATTTGGCTTACAGTTTCAGAGGCTTAGAGTCCAAAAGGCAGAGAAGGCATGGCAGGTGCAAGGATCAGAAACTCACTGGTGACATTTCCACGGCACACAGGAAGCAGACAGGGCCAGAAGGAAGTGTGATAAGGATATAAACCCTCAACTCTCACCCCGTGATGGGCTGCCTCCAGCAAGCCTGTCTTCCCTAAAGGTTCCATTCCGTCCCCAGGCAACAACACCGAGGACAAACTGCTTAAATCCACGAGCCCACAGGCGACCTTCCTCTTTCAAACCACCACTTGCGTACCCAGAAGCAACAGCTGTGTTCTTGCAGAGCAGAACATGATGAGATCGGGGATACAGCACCTGTTCTCAGTTCTTACAGCTTCCTCTGTGGCCTGGGAGTGGTCACTCTCCACTTCTCCTCAAGCCACCGCTGCACAGAGTTTTAGAACCTGGATGTCAGGGCTGCTGCAAAGATTACCGAGTCAACCTTCCCTAGACTTCAACACCCAGGCATGGGGTGACATGAACAATAATGTTCGTCACACTCCAAAAGTCAGAAGCAGCATTGCCGTCCATCACCACGAGAATGGGTACAATAAATAAACCTTATATGGACAGTGTGGTAATTTAAATTACTATAAACTGAACAAAACTATTACAAAGCAAACCAGGGCTCCATGTCTTCATGCCGAGCAGAGGAATCAGGTTGAAGGATAATATGTACGATCTGATGTCATTTGCAGATGTTTAAAGATTTCCAAAACGCATGGAATTATCACTCCACTGCAGGGCTCAGAAAGCTAAGACTTGAAAGCCCTCCCTCCCTTTCTCCCTCCCTCCCTCCCTCCCTCCCTCCCTCCCTTCCTTCCTTCCTCCCTCCCTCCTTCCCTCTCTCCTTTCCTTCCTTCCTCCCTTCCTTCCTTCTTTCCTTCCTTCTTTCCTTCCTTCCTTCCTTCCTTCATTCCTTCCTTTCCTTTCCTTTCCTTCCTTTATTTTGATATTTCTTACTTAAGCCATCATGTTGGGAAGACACTCAAACACATAAAATGAAAATAAATGTAAATTTTAGAAAAGAAGACGAGTACTCTAATGGAAATGTTAGAATAAATATATATTTTAGAAGAGAAGAGTGCTCTAATAGAAATGTCAAAAGCAGAAGTAAAGTTGTGGATAAGGGAAAAACGGGAAATAGTTGGTGAACTAAGATGATTGGGGTACAGGCCAGAGCGGCATCTGTAAACACGGAGAGGCAGGAACCTGAAACAGTCAAGGGAGGTTGAGAGAGAGGATGGAGCCTGATAATACAGAGCATGAGCCTTGGGTGGAAGCAGAAACAGAACATTTATTTTATTTGATGCCTATTCCTACAACACTTGAACCAAAGATTTAATTAAGGCCCGCAGAATGACTTCAAAAGTGGCATGTGCTGTGTATTTTATTGCGAGGTGACACATAGCTACTCGTAGCATGGACCCTCCGCTTTCTGGTTATCAAAATTCACTTGTTTAGTTACTATGGGTCACGGGAAGTTCATGGTGTATAAAGCGGTTCCAATTTGGCATACGCCATGTGTAAATGGATACCTTGAATGTTGCTGTCCCTGTTAAACAGCTCTGGCTTGTGGGGAACAATATCAGAGCTTGGGAGAGGTGTGTAAAAGGTGATCACATGTGTGAACTCTCTATGCACAGTCACACACAAAGGCACTGGTGATGGTGTCCTGTGAATACAGCTACTTAACACAGCCCTGTGAACATAGACTGCAGTAGGTGCCTGTGGATTCACTCTTCAAACCTTAATGCAGCATCGTGACTCCACGGTCAGAGGAAGACCAAGACGCAATGCAAAGGTGTGTTGTTAAGGAGAAAGAAACGACCTCTAGAAAAAAGATAACATTTCCAACTGTCTAGGTATTTGCCCATGGGCAAATAAATTCCACAGTACATTGATATATCTTTTAGGCCATGAATGAGCTCAAAAATGCTAATTCATTCAGTCTTTGTCTGTCTCTGCCTCTCTCTGTGCCTCTATCTGTCCCACTGTCTCTGTGAATGTGTGTGTGTGTTTCTCTATCTCTCCCCATCTCTTTCTCTCTCATAGACATATATATGCATCCAAGAAAAATTGTGTTAGTGAACACAATGTCCTCTTGATCCAGAGCCAACCTTGACAACCCTCCCATAAGTAAATGGTCTTTATAACTCCTGTTTGGGCTGTCACTGTGACTTGATTTTATGAATAAAAATGGACTCTTTCTGAGGTTAAACCTTAGGAGGACATTGAATTTCTGTTTTCCCCCTTGGAATGCTAAGGTTGCCATATCAAGAAGAAAGACTCAGACACAAGTGCCTCGGCCAACATGGAGCCCATGTCTGTAGAAGCAAAGTCTTAGCTATAACTTAGTTTTGCATGGTTAAAAGGAGTCATGAAATTCAACTCAAGCCAAAACACTTGGAAGGTACATAATTAAGCCATTAAATTAGAGGGTAGGGGGACAGCTTGTTATATGATTATGCAACCCCTCCCAACAATGTGAAAAATTGGCCATTGTTTTATCTAAAGTGAGCATTTTCTTAAAAATTTTATATTCTTGAAAAAGCAGCATCTCAATGCCAGTTTCTACCTCATTCACTCACTTACTCAGTCAATATACATTTATGGACTCTGTCAGACAACCAGACATAAAAAGCCCAAATCTATCATCATCATCATCATCATCATCATCATTGAAGAAAACACAGACCTCAACAAGAGTATAAGTTGAGCATTCATTCCCCAATTCACTGATACTCTATAATGTTCCAAGCTTTGGTTTAAGTGTTGGAAATACAGTGGTGAATAAAGCAAAGAGCTTGCTGATAATTCCAGCAGAAGACACAATAATACGCAAGTAAGCAATGGTGATCATAATAAAATAAAGGAGATCAATATAAAGGGGATATAGATGGATACCAGAGAAGGTAACCAGAAAAGAGTTCTCTAAAATGTGGGTCTTTAAACCAAACACAGATGTCTGGGAAGGGCAGGGAAGCTGCCCAAAGGAGCACTAAGACCACAGAAGCATCCAGCCAGAGCTACAAGCCTATGCTTGGAGTGTCGAAAGAAGACAGCCAATCCAGGTGTGTGGAGATGAGCCATTCAAAGAAGGACTCTACGAGATGAGGCCCAAGCAGGCAACGCCCCTATGGCTGAGGAAAAGAAAGAAGAGAGAAAGAGAAAAAGAGAGAAAAGAAAAGGAATTGTGGTTATTAGAGTGGGACGGCATGTTGGACGTGGATATCGAACTCTGTGTTCTGAGCAGCTTTTATAGCTCAGAGCAGTGGAAGAATTGCCAGAGAAGAAGCTGTTTCAGGGAAATCAGTTACTGCTTTAGAGATGAAAACAGAGATTTATATCTATTATTATCCTTGGAAATCAGCTTCAAATGGATCTGACGTCAAAATGTATCAAAGTTATTTGACAGAATAATGGGACGTTACATTACTATCTTTATTATATTGGGGATTAAGGACTAATTTGCTAAGATACAAGTAGGAAAATAATAACTTTGGAAGTATTAACATGCAGTACTGGAGTCAAAACACTATAAACAAAAGTAAATGTCTAAAACTGGAAGATGGTATTTTTTAACACAAATAGCAGCCAAACCATTAGAACAAACAATATTCAAATAACTCTTATAAATAAAATCAGAAAAGATAAACAATCCAAGGCAGAAATTGGCAAAGAAAATGAAAAGGAATTGACCATAGTGGAAACACAAGTGACCAAGAAACACACACGCGTGCACACGCACAAACACACACACATACACACAACCAAACTAATTAGCAATTAGAAAAAATAAAAATTGGTATAACTAGGTACTGTTTATCAGGTTGTCTAAGTAATTAAGTTTGTGAAGTATTCCAAGAAGAGGAAAGCACTGTGAATAGGTATTCTCACACACCTCTGATGGGGCTATGATGTCTACTCTATTGGGAGGGCTCTTTAGCAGTGTGCATTTGAACAAGATGCAAAGCTAATACACAGGCACTCTCCCTAAAGACACCATAACCCACGATGCAAAGATTCCCCTTGTGGTGCAGAAACTACAGTTTCTAATGGTGGCAAGTGGGAGCCGCCTAAAAGCCTATGGAGAGTGGAATGGACAAACACCCTGTGCTCGGCCACTTCCATATTACATTAAAGAATGGTTAAGAAGTTTGAGGTGGGGGGCTGGAGAGATGGCTAAGCGGTTAAGAGCATTGCTTGCTCTTCCAAAGGTCCTGAGTTCAATTCCCAGCAACCACATGGTGGCTCACAACCATCTGTAATGAGGTCTGGTGCCCTCTTCTGGCCTGCAGACATACACACAGACAGAATATTGTATAATAAATAAATAAATAAATAAATAAATAAATAAATAAATAAATAAAAAGAAGTTTGAGGTGGTATCACACGCCTCCTCACTGAAAGAGAGAAGTAACGGAGAATAGGTTTGGGGAAGGTCATGAGAGATCCTAGACGCAGTTACGCTGTTACAATGTTCTCTAAAACTGAATTCACCAATGTATATCAGTTCTCTGAGATACAGCACCACACCTTCCAATTTGCCAACTGTATGCTTGAATACTATAAGCAAGTATATTTATATGCATTGAGAGAACTTTTAGAGGGTAGGAGTGCACTTCAATGATAGTATAGCAAGTATAAGCTCTTGTGTTTGAACTAGTGGAAGTAGCCAACCAATATCTGATTGACTTAAGGCCCATGCCACAAGAGGGAAGCCATGCCTGACACTGTTTGGGGTTGGGCTTGGAGAAAGAGGGGAGGGAAGGAGGGAGGAAAAGAAGGGAGAGGAGGGAGAGAGGGAGCGAGGAAAAGAGACAGAGAGAGATATTTTCGGGTGATGGTGGTTGTGCCGCTATGCAGCTTAGAACTCAGGACACTCGCGGGGCAATGGTGACACACTCCTCTAATCTCAGCACTCGGGAGGCAGAGGCAGGCGGGTCTCTGTGCGCTTGAGCGAGCTAGTTTCAGGACAATCTCCAAAGCTACAGAGACAACCTACCTCCAAAAAAAAAAAAAAAAAGAAGAAGAAGAAGAACTCAGGACATTCATGTCATGTTGCTCTTGAGCTCCAACTCTGCTGGCAGAAAATACATGGACCATAAGGAATAGCCAGGAGGACGCTGGGGGCATATCTTACTGATGAAGTGTGTACGTAGTGTGCACAAGGCCCTGGGTTCGAATCCTTGTCCTACCACCAGTCCCCAGTACTGGGAGAAGTTTGTTCTTTTGCTTCATGAACCAATCCCTGTCACCAGAACTAAAGGGAGAAAGAGGCCGGAAGCAAAGTGGGGAAAGGTTGACCCATCAAGAAAATAACCTTATTTTCTTCCTTTTTACCGAGAGAAAAACGTTAGGACTCTATCATATCAAGATAAGCCTTGCGGCAGCATCCGTCACCCGCCAGGACCTCTGAGAACCACACAGCTCGGACGCCTTCCAGAAAGTCCCTAAATCACAGCACCAAGCTGCGAGCATTCCAGGCTTTAATTAAGATGCTGATAACTGAAGTGTCCAATCAGCTCTTGCGGCCTGCGGGTTGCTGAGCGCAGGGCTGCACTTCCCCCTTCCTCGGCTGATAACACAGTCACTGGAGAACGAACGCCCTGTGCGTGAGGGTTTAGGAATCCTCAAACATATTTGTGGGTTTTAACAACCGGCCCTGTCAAACTGAAACGGCTGCCAGCTGTCAGAATCAGGTTTTTCCCAGGCCGGTAACAAGATCAGGGGAGCAAAGACAGAGCGACGCGCCAATGCAAATGCTACTCTTCTTCGCCGTCTGTCCTTGGAGGGGTTCCTCATCCTTTTTTGAGTCTTGTTTCCCTGATCTATAAAATGGGCACTCACTAGATTTCCACACCACACAGGGCTCTTGTGAGAAAGAAACAGGCTGTTTAGGTGAGGCCTGGGACATTTAGCAGACATGAACTTAAAGTTAGCTTCATTGCCTCCCCTCCCCCATCTCTCTCTGTCTCTGTCTCTCTGTCTCTGTCTCTCTATCTCTGTCTCTCTGTCTCTGTCTCTCTGTCTCTGTCTCTCTGTCTCTGTCTCTCTGTCTCTCTATCTCTCTCTGTCTCTCTATCTCTCTCTGTCTCTCTGTCTCTCTATCTCTCTGTATTTGTCTCTCTGTCTCTCTCTGTCTCTTGCTCTCTCTCACTCTCTGTCTGTCTCTCTGTCTCTGTCTCTGTCTGTCTCTCTCTCTCTCTCATACCCACACACACCATTCCTTCTGTTTTCCTGACAGGGCCCTCAGGTCTCACAGCCACTGTGTGTTCCGTACACTTTGCCCTGATCTTGGAGTCAAGCCAAGGATGGTCCCACGTTCCCCCTCCCTCCGCAGGAGAGCTGCGAGCCGTGGGACCTTGCTAGAGATACTGCAACAGGGTTTCCGGACAACCCAGCTCTGTCCTGCTATGAGCTGGGAGTTACATCAGGCATGTTGCAACACAGTCAGCAAAACAGAAGGGTCCAGGGTGCAATCGGCACAGGTCCAGCCTTTGGTGGGGGGAAGGCGTGGCATGACTCAAAGATGAAAGTGTCTATCGCTTTTTAGAAAATCAAAGCCAGGAACACAATGGCAGCGGCCCAGCTATCTGTTCCTACCTCTCACGCCCATTTTTTAAGGGAAAAGAACACACACACGCCACTTTATTAAGGTGTGGCTGGCATAAAATGATGTAAAATCATTGCCATAATCTATGCCATAAACCTTCTCATCGTCCCCAAAGGTCTCTTCCTCATTGTCTTCTTAATCGCGTGAACGTAAGGATCCCCGTGCCACACTGCAGACGTGGCCCTAAGCGAGCACCCCGGACAACGTTGGAGCTCTTCAGAACACAGGCGTGAGTTGCTCAGACTAGAAATCCATGCGAGTTGTCTGTTATCCCCCTGCCCCTCCTTTCTCAATCAAAGTCCAATTAGGAGGACTTCTCTGAGCGCCTCAGCCAGAGAAGCGGGCCTTATCTACAGTCCAAGGACGTTTTAATAATGAAGTTCTTCATCATGTTTTTTTTCATATGTTTTTAATATTTCTATCTGACATCAGTGTTAGAAGTGGAAGGCGGTAGAGGGGTGTATGAATGAAGTTTAACAAGAAAACTCCCCGAAGCTACTCATCTAAAGAGAATACTCCTGCCCCTGAAGTCTAGACTCGGTGTTCTGCTCTTCAACCCGTGGTCACCCGACAATGCTCCCAGAAAGGCAAATCACCAAAAGGTAACACCACACAGGTCAGATTTTCTGTGGAACTAGACATGAACCATTTTTGGAAACTTACTATCTACAGTGCTGCCCTCTGCGAGACCAGGACGTGGAAAGTTTATCACTTTACAGTATTGTTCAGTAAGAAAGAAACGTCGGCTTTCCTCTTTAGGGCTGTTTTCTCTTCTGGTACTTCAGCATCCTGACATCAAACCCTGAGAACCCTAGAGTTTTGTTGACCAAAACCCCAGGTATCTGAGAGAAGCCCATAAGCCATGCTCTTTCTCCACTCCCTTGACACACACACTCCCACTTCCGACAGAACTAGGTACTTACTTGGATTGTCTTGGATCAGAGATGTCCAAGGCCCTGGGAGGGTTCAGAGCCCAGTCCTCCTTTCCAAAGCCCAGCAATCTCGCTGCAGATGCTCCGAACTCAGTTCTGCTCTCTTGGGGGAGATAGGAAGACAGTGGGGTGGGTCGGAAGAGGAGAGACGGGAGTAAAAGCCCGAGTGACCACAGGCGGCCTTCCGGCATAAGCTGCAGCATCTCTCCCTTGGCTCCGGGCCTCGTGGACCCAGATTAGTCATTAACAGTCCTCCCCTGCTAAACGATATAAACACAGAGAGGAACCTCAGAGAGCCTCGAAATGCCCGGCACAGTCCAGAGATAGGAGCCCCATGGGCCACCTTTCCTGACAGTCTGCTGGCTGCTTTCTCAGGGTCTGGGAGCCCAGATTTCTGCCGTATCCCCTCCCTCACTTGGTAGTTTCTTTCCATGGTTCTGCTGCTTCCCAGAAATGAAAACTAGAAAGGATGAGCCTCCTTGAGCCTTCTCCTCCCAGGGTTCCCACATCAAGCTGTAGAGACCCCTTTTGATTCCGACTTTGGAATGCTGCCTCTTCCAAGCTACCCGGCTCCTCTGCTAGGTTGGTTGGGCCCACCACAGCTTCCTTTCTGAAGAACCACGGGAACCCACCGCTACCTTTTCTCTCATCTTTTTTGGGGTCTTCGTTTGCGTTGAGAATGAGCTTTGTTCGGATGCGCACACTCATTAGCTTCAGCACTGAGTGTGACACTTGGCTTTCCTGAGATTTGGTTTCATCATCTGCGAACTCGTGCCCCTAGAGAAACTGAGGGCTGTGTTGACAATCAATTGGTGCAAGTAGTTAAAAGGTTTGCCGTGTGTGCCTAGCACATGGCTGCTTCTCGATCACTTGGCACCATTATTTTTTCTCTCCTTTATTCCTTAAAAAAATGCATTCTCTATCGACTCTGTGCCCAGCAACACACTAGGTGGCCTAATCAGAACTCCCAGGTGGGTTTCTCATCGCCTGAAAAGTAAACATAAAATGTCAGGCATTTGGGAACCCCTTGACCTCCAGTCGTTCCTAATCTGGACTTTCTCATATCTTGTGTCTCAGGGATCGCAACTTCTGCTCCCTGACATTGTGCTCCTGTCTCCACACGTCCAACCAAGCTTTTCCCAGATGATCTTTCAATTACCCTCTTTTCCTAGACACAGATCGTCTCACCTCATTCTTCATCCGCTCCTACCCTGCCCACCACCACCCCTGCCCTGAATGCTTCCAGTCTTATTTGTGCTTTATATTTCCACTCGATTCTTCTACAGAAGCAAAGTTCCAAGAGGGCAGGCGTGGTGGCGGACGATGGCTCTCGAGCTTTGCTCTGCCATCATGTCTCCCAGGGAAGTATGGCATCACCGCGCGTAACGTAATCGATGAACGAGCTGAGAAACTAACTTTTCAAAGTGGGATGGCTTCATGTGTGTGAGTGTGTGAGTGTGTGTGTGTGTGTGTGTATACTTGTGTCTATGTGTGTATATACTTATGTCTGTGTGTGTGTGTACTTGTATGTTTGTTTCTGTCTGTGTATGTGTGTGTGTCCTGGTGTGAAGTCTGTTTGATGGGAGATCTACATTAAAATCTATTAGAAATGTTACATCATGCTTCTCTTTTGCACACCGATCCCCCTCCCCCACTTAGGTGTCTTTCTTAGTGTCTCACGGCACACCCTCTGACTCTGTCAATTATCCTGTGTTTGGAGAAGCATTCTGCTTGCTAACACTTCCTGAACTCATCAGCTCTGACCTGATCCAGCAACTGGTTTGTATGGAGTCTAATAAATTGTGCGGCCAGTCTCATCCATCAACTCAAACAGCACAGTCTTCCTTTTGTTTGGGACAGGGCTGCTCTTCATGGGCACACACTATTCATAGACTCGTGTGCCCAAGAACCCCAGAGCCGCACATAAAGGGATCGCTAGCTGCTAGGACTTTCCTTCTTCCCATGGCTATTGTCCCAGCCCTCGGTAGAATCAATTGCCCAAACTGCATTAACTCTTGTTTTAAGAGGCAGGATGACCTGCTTTATGCCATGTTGCTATGCAGGTTAATTGGCTGGGAAATATTCTAGCAAGCACTCAGGAAAAGACATAATAGAAAGATGAAGGCCATTGTAGGGCCTGAGTGTTATATTGTGTCCAACCTGCATTGAAAACGCAAAAGTGGCTGAAAGGTATAAATAGGCAGGATAAATGAATACACCAGGGATACTTAGAGAGGTCCTTAACTCTTTGGGAAATACAGCTGACGGCCCTTTAAGATCAATAAAGCTACTTCCCATCAGAAAGCAAGGGATCAGACCTTCCAGCTGCAGTGTGCTGCTTCTCCACATCATTCTTTCTGTGTCTCAGAGCCGGGACTAAGCCTGAGGACAAAGTAGTATCTGATAAGAGGAAAACCGTGGTGCTCAGCTGCTTAGAAACGGCTCTGCAATGGAGGAGCTCACCAGCCTGTACCCCAAGAGTGAGCATCCCTTGAGCATCTACTTATCCAAGGCTCTGGAGCACCACTTGTAGAATCCCCTAGTTACACACAGCCCACGTGGATGCTTGCTCACCTCTGTGCTCCCATAGCATGCCACCCTACTTCAAACATGTCTAAGTTTTTACCACCACTGTTTATTTCCTTATCTGTCTCCTCTGACATCTTGAAGCTGGGCGCTGTGTGCCATTGCTGCTACTGTTTTTCATCTGGCCCCCTGTCTTAAAACAGCACATGCCTGCCCTGGATACTCAGTGGATCTCTATGGACAAGTAAGATAACAAATTGTATGTAATATATAAACAGCTCCCACAAATCAATAAGGGACCCACAACAACAACAACAAAAAGAAAACTGAGCAAGGTAAACGAAGACACCAGACAGAAAAGTAAGTAAAATTGTCCGCTAACCATATAAAGACATTCTATCATAGCCGGAATGATACTGACAGATAGAAAGATTCTAAATGTCTTCTAGATGCATTAAAGGACAACCAAACTCAATCATAATAAGAGGAATGCAAATTAAGACCGCTCTGAGGGGTCATTTTTCGATGATTAGATGAGCAAAGGCATAAAGGAGTTCACTAACAGCACGTGGCAAGGATCAACACTTCCATATTACGCTGATGCGGATGTAATTCTCCAAGAGAACAAACCCCAAGTGTACAAAACCTTTCCCCTAGCAGTTCCTCATCTCAGCATTTATCCTGAAAGATATGTACGCATGGGTATTGTAATACCCGGCGTCCATCTTTGGAAGGTCCCTCCCCCTCGGAGTTGCTTTGGTCTGGACTCCACCTCCAGGGAAAGCACGCCAAGCACTGACCCCTCCCCAGGGAGAGGCTCGTCTTAAGAAATATACCTAACAGGTATGAACGTAGATTTGACCATACAGCTAATTTCACTCTGGTGTGTGCCGCGTCTGCTTGTCAAAGCCCTGGGACACTCTCTTCCAAGCAAATACTGTTGTCTGAGATCCAGGCCTTTCCCAAGAACCTCCAGACTTGCACAATTCATCAAGCCAAGAGGCAGTCATCTATTATGGCCGGGTCTTCTGGGACCACACTTCAGCGCTGCGGCCACCATCACTCTGATTAATCAGTAGCCACGCTGTAAGAGTTGTTAAATATTTGGATATCACTTCTATGTTCAAGGTTGTTCACTGCAACACACGGGGTGTGAGCCAAGCCTAGGGAGCAGTCTAATCGGTAGACAAAGCAGACCTGAGCCTGCTCTGTGCCACACATTGCTGGGGTGGTTGACACTGATTAGCATACTTAATCCTCACCATTACCCAAAGTCGAGTTACTATTGCAGTTTCCGTTCTGCGGTGACCCAGCTGACACACAAAGGAGCGGGTGACCATCTACTGAGAGCTAGCAAGTGGCAGAGAAAGGATTCTGTCGGAAACGGTCATTCCAAAGACCGTGCTCTTAAAATCAAATGTGTGCTAGAAGTGGTTTAATGAAATAAATTAGGATTTATCCCTGGCATGAAATGTCATGAACAAGCTGAAGTTCTTTATGATGCATAATGAAATACTAAGCAAACTGTACTGATGAAGAGTATACATAGTAATATGCCATCCAGTTTGTGCCTAGCACATATGCACATGCACGTGTGTTTATCACAAAGTGCATATGAATCACATACAAGTGCATGCACGTGTGTATGTAAAGATCACAAACTAGATGTCTAGAACATGTCTAGAATGATATCTATGAAAGTGCCTACACTAGTCACCCACCTCTAGAGGACAAGCGTGTGCTTTCTGTGTGTCTTCTATACCTTTCGAATTTTATAGCATATCCATCTTTCATAAATTAAGCAACAAATTAGCTGTATTTAAAAGGGTGATGACAAGTACATTAACACTCTGTGGCAGAAAGTAAAATTAAAAACTGGGCTTGGAGAGAAAGAGAAACAATACACAGGGCAAGTGCAGCCGAACATCCAACCCTCTTAGCAAGGAAACGTGGGAGGAGCTTGAGGGAGCAGGGGAGGGGCATCCCGAGGGAGAGACAGAGGTAAGAGGCTATGACAACTAACAAGAAGTCACACATGACTCGAAGGTCACTAGAGGTGCACACCAGTGTGGAGACTCAGGGTCCAGAGGGGCTGGCAGGGTGCTCACGAGAAGCCAGCCCGTGAGTCCCCATCCACAGAGGAACATAAATATAAACCAGAAATGCCCACACCCCATCCCGCCCCCACCGCAGGGCTGATAAGGATAAGCTGTGGCACTATCCCCAAGAGACAAGGCAAGAAACAAAGAAGTAATTGAAGGTTTGGGAGAAAATAGGACCAAGGGGAAAAAAAGGCTCAAGGAGCTGAGATTGTTGCTTCTGAAGAAGGACAATGGCTGTCCTCTTTTTGATGACGGTCTCGCCATTCATTGTTGGGGGGAATGATGACCAGCTGTTCTGTGGGACCACAAAGGGGACAAAGAGGGAAAGGGCCTCAGTGCAGCGTGAGTGATCTAAACGGAGCTCTGAAAAATCTTTGTCAGGGAAAAAAAATGCAGCGAAAACTTAAAGTTGTTAAGCACCGAGGGAATAGATTCTGGCAGAAGATGTGGCTCTGTTGTTCTCTCCCCTAAGGATGTAGAACTCAACTGGCCTTGCATTCCAAGGCAAGCTGTTCCATCTTTCTACATGAGGTTTCTTTCTCCAAAACGGTAGGATGACACCGGACCTGCATGTAGCAAGACCGTGTGTTGAGGAAGGTTGTCGTAGGACTACAACAGACCTCCTGTGTGCACTGTGTTCAGAATGGGACCTAGCATGTAACAAATTCAGCAAATTCTCCATAAAGAATATCTGCTGCCCTGTGTGACAGAGAAGGTGTTTATTCACGACAAATGTCCCAAGTTCTCTACCCAGTTACGTAAAATGTTCCCGAAGGTGTCTTTAACTTGAGAAAATATTCTGAGTGCCTCATAAGTTTAAGCAAAAAAAAAACTTCCACAATAATTCTATGCACAGACCGGGTCTCGTGTCTTCCAGGTTAATCTGGGACTTCTCAGGTTGCCAGGGATGAACCTGAACTCCTGATCCTCTTGCCTTCACCTTCCAAATAGGCACGCACACCACCACACCCAATTAGGTGATGTTGGGAATAGAACCCAGGGCCTTGTGCTTGCTAGGGAAGCCCTCTACCTACTGAACCACATCCATAGTGTGGATACACACTGCACCACAATGAAGGCATAACCTTTCTGAAATTGATGTTAGACCCTTTGCCTCATCTATTTGGTTCTAAGAAGTTCAGTGTTAGCCATTCTCCCAAAATTTACATTTCCAACAACTCAACACTCTGTAACACTGAAGTAGAAAAAGCAACCTTTTGTTGTTGTTTTCTTTTGTTTTGTTTTCTAATGGTTTGGACTGCAGCTCACGGTGATAAGCAAATTTCATATTACAACATGGTACAGGTGCACGTTCATACAACAATAACTGAAATGGGAACCTACAGGAAAACACAATGTCTATTTATGATCTATTTTTGTCTCTTCTGTTTTATTTTTATTCTTTGTTTTTTTTAAAAAAACAAAGATCCCCTATGAAAGGGGGAGTAGGTTTAATGGCATTGAGCAAAATTTTGTGCTTCCTACATCCTCAGCCAAGAACAACTTCCTTAATTGCTCCAAGGATCTACTTATTCATCAGTTAAAGGATAATTAAATGGTTTTTATCTCAGCATCTCACAGAGTTCAGGTCAGGACACAAAATAAGCTGGGCCTAACCCTTATGTCACAGGTCCTCTTGAGACAGAGCCTCTCATTAGATTAGAATAGCTGTGCCCAGTCCAGGCCTAAGCTGAGCTGAGCTGACAGTCAGGAGACCCTCTTGCTGGTGCGCTAAGTTGTCTTCACAGGTGCAAGTTCAGAGTCCTGATGAGAACTTAGGAGCAATGTAAAAGGGAACAGCTGTGGAAGAGTCTGAGACCCCCCACAGCTGCCCCTAGACTGAACTCAGTTTAAAACCTTCCTGAGAAGGGGCCACAGAGGGAAGGAAACAACTCTGTACCCTTCAACATAAAGGCGGAATCGGACAGGATGTGTGTGGGGGAATCTTTTGTTCCAAGTGGCGAAACCACAAAACAAAAATGCGTTAAACGTTTTGTTTCTTAAAGAATAAATAAGTGTTGGATGCTGAAAAAATTAAAGCCAAAAACTATTTTTCCCAGCAAGGGAAAGACACATGATTATTGCTCAAAATAAATTACTCCAGAAAAACTACTTGGACATTTCACCCTATCTATACACATGCAGCCTTGAGGTATCTTTGACTTGACACTTGGCGTTATGAGTCTTGGTCCCGAAGAAACCAAAGGAAGGGGTTTTCAAATTTTGCTCAGGATCATGTGTATAATGTCTAACCTTGACAAATCAGGTGGGATAACCCATGCAAGGTCGCTGTGGGTGTTGCCCTTCCTCCATGAAAGTCATGCCACAGCGGGGGGGGGGGGGGAAGGGGGTGTGTGCATTTGTTTCCCATGAACGCACACATAGAGCGAGGTGGAGAGACACAAAGACTGATCGGAATTGGGAAGAAAACAAGTGCCACCGGAAGACAGACCTCTGGAAGCTGAAGGAGCAGTAAATATGAAGGTCAAATCACGACTTTTAAAGTACCCAGTGCCAAAAGGTCCAGGATGCCAAGACCACTGTTGCAGTTTGGTTTCTGTTGCTATGATAAACACAACGACCAAAGGCAACTTGGGAAGAAGGGGGTTATTTGGCGTATGCATCCCCATCGCAGGTTATCACTAAGGGGATTGAGGGCAGGAACTTAAGCAGCAGCCGACGCAGCAACTATGGGTTACGGGCTTGCTCCTCATGGCTCACTCAGTGTGCTTTCTCAGACAGCCCAGGACCACCTTCTCTGGGTAGCATCACCCAAAGGGGGCCGGGCCTTCTGCTTTAATCATTAATCAAGAGAATGCCCACAGACAGGCCCACTGGCCAATGGAAGCAATGTCTCCATTGAGGGTCCCTCTCTGGTTTGTGTCAAGTTGACAAAGACTAACCAGGACAGTCACCATCCTCCAAACACAGCTGGAGACAGAAACAGTACTCATATATAGCATCCATAATAGGAAATCTAATTACACTTTGTTTTTTATTTAACCAAATTTCTGAATTCTTCAGAAAGTTCTGCGCATACGTGCAAGTCCTCGCCTTCCCTGCCGCCATAACTATTTATTCTGACTTTGTTTCAGAGTCCTGGGAAGTAGAAAAGAGTTAAAGAGAATGCATGCCCCACCCAACCTGGAGTGACGGGAATGTTTCCAAGGGGATAGCTACAAGGGACTTCTAGAAAGTTGCGCTTATAGATACAAAGTTCCTAAATCTTAGAAAGGAGTTTGGAACCCCAAGCACAGCGTGAGCCCAGGCTGGGACAAAGGGTAGCCAAGGATGGATAGTGAGATATCTTGCATTTGGAAAGGCTTTGGCTGCAAGTAAACTCTGGTCACAACCCTGGAGAAGAGTCCTGATGAGAAACAAGTTTGGTGAGGAGAGAGATGCTTCTACGGATTAAGCAGATAAAGCGCGCTTGCGCACAAGCATGGGGGTGGGAGTCTGGAGCCTCCAGGCAGGTATAGCAGCCTCTCTGCCCCCGTAATCCAAGCCCCTAGGAAGCAAAGACAGGGATCCCTGGGGCAATTGTTTAGCTAGGCTAATCTCTTCAGGTTCAACGAGAGACCCTACCTTAGTAATAAATAAAGCGAAGGGTCGTTGGGAAGACTCCTGACTTCAACGTTTTACTTCCACACACATAGGTACATGCATTACGTACACACACACACACACACACCCCATATCCTTGGTAGCATTTGGCATTATTTTCCTGGTGCTAGCCATTCTGCCAGTCTTGAGTCTTTAGTAGATGTCAACCCGATTACTCATGCCTCCAACACCTGGCAGGGGAGTGGGGGTTGCAACTGTGCAGTTGCGGCTTCATTCTTCCTTCCTGAGCCACGCTCGGCTTCTTCTACATCAGGTGACTTTCCCCTACCCCTTGGATAGATGCTCCCAGGTCGCTGTCTTCCATGCAGGGCCTGGACAACAGGCAGAAGATCAGCCAGCTATCTGCACTAATCTGTGGGGTTTTGCGTTTCAGAAACAAACTCAAGCTCTTACGGCTGCCATTTATCACCGTTCATCATACCGGGAAGATGTAAGAAAAGGCGGCGCTCTGAGGGATGAATCACTAAAGATCTGTGTGGGCCCAGCCCGCTATTTCCTGTCCCTAGGCAAAGGATGTGAGCATATCTGTATCAGGCTTGACAATCAGATAGCAGAGATAAAGCTAAAAAGACCGAATGGCATGTTATTTTATCAAAGCTCATTTTGAAATTGTTATCTTTCCCTGATACTGTTTTTGACAAAGGTAATCAGATCATCATTAGAACAAGGCTCAGCATTGTTTTATTAAAAAAAAAAAACACCTGGATCATTACTCATTGGATTTTAATTACCTAGTTTAATTTGTTCATGGATGCCGCTTTTAATTTTCTTCCTCTGATGAAAATTCTTGGAAGGTACTCCCATTATTCTGATTTTATTTCCTATCTATGAAAATTAGATACTTAGTTTATTAACACTTTAAGCTGATTTTTAATTCAGTCCTAACATCAGTCTCTAGCAATCATTTTGGTAGTATCAAAAGACTTTGTCTTTTGAAAGTCATAACCAGTGACCAGCTACAACTACTATGGGCTTTTAAAAAAAATTAATGACTAATTTATTAACATACTGCCTTTAACATATTAGGCACCTATCAGCAAATGGGGACTTCCCTGTACTTAAATGTTGAGCATATTTTATCAAAAACCAAAGTTTCTATCTGTTTAATAAATAAGCAAGTGTGTCCCTAGTGACCATACATAAACTGTAAAGTTATCCTCAGAAACGGGAGCCATTTCTCCTCTGGAAGTGGAATAGGAAGAGGACAGGACGACAGGAAAACCTGAGCGAGTCCGTGGGCAACAGTGGAGAAGGAATAGATAAATATTCGGCTAGTAAACAGGTCGGGAGAGGTCATTTCTCTCAGCTCCTTTAAAAGCACAAGATATCCTATACCCTGCATTTAATGGACCTGTATTTGTGAACTCAGGAAGCTCAAGGCGTTGTGTGATGAGAAAGAGGGTACCTGTGGACACAAACCCTTCCTTCTTCAGTCCGTCATTCCTGCACTAACTTGTCCGTTCATTTGGTACACATGTTGTGGGGGGGGGGGCTCTGCTCTGTGGGAGTCCCCGGCCATTCAACGGTGCAGAAGTCTGGTGTATTTCCTGTCTAAATACATCCTATCATGTAGTAAAAAAGATTGGAATGGGAAAAAAAAAGTATAAAATTGCAAAACAGCTGAAAAAAATAGAGGTAAATATTCATTTTAAACCTCCACGGCTTCATATATGAGACTCAAAGAAAATCAGATAAGCATCTGTGTTGGTTACTTTTCTCATCATTGCAAGAAAATACCTGATAAAAGTAACTCAAGTATGGGAGGACCTCTTCTGGCTCACAGTTCAAGGCTCTAATCATTCATGTTGGGGAAGTCATGGCAGCCAGAGTATAAGGTAAGCATTGAGTCCAAAATGAGGAAGGAGAGAGAGAGAAAGAGAGAGAGAGAGAGAGAGAGAGAGAGAGAGAGAGAGAGAGAGAGAGAGAGAGAGAGAGAGAGAGAGAGAGAGAGAGAGAAGCACTGGGGTTCAACTTAATTCCTCCTTTCTATTGAGTCTGGGACCCCAGTCCATAGGGATGGTGGCACCCACAGGCAAGGTGAGTCTTCCCCTCTCAGTGAGCCCGTTCTGGAAACGCTTGCCTAGACACACTCAGGGATGTCTCTCCATGGTGATTAACTCCCACCCAGTTGACAGTGAAGATGAATCACTATGTCATCCTATGTGTCCTGCATGGACTGCCATTTTCACGTAACTATCTTAACCCCTACACAAACTTTGCGAAGTGGATCCAGCTCCCTATCTACACAGCTAAGGTAGCTGACACCAGGTCAGGGCTTGTCAAAAGCCAAAGGTTAGCAAACCCATCCAGTGACATTTGAACAGAGGCCACACCAGTCTCCCGGCATGGCACTCTCTCTCTAGAGGGATCTCTGGGAAGGAGTTTGTCCTCCGCTAAGAACCAGGGACTGTAGAATGACCCTCTAGGCAGTAAGACATGCCCGTCAGTCTAAGCAGAAAACCCCCACAAGACAGTGTCCCTCGTCTGCTTTGTCACACTCCTTTATTATTGGCCAAAGTTATATAGGTGCCCACCTAAGCATACTCCCTTCTGTCCCTCCTGCTTAGTGGTGGCTGGGTTGGGAGAAGGCAAGGATGGTTCTTTCCTGATTAGATATCAGAAAGCACAGCACAGCACAACACACAATGCCCCATGCGGCCATTCTTACTGATCTTAGCGTCTGTCCATGAATACACAATTGAGAAGGTAAAAGGAGAGAAAAGACCAAAATGAGATGAAGGGGGACTAGATTGGGACCTTGGTCATTTAATATCTCTCCTGGCTCCATTACACTTCATCGGGTCTAGGGGAGGCTGTGATTTCTTATCAGCCCGAGTCTGTTATAATTCTATAATGTCTGAGATCAGTTATTGCATGAACTAGCACAATAGTTCTATGTGCTATGGAGAAATAGTTTATTTCTTCATAAGAATGTTTCATAGGGACTTGCCAGGCATTTGTAAACATCATGAAAATGAATTTCATGTATGAATAATCTCAATTTCTTCTGAAATGATGTCTTAACCAGACATCATTTATGTTATCCTATCATTAATATCCACATAATAAATTGTTTTACTAACTTTGTTTATATGCCTTTTTATGACTGGTATAGAACTCGAATGTTTACCTCTTTGCTACTAAATTTAATCTGGCTAATTTTAGCTTAGTTCGTTAATCTATTTGCTCAATAACTATTTGTGTGGGAGATTATCAGTTTGAAGGCATTGCTCCTCCTTGAAAGAGCTTTTGACTCCCCTTTCTTCCTCATAGCTGCTGTCTATATACATTTATTAAAGTGTGTTTTACTATACGCATCTTTTGGAAGAATCATATAAATACACACAATGGACATCTAAATAGTCTTACTGTAAAGATTATAGGAGCTGAGGCTCAGAATGAAGCTCATCCCTGCCCCTCCTGCAGCAGAAAGTGAACAAACTATGCTTTCTGGGCCTCAGTTTCCTCTCTGTAACATGAGACTAAGAACCCCCAGGCGGCATGTTTAAGAAAACTGAGACCGTGTACAAAAAGCCTGGCATTGTCTGACACACACTTTTTGATAGTTACTACTTATATTTTGAAAGGCAACTAGCTATACAATGGGATCTTCTGTCCAGTTCCTGAGATGGGTTGAGTTTGATATCAATGGAAATCAAAAAGCTTTGCCTTTTGAGACAGGGTTTCTCTGTAGCTTTGGAATTTATCCTGGAACTCACTCTGTAGACCAGGCTGGCCTCCAACTCACAGAGATCCACCTGCCTTTGCCTCCTGAATGCTGGGATTAAAGGTGTGTGCCACCACTGCCTGGCCCAAAAGACATTTTTAAAAGCTGAATTTTACATTAATTTCAAACTGCTTCCTTTCCATTTTCTCTCAGATTCTTAGCCACGTTCCATCTCCCCTTATTGCCTTGCTGTCGGGCCCTCTTGTCTAAATATAAACTAAAATTTGGCTCGTTAGCAGCAGAGATTTTTTCTCAGGCTTCGTCCTATAAACAATACCAAGAAATCCCAGATGCTTTGGAAACCAGAAGGGCTCTCCCAGTCTGCGGTTTTGCTTTCTTGGTTTTTTTTTTTCTTCTTTAATCTGAAAGACACTACAAATGACTGCAGCTTTAAAACTTGTGTGTTTGGCGTCAACAGGCATAGCCCATTAAGTTTTCCTACTCTGTAGCAGCCTTGCTCTGTCTTGGATTTGTTCTTCTCCATGGCTGCCTGGCCTCTGGCAGAGTCTTTGCGAGTTACAAACAGATTGTCTCGCGCCTCATTCACAGACTGCTCCTGGCTCAGCGGCCGATGTGGATAATAGATGCTCACAAATACGTGTTGATTGTCACATGGGGGCTCAGTACAGTGTTCACCAAAGAGCTAGTCACATGAACGAAGTTATTAAACCGACCTGGGTGTTTATCCGTGGAGGAATGGATAAAGAAGATGTGATATGTATACACACAAAGGCAATTTTTCCAGCCCCAAAGAAAGAACAAATTTATGTCGTTTGCAGAATAATGGAGATGATTGGAGATAATCATAAGAAGGGAAATAAGCCAGCCTCAGGAAGACCAATACTATGTATTTCTGTGTAGTTCTTAGGTTCCATACAGACAAATGAAATCACATGTGTGTATGTGACATGAAAGTGGGACCGATGGGAAGGGGATGAGAAAGACAGGGGAGGGGGCATGTGGGGAATATGCTCAATGTAAAACACGTAACTTATATAATAAATCCTTATAAAATGCCCTCACATAACACAGCACCATGTGCAGTGAGTATATGCAATAAAAATGTTAATGAATTTGTTGAATTAAGGACTATAGCAGTCAATTAAAAGCTTTGAATGAATGACTCTCACTAGGTCTGCTTGGGATATATAGAATGTTCAAAGCAATATCGACTTCAACATTATTTTCAACCTTAAGCTACAGAACAAAATTTTATTCATGACTGTTTTGGTGATGATTTTCACCCAATTCTCAACCAGTATTACTAACACAAGTGTGTTGAGCTCAGACAGTGTTCCGGCATGGAGTCCTGGTTCTGTGCTGTTTCTCTAGTGATGACAGCCTGGGCTTTGCATGTCCCACGAGTGAAGGCCGTGGTGGTCTTTCTAGTGCCAAGGCACAGCGGCATGACCAAGGAGGGCACCCTACTCTGAGTCTTGGGAAATAATGCTTCCAAAACTAGATCCACAGGTGACGCTCGAGCATGACGCTGAGGGTGGCGGTGAGTACACTGGTTTTGGAAGATTCGTTCTGGCATTCTTACAGATACCCAAATCTGCAGGTGCATAAGGCCCTCATGTAAAATGCTATAGTGTTAGCATATAACCTGCCCACACTCTCCTGTATACTTTCAATTAGTTTGAGGTTACTTGAAGTACCTAATACAACATAAATGTTGCTACATTGTATTGTCTATGGCATAATCACAAGAAAAATTATTCGTGTCTGTTCAGTTCAGACGAAAACATTGTGTTGTGGTTGGTTGTATCCATGGGTGTAGAACTGATGAATCAAGAATACCCACTATGCTGCCCCTTGTGAACTGGTCCATCCATGCACAATATTTGATCCCACAAGTAATCGATTCTCCTCCTGGACCCATATATAAAATTCAGTCTCATGGAGCCTTTCCTTATGCAGCAGACCTAAATAAATTTGAGGTGTCAGGACTTGGATAATGGAACTTGACACCCTTCTGTATCCCCTCCTCACAAGTAAAAATAATCCTCCTATCTTAATTTACCTTTATAGAGAAGCATCCAGATTTCCTTTATTCTGTCTTCTCTTTTCAGTTGTTCTGCTTCTTCTGTCTGCACACCCTAATAACCCATAAAGCTTTCATTACTAAAGAAAGAGATTTCTTTTACTTAGAAGATTCTTATATCAACTGGTGAAGAGTTTCTTTTGTGACTTGAGCAGAAATTTCTAATTGTTGCCAAACATCTATACTTGCCTCTCTACTTAGGACAACTGAATTTTAGCTGGGCACATGGACACTCATAATAAAAACTGTCTCAGCCTCCCTTGCAGCTAGGTTGCGGTCGTGCAATAAATGCAGAACTGATGTAAATGACTTGCATGGAGCATGCCCTTGTCTTCCTTTTCCTCCTGTGTGTCGGCTGAAGGGATGATGATAGCCAGAGCTGCACCATCAAGGACAGTACAAGTTGAGAATAATAAAACTGATCTGGAGAGATAACGCAGTATAGAAAGCGCTTGCCTTGCAAACACTTGGACCTGAGCCCCGGCACCACCCTGTTAAGAGGCACGTGGGCCGATGTGCACAGACAGACAGACAGACACACACACACACACACTGTGAGAGAACAAAAAGCCCAAGGAACGCTTCCGAGCACCTTTACCTGCATCATTGAAGGAGGGAGGGCAGGGGAGATGCTTTCTCTTGTTTAAGCTGTCTTATTAGTTCCCAGTGGCAGGCACTAAAACAATACCCTACCTAATACACATTTGACTCAAACACTGGCAAACATCGGCAGCCTCCATGGCTGTCATGACAAGCATTCTAACTGGATTACTTAAGCATAAATTCTGCTCATTTATTTCCTTTCTCTTTTTTGTCTCACGCTTTATGAAAAATCGCCCCACAGGCTTTTGTCAAGTCAACAGACCTTTGATGTTTCTGTTACAAATAAGAAATTTTGCATTCTACACGCACCAAGCTATTTATCAACTAATCCTAATTAATGTAGGATGCTTCTAAATTTAACTTCAGCTTATATCTAAGTACCATTTAAAATTTCTATTTAGATTTCGGCAAGTTTACAAGTTCTATTCCCTCAAGACTTTCATCTTTTTTAAAAAAAATAATAAAATGTCTTCAAATATTCGGAAACAAATATACATTTTTGAACCTCAAGAAGTCAAAAGCCAAGGGGCAAGGGAAATGACTCCATGGGTAAGACAGTTTCCATAGAAACCTGAATTCAAATTTTACAGCACCCACATAAAAATGAATTGTGGCTGTGTGTACCTTTAACCCCGGTACTTGGGGGCAGAAACGGGTAATTTCTGGGTACTCG
The DNA here is from genome assembly GCF_903992535.2 of Arvicola amphibius. NCBI lineage: Eukaryota > Metazoa > Chordata > Mammalia > Rodentia > Cricetidae > Arvicola > Arvicola amphibius. The sequence goes on from NC_052063.2 coordinate 5,942,428, forward strand.
ATGATCAGCCAGCCTAGTCCATAGGATGTTGTTCAGGTTCACGGAGAGATCCTATCTCAAAGAAATGAGGCTGACGGCAATGCAGCAATACAGAGAGACGCTTAATGTCTTCCTTTGGCCACCAAACATAAGGGCATGTGCACCTATACATACACACACATAGAAACACACAAACACACACAGACCATGACAAGCTTTGTGTGTAACTAATGCTTTACACATTTTTACATCTTCGTAGCATATCTACTCATAAATCACTTATATTCTTTATGTTGTTTTCAAAGTTTTGGTTAGTGAGATCTCATAAAGGTTGTTTTTCCTTTACACAGATGCAGTCAGTGCTGTAAGAAGGTTCTTGTGTTCAACCTTAGGAGCCTCGGTTTGGATGTCCTTTAGGATTGTATCTGGTAAGGGAAGTTGTAGTGTTGTGTTGTACACACACTGTGAAGTTGTAGTGTTGTGAGTACACACACGTTGTGAAGTTGTAGTATTGTGGGTACACACAATGTGAAGTTGTAGTGTTATGTTGTATACACATTGTGAAGTAGTTTTGTGTTGTACACACGTTGTAAAGTTGTAGTGCTGTGTTGTGCACACATTGTGAAGTTGTGTTGTAAACACATGAAGTTGTGGTGTTGTGTGTACATACATTATGAAGTTGTAGTTTGTGTGTACACACATTATGAAGTTGTAGGGTTGTGTTGCACACACATTGTGTACACATAGCTTCAACTTTAAACTAAGTGACTCCTCATATTTTCTCCACCATTTATGCTCCCACTTCACTTCCTCTTCTCTAGCATATGGTATCGTCAGGTTTTAAATTATTTTTCTCAATGTAATATGTTCAGAATAACACGTCTCTCATTTTAATTTGCATTTCTTTGATTTTTTTTCAGGTTTCTTTGCTGCTCAGCTTTTTTATTCTATTCTTTTCCTCTAATTTTTGTCTACTTTATTACTGTGCTGTTTGACTCTTGGCTGATGTGTAGTTATTCTTTATATATCTTTTTGGATGTGTGCACTGATACTATTGTCTCTCTAGTCTTTTAATTTTAATATGTCGGTGTTGATTTTTTTTCCTTTCTGAGTTATGGTTTTGTCTTCTGATTAAGAAATCCTCTTTTATGAGAACATTCTTTTTTTATTTTAAGTCAATCATTTTAAACTTTTACTTTTCAAATACAGGGATTTGATTTGAGGGGAAATAAATGAAAAATTTAAATGTAAAAGTTCTAATTCTAAGTATACCAGATGATGGCATTTTGAGAAGTTGGAAGAGGAAAAAAATGATAAATTTTTGAAAAATTAGAAATGACCGAAGAAAACAGAAACCAAACATAACTTGGAATTTTGTCCTCTGTGTGTATGCTGTGTGCCTGTGTGTATCTTTCTGTGTGTCTTTGTGTCTTTGTGTGTGTTTCTTTCTCTGTGTGTGTCTGTTTCTCTGTGTGTCTGTTTCTCTCTCTCCCTCTCCCTCTCTCTCCTTCTGGTGTAACTTTTCCTTGTGTCAAATTTTAAGTCCCTTAGGATCCCCACTCTTCACGTGACCTGACTGCAATGCTTGGTGCTTGTGTTGAAAGCACTTCATGCCCTGCTGAAGATCCGTCCGCCCTCGTGGGTTCTCCAGCCTTGGCCGTTTGCCTCTCTGCCCAGTAGCAGCAGTTACAGAGATGGCTTGTGTCCCAGACACTGCCACCGTCGCCTCATACCCTACTGTCTCCAATTTTCTCTCCTCAGAGATAAGGTCTGGGCATGGAGCACAGGTTGACTGTGACAGAACCCATGGAGACTGTCTCCAAGCTGATCATTTTTGTCCAAACGAACCGTCATTATAAAGAGCAAGAGGGTGAGTGTAGTTTTTTCTTTGTTTGTTTGCTTGAACACTTTGGGGTCCACTACCCAGCTCTAAAATAAATACATGGAGACTTATTCTTTACTTACGACTGCCTGGCCCTAGCTCAGTTTGTTTCTAGCCAGTTTTTTTTAAACTTAATTTATCCTTATTATTATTTCTCTTTCAACTATATTTGCCCCTGGCTTTTTGCCCTTCCTTATTCTCTATCTTCTTTATTCTTACTCCCTGACTGACTGTGTGGCTAGGTGGTTGGCCCCTGGCATCCCTCCTTTCCTTGCCCGGCAGCCCCGCCAATCCCTCACCTGCCTCGCTATTGGCCATTCAGCTCTTTATCCCACCAATCAGGTAAAGTTTCACAGTGTTAAACAAATGCGCCCTAAAAGAAGGCAGCACATCTTTGTATCATTAAACAAATATCCCACAGCATAAATGAAGGTAAACTGTCCTAAACTAAAATCCACGACGGAGGTTATTGAGTGTCAGTGCTTGCTCGCTGAGGTGGCACAGCTCCTGGGTGAGTGTATGGAATCGCTGCTCCTCAGAACAGTGGAAGCAAGGAGGCAAGAAACTTATCTGTGAGCTCATTCATAAAAACCTGCGACTCCATTCATCAAAACCTGACCCTTGTGACACTGAATTCAATTGGCCGAAGAAGTCAGGAAAAAAAAAAAAAAAGATGTCAACGTTAAATGGCAGAGAAGACTCTGCCGAGGGCTATGACAAAGACTTGCCCAGCGGATACCCGCACTCCACAGCACCGCGGGTCCTGAGAGCACTGTGGTAAAGGAAAGAATGAGGAGAAACGGGGCTTTGAAAACGCCGTGTGGTGGCGTGAGAAGGAACGAAGCCTCGTGCACACCTCCCACCCCACAGACCGTGCATTCCCAGCCAGAAACCCTATGGAATTCAGGCGGTGATACTGTGTGGGCTCCTCAGTTAAAACCAAGGTGGCATTCCGGTGGGGGACACCGATGATGGAGGAGGCTACCACATCAGGGGAGGAAGGCATATGTGGCAAGCTTCTACAGCCTGCTCCCAGCGTCACTGCCGATGCCCAAAATGCTCCAGACCATAAAGTCATTTAAAGGAAATACAGCTTGAAATTACCGATTTAACTTTGCAGTCGCAACTCTGTTCCAATATTTAGCTGAAGACACTGGAGGGGTAAAACATCGAGCCCACGGGTGTTTGAAAATGTGTACCTTTTTTTAAATTTCTGGAAACCCACATCATGCTTACTTCCCTACCACCACCCTGTGTGAATCAAGAATCCGTTTGAAGTCATTTGAGTAGAACGAGCATCTTTAGCATCCACGCTCATGGAATTCGCTTGGCACTAGAAGGATAGTTGCTTGTCAGCCTCCAGCTAGGCTGATGAATAACTGTGACAACGTCACACGCCGAATTAGTGAACCGGCCAGCTTCGCGTCCCTCTTCTAGCTCCTGCTCTTGCCAAGTCTTTAATTGTGCAGGGAAACGATAAGCCAGTCCTCTTCCGTCACTTAGAATTAAATATCTGTAAGCTCTCTGACAGTGCACGGTACAACGCGTCTCCTCTTCCGTGGCTCTGTTGGTGTCTTCAAGGAGCCATGCTCTTGCTGGAAGGCGGCGCAGCAAATGAGGTCAGGGTTCGCTTTATGCGAGATAGTTGTGGACTTCTGGAAATGCCTGAGGTAAACTGATTTAGCACAAGGGGGAAGAAAGGGCATGGGAAAGAAGATAGGCAGGGTTTGGTGTTGAATTTTGACCCCACTTCAAAGCTGAAATTCAGTAAGTCTCTCATTTTCCTAAGCCTGCTTTCCATCAGCCAGATGAGAATTAAAATATCAGCTCCAGAGAACTGCTCCGTGAACTAAGACTGTGCCTCTCAAGAGCAAGTTCACTGTCTAGCGCATCCATTGCTATATGGTTTACAGGCTTGGTCCAGCGAGCCCAACAATGGCTGTCTACCAACAGAAGGGCCAATAATCCAGTAGCTGTTCAGTCCATAAGGCTGGGCGTCCCAAGTAGTCTTCAGGATATGCTGGAATCCAGAAGAAGTCAGTTCCAATGTCAGTGAAGGCATGGACTTGCCAGTGAGAGCCAGAGCAAGCAGGTAAAGAGAGCAAGCTCCCATATTCCATGTCCTTTTATGATATAGGCTGCCAGCAGAAGATGTGGCCCAGATTAGAGGTGGCGCTTCTCATCTCAAAAGATCCAGATTCAACTGGGTCTTCGTACTTCAAAGGATTTAATTAAGAAAAAAATCCTTCACAAGTATATCTAGACACTTGGGTTTTAGTTAATTCTAGATGTAGTCAAGTTGATAACCAAGAATAGCCATGACAGTCACCATAAAAAAAAAATGATCAGTAATCAAAAAGTACCTTTTTCATTTAGAGAATATTGTCTTAGGGTTTCTATTGCTATGAAGAGACACCATGACAGTGGCAACTCTTATAAAGGAAAATATTTAATTAGGGCTCACTCACAGTTTCAAAGGTTTAGTCCATTATCATCATGGCAGAAGGAAATGGTGCTGGAGAGGAAGTGAGAGTTCTAGACATTGATCTGCAAGCAGCAGAAGCAACTGTGTCACACTGAGAATAGCTTGAGCAAATGAGACCTCAAAGCCCGCCCCCACAGTGACACACTTCCTCCAACAAGGCCACACCTCCTAATAGTGCTACTTTCTATGGGGACCATTTTTTTTCAAACGACCACAAATATCAACCAGGTATTTCACATGTAGCAGTTTGTCATGAGAATATCATTGGATTCACTGAACAAGGCTTGCATAAGATAAAGCTAGCCAATGTGCCAGCGTGGAAGGGATGGGGTTCAACACGACTCTACGCCTAGCTGAAAAGCCATTGGCAATTACTGACTGCTGAGGGAGAGAGGGTCTGTTTCTTCAGGCCTGTTGCCCCTGGTAGGTTGCCCAAGCCCCAGTGGATGGCCCTATACCCTGCACATTTGGGTACCACCCATTGGACCCAATGGGTTAAAAAGGAAGTTTAGGAGGAGGAGAAGTAGAAAGAGGAGGAGAAAGAAGAGATGAAGTGGGGAGCAGGCATGGTGGGGGAGGACCAAGGAGAAGTTGGAGGGGGAAATGGAGTATGGATATGACATGCGTGAAATTTCCAAAGAATACATTTAAAATTTTTACATGGCCAGGCAGTGGTGGCACACACCTTTAATCCCAGCACTCGGGAGGCAGAGGCAGGCGGATCTCTGTGAGTTCGAGACCAGCCTGGTCTACAAGAGCTAGTTCCAGGACAGGCTCCAAAAGCTACAGAGAAACCCTGTCTCGAAAAAACAAACAAACAAACAAAAAACTAAAATTTTTACGTGTAAAAACATGTATTATTAGCCTAGATAATTAAATATTGTATTAAATACATTCTAGATGTAGATCAGAGGGAGGACTTTAAAATCTAGGGAACTTAAGGACAGTCTCTCAAGCTTATTTACATTCATTTAGAAATATAATGTCAAGGCAAAGGTTGAAAGCTGCCAACATCACCTTTTTATCCAGTGTTAAGAATTGAAACCAGAGGCTCACATCTGCAAGGCAAGGGGTTTGTCACTGAACCACGGCCCCAGATTACTGCATTGTTTTCTAACTTGCCGGCATGTGATGATCACGTGAGCAGGAGCAGTCTCTCATTCCTTGTCCTCTACAGGTAACCTAACCTCTGCCACCAAACAGGTGTCAGAGATCATTTAGGAGGTAAGTGGTCAGGGAGAGAGGGGGGAGAGTTTTTGGTTAGGGAGGATGGCTGGTGCTTGCCTGGGTTTGGCTGTCCCTAGTCTAAGTGCTCTCCTGTGTTGACACACCTGCCTGACATCAGGCCAGGAGCTCCCTAGCTTCTGATCCCTGCTGTGTTCTTGCTGTCTGTCTTCAGGCAGATGCCTGGTGTCAAGAGGCTCTCTTAACAAGGCTCGTAAGAAGACAGATGCTCTTAATGTTTAAAAATTACATTCATCAAACCACTCTTACATCTGCTGCCCAGATGTTGTTAACTAATGAAAATGGGGGGGGGGGGGGCACCACGGGCTAGAAACCCCAAGAAGGCATCTCTGGTTATTCTATTACATGAATAACCAGAATGACAGGCTGAGCTAAAACAAAGTAATTACCTGGTGAATCCAGGCCTTGCCGCAAGCTGCTTACCTCAGCGGCTACCTTATTCACGATAATTAACCTGACGTAGATCTATGTATTTTTCTCAAATGTCTTTGAGAATATTCTCTTTCATTGAGTCACTCCAACACTTATTAAGAACTTACTATGTGCCAGGCACCTTCGCTAAGTGTCCCGGTCAGTGCTGTTCCAAACAAAACCACCGTTCTCACTGAAGACCTATTGGCCTATCATCAAGGCAGAAGAGTAACCAATATTTCACCGTGCCAGAAACGAAGGCCCAGAGAGGCCAAGGGCTCTGCTTGACCTCAAGAATGCCCAAGCAGAGAGCTAAAGGAATTGGGTTCTGACTCTTGCTGCTTTCAAGAGTATACCTTATAATGGAGGGTTTTGATGAACCGCTTTATAGTACTTTAATTTCTTCTCTGGCTACAAACTGCTTGTTAATGCGTCACAAACTTTGTGAAGGTTCTGGAAGCCCCGTCCCCTGTGGCGTTGCGCTTGGAGGATCCAGTCCAGGGAGAGAGGTGGATCTTTCAGGAGTGGGATAGGCATCCTTGAGTACTCCCTTTCCCACCAATCTTTCAGCAAAACTTTTCCAAAACGCGCTTCTGCCCTCTCCCAGCATTGCTACCGCTTGGTTTCAGCTGCAAGAGCTCTCCTCTGCATTACTGACGACTCTGACCTGCCCCCCACCTCCTTTCTCACCCTCCACTCAGCCAGCGCCCACGGATCCTCTTAATATGTAGTCTGGATTCTGTAATTTATCCTCCGGACACCTCCCAAGGCTCCCTCTTCACCAGAGGAAGCAATGTCTGTCCACACGGTGGTCTTTAAGGCCTCATGCTACCTCACACCCATTTCACCTCCCTGCCCACCCACGAGGCTCCCCTTTGTGCCCATGTTTCTAATAAGCTCTCCGCTTGGTGCCCCTCACATGCAAAGAGATTTCTCTGCCCCACAGCCCTTGCCTCTCTCTTTTCTACCTCACGGTTTTTATCCAGGATTGTCTACATCTCCTCCAAGGCTGCCTTCCTTCACCACAGCTCTTGATCTTCGGCCGCGGGGTGCTTTCAGAAAGCCTCTTTGCTTGCTCGACATTTTCGCCACCACATTTATCCCCCTTAAAAAAAATGAACAGTGAGTTTATTATCTCTACTTCTTCACAAATGCAGGAATTTTTCTACTTTTAAATATTTATACATTCCTAGAAGTTAGAGAATGACGCCTGCTATTGCTAGGCAGCGCCCATTAAATAGACGCTGACATCCCTCCCGACATCAGTTGTTGGTGATTGTCAAGTGTGGGGACCATTTGGAGTCCTGGCCTCCAGCTGCTCTTCCCTGCTAGAGATCTTTACTTTCCTTCTGATTTGAGTTACTAAAAGCTGTGTCAAAGTTGTTTACCAGCTCTGCTTCACGAGCACGTGTTGCCTTGGCCTTGAGGATCAGAGAATAAGGTTTTCACCTGTTGGCCCACCTCACTGTTGGGTATATGAGCCTCCACGGTGCTATTGAAGAGAGGGCTTCTTACCAGTGACTAGAGGTGTGAGTCTCTGTATGTTTCAACCTCCAGCTCCTTGCCTGAAGCTCGGAAATTGTATGGTAGCGCATAGAGCACAGACAGGCGATGTGCGCTACAGTCAAGGGACTGAAATGATGAGGTCCTCGGAGATAGTGTCCCACTTAGACACATCATCATTTAAAGAAAGGCCAAAGATTGTCATAGTCGAAGATGACTAAGATTTGAATCCCGGGTCTGCCCTGTACTTGAAACCTTGGGCAAATGGTTTAACCTCCATGTGTCTTCATCTCTTGACTATTACATGGAAATGAACAAACCTGTCTCATCAGGTTGCAGCCCTGGCTGTACTGACACGAAAGTGTCAAAGGTCTGCTTTGAACTGAGAACCGTTAGCATTCAGTCTCTCAAACCAGCAATTCCTGTTTACCTCAGCCAGACTTTATAGAGGTCTTGAGTCTGTTCTTCTGTTCCGTGGTCACTGTTCAGACAGCTGTTTTATGAAGAGGAGGCTGACAGAACCTTGGGCTTCCCAAGTCATTGCTTTACCCTTCCTGATAGGTTAGCTAATCTATAGCTGTCCATTACTCAGCCCTTCAAGAGTCAACAGATAATAACGGGAGATAAACAAAACCTTTGCCACTCTCTGCTGCCTCAGTTTAGGACAAGAGCTGCCAAAATGAATTGCGACAAGAACCTTTGAACAGCCCAGCAAATGGTATGTGCTGATGAATGCTTATCTAGAATGAAGTGCCTTTTCCTGGAACTTCTCAGTAATTACCCAAGTGTTCCAAGACCCTCTTAGCTGGAAATGCGGAGCAGTTGACCCAAAGCTTCTCATCACCAGGCATTGTCTTTGTTTCCCCGCCATTTCCCCCACATAAATCCCAGACTTCCAACCCTTTTCTCCCTATCAAATGCATTGATGTGTTACAAAATCATTTCTGTTTTTTTTTTTTTTTGAAATAGGTCTAATTGATGGGCCTGGTCAAAGATCTATACTCGTTAGGACTCTTGATCAGCCACACTTCTAGCCAAGCACCAAGAAAGCTGGTGTTTTATATAGTCTGAGCCAGCCACTCGGTTTAGAAACAAAGACATATATATGTGTCTTTATCAGAGAGAAAGAGCAGATCATGTGGCTCTGTTGGAACAATGGACCTTAGAAACTCTCCTGCTCAGAGTGAGCTCTGCTCTCCAGCATAGTCAAACCACTACAATAGCTAGAAAAAAAAAGAGTCATTTGTCTCGGCCCCCGTTCCTATAAAGGATTTTAAAATTCTGATAACAATCAGAGTAATATTTATATCAGGACTGCTATGAAATTTACTCCCAAAGAAGAGTTTTAAAAGGAAGCATCGATGAACCCTGGAGTTCTCTGATCCCAGGAGGCTGAAAGAACCAAGGAAGCATTGCATCATCCTTAAAAATGCAGATTCACTGATAATCTTTGGCCATGAAATCTTGGAAACAACTTTGAACAAGTGGAACTCTTAAAACACAAAAAGCTATTTTGTTAAAAAAAAAAAAACCACAAAAGTCATGTAATTAGTAAAAAGTGTATTCGTGCTGGGCGTAATCATTTAATCCAGAGAGAATCAAGATTCACTTTGATTATATAAATAGGCCTATTTTGAGCAATTATTTAAGTATTAGGGTTTATCCCGTCTTTATGGCTATTTATCCCCAGTCCCTCGGGGGATTTTGCGTTAATTTCTCAAAGACATTAAAATTATCTCCCTAGAGCAGTGGTTCTCAATCTTCCTAATGCTGCGACCTTTTAATACAGTTCCTGGTGGTGGGGTGGCCCCCAACCACAAAATTATTTCATTGATACTTTGTAACTGTAATTTTGCTACTGTTATGAACTGTAATGAAAAATATCTGATATGCAAGACATCGGATATGCGACCTCCCCCCAAGAGATCGCTACCCACAGGTTGAGCGTCACTACCCTGGAATGTTGGTCATCTTGCTTGGGTACACATTGGAATCAAGTGTTGTGTGAATTGAGAGGAAACTATTGCCAAACTTTCAAACTGAGTTCAACCTTTTAATTTTAGTGGCTTATAGTGGCCGTATGGAATGGAAGGGATGGGTCCCAAAGTGCTCTCTTACTGGAGATGTTCTAACCTGCCTGAAATGCCTGTAGCTACAAGTCACACTTCTAGGAGAGAGAGGAGGAAACAGGAAGGACAGAGGAAGATGAGAAGACAAGAAAAGTTCAAGCGGAGGGAGGAAGCAGTAAAAGCATGGCAGGGAATAAAGAAAGAGAGAAGGAAACATGCTAGGAAGAAGAACTGGGTGTCAGGAACCAAAACAAATTGAAGGCTCTCCCTCTTGGAACTGCTATCCACCCATGACAGCTGCTCTGGAGTCCAGAACCCACGTCCTGCGTTAGGAATGAGGATAAGCAGTGTCCTGGTTGAGCCAGTTGGTGAGAGACCCTGGGCCACAGCTCTTCCATCCCTGCATTGTCAATGGGGATGCGAAACTGAGCCACCCCACCCTGACTTCCAGCTGATCCTCTTGTTCTCCGCCCTTCTCCTCCAACCCCACTTCCCTCCTCTCCCTCCTTCCTCTTGAGGTGCTGGTACCTGGTGCCTTCAAGTCTGCAGCTTTCCTGCTGACTGCGACCCAAGGCAGTTCCCTCCTTTTCTGAGTCAGGGAAGATTCACACATCCCCCTAAAACACCCTAAATATAGCTCTTCTCCACATGGTTTTAAACTCCTAATGACAATTAAAAAGCAGATATAAAGTCCTACATCTGATCTGTCGTGTTGAACAAGCCTACCTGAAGGGAGGCATAATTCCCCATAGATATAGCACAGTAGATTTTGAAGGATGAGCCCACTGGGCACCCGTACATGCTGCAGGTCATGTGACAAGTTATTTGTAACCCTGGACACCTGAGGGGGAAAAAATTTCAGTACCCCTGGAAAAACTCACATATTTGCTCTCTCTCTCTCTCCTTTCCTCCCCTTTCAGGCTTAGCTCACCCCACACCCCCACCCCTGTAACTACCATAACTACCCTGTAAACAGAAAAACAGGAAACAGGAGCCCTGGTTCTCATGCCTCACTCCAGCTGAGCAGTTGGTGAGAGGCAAGGCCAATGGCTCAACTGTTTTTCACCTGTGCTGTCCTGGGGCCTGGGCTAAACGGTCAGCTCCTTCCCTCAGGTTTCTCGCTTCACACTAAGATTAGCAAGGCTCTGTCCTGACTCTGGGAGCACCTTGGTCTGGAGTTACTGCCCAAGAGAAGAAGCTGAGAACAAAGCACATATGAAGAACTAAGCGGGAGAGTAAATTAAAATTAGGCTAAAATAAGAATTTAATCTTAAATTCGATATTTAATTAGTTCACTCATTGGGCGAAATTGCATATTTAATTCGTTTGAATGAAGAGTTGGGGCTGCTGGTTAGTACAGGGATGTAGCATTTGCTTACCATGCATGAGGTTCTATGTTCAATCCTCAGCATGAAAAATTGATAATACTTATTAATTTTTTAAAAGATGTCTGCTTCTATGTTTATGTATGAGCATGTGCAGGTATGTAGGTGCACCATGTATGTGCCTGGCACCTTCAGAGGCCAATGAAGGGTGTTGGATCCCTGGAAGTGAAGTTACAGGAAGTTATGAGCCATGAACGAAGGTGCCAGAAACTCCTGGTACTCTGCAAGAGTAGTAAATGTTCCTAACACTGAGCCACATTTCCAGCCCGAAATTGATTAATCTCATTTGAAAACTAAGGGGCGAGGTGATGGGGAATGCTTATTATCCTAGCATTTAGGAAACTGAGGCAGGAGGATTGCTGTGTGTTCAAGATTGGTGTTGACTACAGAGTGAGTATCAAGAGTCCCAAGGCCATAGAGCATTATTCGCACGGGCAGCGAGAAGCGTTCCTTCTGCAGACATCCTCACTAACATTTGCTCCTTCTCATTTCTTGATGGAATGCTGTCTGACGGGCAGACCAGCCGTCCCAATCAGGAACTCAAGCCACTGAGCTTACCCATGGAGCCCGCACTAGAGTGGGCTTGTCAGCAGCAAACCGGCATTGGGGAGGAGCTCAAGGGACCCTAAAAAATAAAATATTCAAGACATCATTTTCAAAAGAATTTTCCAAAATGATTTCTGTATTTTCATAATGTAATTGTTATATATGGTGGCATCTCTATCGGTAAATTTTTATTTTTAATTATCTGTCACTTTAGTAATTTTATTTATGCTCATAAAGGGGAAATTGGCATTTTACACAAACATGAGTAGAAAGTGTCATAGTTAATGAGAAAAAAATTGACATATGGATATAAAATAATTAAGCACTAGTGTTTTCCACTAATACACTATAAATATCATTTGAAAAGGTGATATAATCAAAGTAATGGGGGTGAAGATGAGCCAAAGGCCCTGTGTGTTGCTGAAGCCGACACAATGAAACCCATTGTTACGGATAATTAATATATGCAAATAATTTTAAAAAAATAAAGCAGTATCTCGCCAAAACTGTGTCAGACATGGAAGTATAGTTGGAAAAATAAACTAGAGAAATTTGGTAGAGAAAAGAGAAAACTCTGGAAATTTTCTAAAGTCAAGGACAGCTCTGAGAGTTCTAGCTTGAATGATGACATTTTTGACAGAGAAAAGACAAAAGAAAGCAAGTTTGTTGAGTTTGAGAGCCCAGTATTTGTGGTATGAAACACAATACTGGGCTCCATATTGGATTTAGCAACCAAGGAAACATAACAGTAGCCCATTGAGTTTAAGACATTATTAATTCTTCTTCTCACTTTCAAGAATAGCCCACACTGTGATTGTTTGAAAAAAGTGCAATCCAGACTTTATTTCAGTAATCCAGCATCCTCAGGACCCCTCCTACTGGAATCAACACTCCGCCTCCAAAGGGTAGTGTTGTCTACAAATAGACCCCAAGGGCCAAGTGCACAGAAACCAGCGGCTGTCACCTGTCGATGCTGTTTAAAGGTAACTACTGGCCCCGTGCGACCTGTGTGTGGAAAGAAGATCACTACAAGGCAACATGTTTTATAATGTTTAATGGCATGATCCAGCCCACCATTAAAAAATTTACTGCACGTGCAAGTTATACGCAAGATGTAGTGTTTCTGCGTGATGTCGACACTAACTCTGGATTGCGTCACAATCTACCACACTGCCTTCATGATCATCACGAGGCTTTTTTCATACATGTAATTACTATGCTTCATCAACACGAGGCTTTTTCATACATGTAATTACTATGCTTCATCAACACACAAAGAAATAAACACTAGTTAGTCTTTTCTCTTTTACTTAGAAAACAGTGCCGTTTTCATTATAAACTCTGTGGCCAATGGAAGAAATGACACTTGTTTCTTTACAAGTGACAATGGCCACACAAGAGTTAAGGGTGATGAGGATGGGACAGCTATTTCTTAAGAACTCCTTCATGCCAGGAACTCCTCTAGGAGACTTACATGGATTCACACAATAAGGAGATTTACCAACATCTGATAACACAAATGATGTACAAATAATAGAAAGAATATTATTTGACGGGAAGTCAGCCACTCTCTTTTAAGATCTAACATTAGACTTTTTAGAAAGTCCATTATAGCTCCTTAAGTACAACAAGGGACCAGAAATGTAATGGGAGAAACTAGAGAACAAATATTATACACTAATATACAAGTAAATCTGTATTTTATCATCACGTTAAGTTTCCTTCTGAAAATATCAACTATTTCTAAAACCAAGGAGCAGGAAAGTCATTTTATTTTCTAATAGCCTCTTGCATGCCAATATTGCAGTTTTATTTTTTTCTTTTTTTTGTTAAAGATTTATTTATTAAGTATACAGTGGTCTGTCTTCATGCATGCCTGCAGGCCAGAAAAGGGCAACAGATCTCATTACAGGTAGTTGTGAACCACCATGTGGTTTCTGGGAATTGAACTCAGGACCTTTGGAAGAGCAGGCAGTGCCCTTAACCACTGAACCATTTCTCCAGCCCTTGCAGTTTTAATTATGTGCAGGAGTACCCATTCCATTGCCTAATACGATTGCAGGTGAATTTTTTCAATTCACCAATTACAGGCCTGCTTGTCTCAGACATTCTGACTGTAGCATTTCTCTATGAAACTACTGTATCTTTTTATTTTTAATGAACATTCTAAGTACAGACATTCTGAATATTTTGAGCATAATTTCATATCATCTGGCCATACTTTCTATTATACCCACAGGCAGAGAAAGCTGGTGACACACTTTTGTTTAAATAAGACCTTTTTCAAGAGACAAGTGGCTAAAACTCTCCAGAGTCTAGTTATTAGACTATTAAATTTTTTTTTTTTTGGTTTTTCGAGACAGGGTTTCTCTGTGGCTTTGGTGCCTGTCCTGGAACTAGCTCTTGTAGACCAGGCTGGCCTCGAACTCACAGAGATCCGCCTGCCTCTGCCTCCCGAGTGCTGGGATTAAAGGCGTGCGCCACCACTGCCCGGCTATTAAATGTTTTATGGGGTTATATTTAACTCGGGACATTATTTAACCACATTTCTGATACTGTAGAGGGTTTTAATTTAATAGCCAACTCTTCGTATACTTCTTTTAAATCATTTCTGGAAATTGAGCTAGCTTGCTTAGCTTTATTTCATTTATTTGTTATTATTATTATTTTACTAGTTGGTGGCTTTTAAAGAAAAAAAAAGCTCTTGTTCACCAAATTCCTTGGTTCATCAGGTAATACAGGACCTCAAGAGTTTTGAGTCCAGAATTTCATAAGTTTGAGTTCACTCTGCCACATTAGTCTATACACACACGTGCACACACACACACACACACACATACACCCTTGACCAAACATGGAATTACCCAGAAAACAGCTGACTCAGGTTTTGTCACGGAAAAAGTCCCCACACTGAACTGGACCCCTCTTCCTAAAACTGCCTGTCATCTGCCAGTGTCAGTCTTGGCCCCAAGAAGATGACCATTCTGTTCCTTCAGTGTTCTGTGGGTCATTCTGTTCCTTCAGTGTCCCTAGCTGTAAAATGGGTGTGATAGCTATATGTAATAGGATGGGAGGGGGGGTCAAATAAATATGTCCATAAAGCACCTGGCACAACAGAGGGCCTCCGTGAGTGGTTCCCTTCGTCTGGTTTAGGAAACTTTCCTCTGCATGGGTATCTTAGGAGACGGGGTGACACCCACCATGTACTCTTCCCTAGGCCAAAGAGGGATTTATTTCAATGTTTATTTGAGCAGCAAACTACTCCTTAGACTTCTAGCCGTTTCTTTCTGAGTAATTAGTTCTTTGAGAGAAGGCGCAACAGCCAACATCCGCCTCAATTAACCGACCCTGCAAAAAATACAACCAGTTGTTTTACCAACTGAGAGCAATAGTTTCGTTCCTATCTCTGGAAGAAGGTGTTTCTCTGTTCTCTGCTGTTGACCTAATCTCCTCCTCCCGCTACCTCCAGTGTCCCATGATTTGGCCCCCTGGCAAGCCGAGGTATGGGAAAGGCAATGGGAATGGATTATTTCCGGTTGTAAGCTGAAGAGAAGGTGGGCGTTAGGATGTTTCTGAGAAGTTTCCTTCTTCGTTCTGGTAGGACAATGTCTCTTCGAAGGCATCGAAGGCAGCTTCCCTCTGCTGTCTCCATCCGCTCCTCTGGACCTCGCAGTTCTGAGTGGTGGCCCCGTAAGACATCTTCTTTCTGGGACTAGCGATGGCCTCGTGGTTGAGTTCTGTCTCCTCGGCTAATTCATCTTGGTCAATGATTCCACATTTCTCCTCAGAGAGACTCTCTGGGTCAGCCCAGTCCTGTTTCTCCCCAGAAGCGAAGACCCCGTAGAAGATGACACCGCTGTAGTGGACCAGGGCGGCAATGAGGAACACGTTCTGCCACTCCTCGCGGGTCTAACAAAGGAAATATCCGGTTACTATTCAGTTACTGTTTTAAGCAAAAACAGAGGTTGACAGAGAGCCCTAAAGTCCTCCACTGGGATAAAAACATCTCAGAGGCTACCTTGGGCTTCTGGGTAGACATAGGATAGACTCAACATCCAGAATCTATACTTAATTTGAGTACCTGAAAACGAAAGACGACCATGAATGCCATTTTAATATAAACTACATATAAAAATAAATATGTAAAAAGTACAGGTCACATGTGCTTGAGGAGATGGTTCGGGGGGGGGGGGTTAAGTGCACGGAACGTCCTTACAGAAGACCCAGGTTCAGTTCCTAGCACCCACATGGTAACTCACAAGTATCTTTAACTCCAGCTCCAGGGCATTCGATGCCCCCCACTGGCTTCCATGATATGTATGTGGTATGCATATACACAAGCAGGCAAAACATTCACTCACATAGAACAAATATAAATACAATTTTAAAGATAAAAATAAGTTTAAAAGCCACAAAGGTCCAGTGGGAACTAAGTATCACATCCTTGAAGATTCTGGGGTTTGTATACTGTGTTTATTGGTGTTTTGTAACACGTGTGCCGGGTAACCATGGAGACCAGAACAGGGTATAGTGGCTAAGTGCCTTGGACGTTCTTGTAGAGGACCCAACTTCAATTCCCAGCACCCACAGGTAGTTCACAACCGTCTGTAACGCCAGCTCCAGGGGATCTGGATGTAATCCAGGGGTTACTAATGGTTGTGAGCCGTGTGGGTGCAGGGAACAGAACCCTGGGCCTCTCAAAGAGCTGCAAGCGCTCTGAGCCTCTGAATCATCTCCCCTGCTCTCTTGTGGGTCTTTTTTATTTATTTAAATTACATTTTTTCACTTATTTTACATACTGACTGGTTTCCCCTCCCTCCTCTCCTCCTGCCCCCCCCCCCACTCCTCCTCATCTCCATTCAGAAAGGGGTGAGCCTCCCTTGGGTTAGAACAAACCATGGTACATCAGGGTGAGACAGGACCAAGCTCCTCCCCTTGTGTCAAGGCTGGCCGAGGTGGGTCTTAAGAAAGGTCACTAATGCCTCGTTTATTTTCTCCTAAACGAGGAGGCACGCTGCACCACTACTTTATGTATGACAGTCTAAGTAATGGGTGGAAATGGACTAGCCCTTAAGATCGTAAAACAATCTTAAATAAAATGTTCATTCTGGGTTGGCTGCCTGAGTTTCTTTGTATCTCTAAACAATCTCTACAGCCTTTACTTCTCTCCTCCAGACATTTATTTCTCAGCTGAAAAGGTATGGAACTAGATTACCATTAGTTCTGGTGCCATCAATAAAGAATAAAGCAGAAGCAGGGAAGGAAAGGGAGGAGGAAAAAGAAAGAAGAGAAGAAGGCAGTCATCCAAGACTCAGTCAAGGACAGGGACGCACACTGACACACTGGGGTAAGTCACGAGATCTCGGGTTCCGAGGACAGGGACAACACTTACACACAGGGTAAGTCACGAGATCTCGGGTTCCGAGGACAGGGACACACACTTACACTCTGGAGAAGGTCACTAAGATCTCAAGCTTGGGCAGTGCTTCTACCCTGATAGTGTAGCCCACAGCCACAGAGCAGATTGTTACCTTGTGCTTGGTCATGGCTCCGACAATGAGGGGGCAAACCATTCCAGACAGGGTCCCCACTCCGTTCGAAATCCCCATGAGAATGCTGGCATAGCGTGGAGCAATGTCCAGGTGGTTGACATTAAAACCTATGGTAAAGCCAGAACCCCAGTATCAGAGTTGAGAACAGGATTCCTAACGCCCTTTGGGAAATGCGTGACTCGCCCCAAGGCTCATCGATCAGTTTGATCTTCTCTAGGATATGTTTAACAGACATCCTACCAAAAAGGCCTGGCTGGACATTGCCAGGCTGTCCCTGCCCAAAGCGGGGCTGTCCGTGCTAATCAGTGATGTATCTATGGTGATGGGAATTATAGAAGTGTGCCCAGCGGAACTGGAACTCCAAAACCAAAGTCCTAATGCCTCGACTGTATCCATTCAGTGCAAACAACCAGACCCTCCTGAACAGAACCTTACCTACCAATATGGCCTCAGTTCAAGTTCAAAAAGGTGAACATTTTGTTATTTTATTTATTTAGACATGGTGTCTTGAACTCACAGACTTAAGCTATCTTCTTGCCTCGGCCTTCTGAGAACCTGGAATCACGGGCATACACCCCGTCTAGCGACATGCATGGATGGAAGGTCTAGGCAGCCACCTGCCCCGTTGACCGCTGTCTTCCCTGCGCTAGCCAAGCGTCTGGCCTATCGGAATCATTCAGGCACTTGTGTCTATATGCCAGTTTAAGCTACCGAAAACAGAGCAAAAGATTGTGGATTTTGCTTAGCCATGCTTCCGCTTTCTTTTCTTTTGTGGAGTACCTTTTGTATATTAAATTTGTCCTTTGACAGTTTCTTTAAAAAAACAGTTCAGTGATTTTATTTCTAGTTATATGTATGTGTACATGTGTGTGCTCTTACATATTTTCCTCTGGTGGAGTGAAGAGGGACAATCCCAGCTCTAATGGGGTCTAAGCACATCCCTAGTGGATCCTATGTCACCCCACTTGGTGAAACTATGCCGTGGCCGTGTCCCTTGGGGATCCCTAACTACTAAATGAAGGTGCTACAATTTCCTGGTCCTTCCTTCCTCCTAAGATTTAGTGAATTTCCATACTCAATTCAGAAACCCGGAGGATGTTTTACCTGAAATAGCAAATCCACTAAAGCCTACAGCGAGTACCAGGAAGGAGATAGCCACTCCTTTGGTGTGGGAAAAGCCAACCACCAGAAGCAGGGTTGCCTCCATGCCAAAACCTGCAAATAGAAACAGAAGAAGCGTCATATGCCTGTCAGTCTGCCAAAGCTATTGACTTGGCACATGAACCCACATATCATAAAGCACAGTTTTCAGTGCACACATCCTAGCTCGATATCTACAATATTCCCCAATATTCATGACTGCATAACTATACTATTACCTCAGTGTTCTGTGAAATTTCTACCATACCCTGAGGTACCTTCAAGAACAAACAACCTTAGGATGAGAGACAAGAATAAATAATCCTTGGGATGTTGCTCCTGCCAGTCTGAATGCTGTCTAGACAGCTAGTGACCCCTTGTGACTACATAAGTTGTGGCCTTCTACATAAACATAACATGACAACACTCATCCAATATTTTTCTTCTAAAAACAAAATCTGTAATAATCGCCTGAAATAAAAGATCCTCAGTCAGGTGTAGCGGCTTGTGCCTGGAGACTGACTGAGGCCAAGTTAGAATGATCACAGATTTAAGGATAGCCTAGGCTAGATCGTGAATTTAAAATCGGTCTATCACACAGTGAAACTCTATTTCAAATTTTAAAAAATGAGACCAAGAAGATTTTAGTACTTGGAAGGCAGAGACAGGTAGAGCTCTGTGAGTCCAAGACTACATTGTAGTCTAAAAAGTGAATGCCAGGCCAGCTAAGGCTACATGGTGAGACCCTGTCTCAAAAGAAAGAAGGAGAGAGAGGAAGAAGAAGGAGGGGGAGAAGGAGGTGGAGGAAGAGGAGGAGAAGAAAAAGAGGGAGGAAAGAAAAAGAAAAAAGAAGGGGTGGGGGAGGAAGGAGATGAGAAAAGAGAGGAGAGAAAAGAGGAGGGGAGGAGAGGAGAGGAGAGGGGAGGGGAGGGGAGGGAAGGAGAGGGGAAGGGAAGGGAGGGGAGAGGAGAGGAGAGGAGGAGAGTGGGCTGATGAGAGTTCAGTGGTTGAATACTCCCCTGGCAATCACAAGACTCTAGGCTCCATCTCTAGTGGGGAAAGGGGAGAACTAAATAAATAAATAAAACAAAGTAATGCCCCACTGCTGGAGCAGCATAAATCAAATCTTTCCCACTTCACCAGTTCACCAAGTCTTCAGGCCTCTGAAAAAGTGTGAGACATTTGCACAGAAAGGATAGTAGGGGGAGCATACTTTCTGTTCTTTCCATCCAGAATAAATGATTCCAGCGTAATCAAAAAGATGAGATAATTAAAAAGGCATCTATTCCAGGTGTGTGTGTGTGTGTGTGTGTGTGAGAGAGAGAGAGAGAGAGAGAGAGAGAGAGAGGAGAGAGAGAGAGAGAGAGAGAGAGAGAGAGAGAGAGAGAGAGAGAGAGGGTTCATCTAACAGCAGACAGAGATAACATAAATACCACTTGCAGCCCACCAAGGGTGAGGGATAATTAGAGAGGAGGCTTCATTGTGAAGACAAGCTGCTGAGTCCACGTATCTCCATGCGATGGTCCTACAGTTACTCTCAGGGCAACATGACTAACCGAGTGTCCATTCCTCTTGTTTTCACGCCTAAGAACCCAAAGCACACCACTCCTCCCACGTCTTTCTCCCTGTCTCTGATTAGTCTCCAGCGTAGCCACATTTAGGGCTTAGACTATGGAGTCAGAAAGCCTAACTTCAGATTCTGCCTCAAAACCATGCCTCGTGTCACGTTGGAATAGTTTATCTTAGCGCTTCAACTCCTCGTGTTAAAAAGCAGAGCTAATCAGACAGCCTCAAGGAACACTGGAAAAGGAAAGGAATACAAGACACTGAAGCTGCACATGGGTGCCTATGTGGTCATCAGACAGCCCAGCAGAGACTTCAGAACCACTGCAGACTTCAATCTTCAGTTCTCACATACAATTAGGTGTCTTCAGCCTTAGAAGTCACTGTCTAATCTTACTTCTGCTTTCTCCATCTCTGCCGTCATCTCTATTCTAGGCTCCATCCCCTGTCACCTGCATCAATTAATCTGATTGGTGACCTTCGCTCTTTGACTTCTTCTGATGCATTTGCCACGGAGTCTTCCTAAACTGCATCCTAAACTCAGTGGGACTCTGTGTTTGCCAACCGCCCCGCACTGGTAGCACCGTCTAGTGACAGCGCTTCTTGCTCCTCTAGTTCCCTCTTTGCCAGCCTCACCTCCCTTCTCCATCCAATTCTAAATGCAGCCTTCTGTGTAGCAGCAACACAACCCTCTCTCTGACTGCTTCCCAAACCACAGCATCCTCAACCCCTCAAGCCAGCTTCCTCCCTTCTTCTATTCATTTTCTCCTATTTTCTAGAACTTATCAATAATGCTTTATAAATTTTTCATTTGCATTTTATCTCTGCTACAAATTTGTACATTTTTGCACATGCTAGACAAGCTAGGTGGGCCCTTACCACTGTGTTATGGCCCTAATCCTTGGCTTTCTGAGACTAGGTCTTGAAAGGTAGCCTAAGCTGAGCTGATGCTCTCCTACCTGCAATACGTGGGATCTAGAATTACAGGTGTGTTTCACAGCACCCAGCTTACAAAACTGCATTCTTTTTGGCATGTGTGTATATCATTTGCACATGGCATGCATACACGTCCATGTATATTCACATGTCTGTGGGCACACACACGTGCACAGGCATGTGGAGCCCAGAGGCTGATGCTGGGTGTATTCCTATGTCACTCTCCACTTACCGAGGCAGGCTGTCTCACTGGGCAGTGAGAGTCCACAGTTCAGGTACTCTAGCTTGCTAGCTTGTCTCAGGGATCCTCTGCCAAGCAGACATGCCTGCCCAGCTAATTTTTTTTATGTGAGTGAGAGGGATCTGAACTCTGCTCCTCACACTTGTATGACAAGAACTTTACCCACTAACCCATCTCTCCATCCTAAA
Source organism: Arvicola amphibius (assembly GCF_903992535.2). Lineage (NCBI taxonomy): Eukaryota > Metazoa > Chordata > Mammalia > Rodentia > Cricetidae > Arvicola > Arvicola amphibius. The sequence goes on from NC_052063.2 coordinate 5,963,553, forward strand.
ACTACACTCTTAACACAGAACCAAGCTAGCATGTAATTGATACCAAATAAGCAGCAATTAAATTGGTATCAAGGAAAGATAATGAGATAAAAATACAAAGTTGTATATTGGGCCAATGGTGGGGGGGAGCTATCAATGGTCTTATCCAACAGTGGAGCCTACACACTGCAATAAGGCCTGCCCACATCTGTCTAGGAAGACGATGAGCTGGCGCCAAATGAGACAGAGGAGTGGGATAGCTGCTTTTTTTTTAATCAGCCTCCAGTTGCTGATGTAACAAAACACCAAAACAGTTCAAAATAATGCACATTTATTATCTTAGAGTTCTAAGTCAGAAGTCCGAAGTGGGCCATTCTGAGAGGAAAGCAAGCCGGCAGCACAGCTGTGCTCACTGTGACCAACAGAGGTGACTCTGTTCTTCCCTCTGCTGGTTCCTGGAGTCTGCTCATGACTCTTGTAGCATCATCGCTCTGGGCCAATTCTGCCACCATGACCCTTGACCTACTGCTCCCTCTACTAAGCAAACTTGTAGTTACCATGGGCCCACCTAACTAATGTAGGATGATCTCTCCAGCTCAAGACCGTTGATTTAGGGCGTGAAGATAGAGCTCAGTGGGTAGACTGCTTGCCTAGCATGTACAAAGTCCTGTGTTGGATCCCCAGCACCACATGAACTGGGTTTGGTGGGACATGCCGATAATCTCAGCACTCAGGAGGTAGAGGCAGGAGGGTCAGGGGTTCGAGGCAATCCTCTGCAATGGGACTCTATCCCAACAAAAGCTCTTTAAGTTAAACACACCTGCAAAGTCATGGGAGTAGACAGAGAGAATCCTGAACGCAATGCCCAGATCTTCAGCTCCTGGCCACCAGGGGATAGGTCTGCCCCTGCCATCCTTCAATCTCTTATATTACAGTTCAAGCAAAAATCCCTGAAGACCAGAAGATAGACTGCGGGATAGCAGGTTCCCTGTCTTATTTCATTACATGCTCTTTCCCCCTTCAGTGCTGTGAGGGCAGATGGCAACAGCTCTTGTATCTCTCCACACCGTTTCTTCGTTGGTAAATGGGTCTGAACTCTCTCTTCTGGAGTCAGAGCGTACACGTCTATTCCTTCTGTCTAAGATCCTACTCATGACCTTGTAGTCATTGGTGGTGCTTCCTCTGCTGCCACTCGGTCAACCTCAACCAATCCCTTGGAGAGATAGCAGCTGAGAGGACAATGGACTCAGACAAACCTATCACCTTGCACAGGACCTGCCACTTGAAGACATCATTTTATTCTACCTCAGCTTTTTTTTTTTTTTTTTTTATTTCTGCCCACGAATGTCATAGCATAGAGCAACTGTACCTTCTCTACAAGGATGTAATGAAGATTAAGTAAGACAGTACAGGAGAAGCCCTAGGTTAGTGCAGAGCTCTGAAAGCCCTCAAGAGAGCACGTTCAAAAGACAAAATAGATGAGCTAAGAAGAAATGGAGAGGCTGAAAAGATGAACGGTTATAAACATTGTATGATTTCGTGACTAGTTTCATTGACTCTTCATGTGAAACACACTAACTTCCACTTTGTCTTTGCAAAAAGCAAAACGTAAAACAGGAACTAAGCAAGCCTGGAAAGAACAACATGCATACAAGGGTGTGTATAGATAACGTGGGCACTGTTCATGCAGGGGTGTGTAGATGAGGGGGGCACTGTTCATGCAGGGGTGTGTAGATGACAGAGGCACCATTCATGCAAGGGTGTGTAGATGGGGGCATTGTTCATGCAGGGGTATGTAGGTGAGGGGGTGCTGTTCTTACAGTGGTGTAGAGATGGGGGAACACTATTCATGCATGAGTGAATAGATGGGGGCACTGTCGGGGTGTGTAGGTGAAGGGGGCACTATTCGTGCAGGGGTGTGTAGTTGAAGGGATGGTATTCATGTACCTCATTTATAATCACTTGTCCTTTGTGTTTTACCCAAACATGTATGTACACATAAGTTGAAGGAGGAGGAGGAGGAGGAGGAAAGGAGAAGAAGGAAAAGGAGAAGATGAGGAGGAGGAGGAAGAGGAGGAGGAAGAGGAAGAAGAAAAAGAGGAAATAAGCATTGTAAGCAAATAGTAAGTGAAGCATGTATAGAAAAGACAAATAGCAGGCAAATACATTACCAGAAGTTATATTACTTTGGCTTCAGAAGAGAAGGAAGAAGTGTTTCTTGGGTTTCAAGTGTGTCCTGATCCAATCATCCATCAACTAAATTGTCCTACCACGTGGCAGGTTATGGCGGACACCACTCAACTATCTACTTGGAGATGGACTCAGAGGTCTTCAAGATCCATTCCAATGCCTAGACTCAGCCTGACTGAGCCTGACAAGCCCAATCTCAGAAGCTAAGCAGGGCCCAGCTGAGTTAGAACTTGGATGGGAGACAACGTCTGGGCTGGCTCTAAAGCAGGCTCTGCCATTCTGTTAGCTCTAATCCTACAGGAACCCATTGGCGTGTCTTTGGAGTGCACAGTACCTCCGCAATTCATGATCTTTCGGACGGCGGTTGTGGTTAAAATCTTCCTGCTTCTTAAATAATCAGCCAGTTGTCCTCCGATGGGTACCACAATTGTCATCACCATGTGTGGGACGGCTGACAGCAGACCCACCTGGGAGACAAAGAAGCAAAATCCCAACTTAACTTCTACTGAGAGGTCTTTACAAGTCCCTGATCACCCCCACTGCACAGCCCCACAGCCATTACCTAATTATCTAATGCGGAATCTCAGGAGGTCTGAACTTCATGGCCATTAAGCAATAAATGCAGAGAATGATTCTGTGTATGGACCAACTGTCCTCCCCACCTGACTGAAAGTTCCATAGGGCCACAGACAACTCTGGCTCATCACAAGGCCCTGGTATCCAGAATAAGGCCTTGCAGAGAAAAATCAGACTTGGTTTCCATGATCACAATACTGTGCTGGTTCTTCCAGTCTCTGCTTAATAATGCTTGCAGCTAGTCGGACATCTACCTGTGCCTGGCTGCAGCTCTTTCTCTTGAAGAAAGGATATTTTCATGTTTCATGTTGATTATATTGTTTCCTCCCTAAAACACAGGCAACCCCATCACAATGACCGGAGACACTCAAGAAGATTCTTCTTAAACTATCCAAAGCAACTATTGTTACTGCTACATGCATCATAATGAAAAAATGGGGAGGCTGGTCTGAAACATTAGTCTCAGTGTTCTTTCTGCCACCCAATAAGTAGTTTATTGCATTTATCTATTTTGGGGGAAGGAGAAGGTCATAGCACACATTGCTGAGGTCAGAGGACAGTTTACAGGAACTGATTCATTCCTTCTACCATCTGAATCCTGGGGACCAAACCTAAGTAATCTCACTTGACCATTGATATGGGATGCCCCTCTGTGCCCTGTGAATATGTTTTATTACCACTGGTTAGTAAAGAAGCTGATTTGGCCAACAGCCAGGCAGAATAGAGCCAGGCAGGAAATCCAAAAAGAGATACGGGGTGAAACAAAAAGGAAGAGACAGGGAGATACCAGCGGCCACTGGAAAAGCAAGATATGAGGTAACAATCCATGAGCCTCATGATCAAATACGAAATAACAGAAATGGGGTAATTTAAGTTGTAAGAGCTAGTGAATAATAAGCCTGAGCTAACAGGCCAAAAAGTTTGTAATTAATATTAAGCCTCAGAGTGGTGATTTGGGAATTGGTGGGTAGGAAAGAAACCTCCAGTTATAAACCATAAGCCTTTTTGTCTGCTGAGCCAACTCAGTAGCCCATAATGAGAGGTTCAGAAAGAGGAAAAACCCACCCCATCAAATATGTTTACCTTCGAGCTAATATTTAGTATTTGCATTAGTTTCAGAAACATCCTGAGATTAGATTAAGAGGCACTGTCTTTAAATGCAGATTAATACATGTTTGATCCATACTAAAGAGAAATTAAAATGTAAGACTACTGTCTGAGCTCTAGGAGGCCAAGTGCCCTAGAGCTTTGTGAGTGACAGCCATTTTAATTTTTTCATCGTGTAACGGTTATTCTCGGCCAGATCAAGTGCATCGGAAGCCTCTGTATATTTACCTTACTTATTGCAAACCCAAAGACCTCTTCAAAGTAGGCGGGCTGGCTTATTAAGAGCAAATAAAAGGTCCAGCTTCTACAGAAGTTTGCCACAATGATCGCGTAGACGGGCAGTGACGTGAAGAACCGTTTCCATGGGGTGTTGAATTTCTAGGGGGCAAAAAAGACCACGAGCTTTTGAGTGAGGACGCTGATGTCTCCTTTCTGTAAGGAGGTGCACAGAGCACGAAGTCTTTGTGCTCACAGGTAAGCACAAGGAAAACCAGAAACGTGAAGCATGTGGGCTTGTCTCTGCCATGGACGGGATGTGTAGACCGGGAGTGGGTGTGGTTAATAACCTGGTGGCCTTTGCAATCTGTAGGGCCAGGCATCACCCAAGTCTCCCAGACTCTCCCTCCCTAGACCATTGTCTTGAGCGTTGCTTCTCAGTCAACAGGACCCATCCTTTAGGAAGATGTCACTTGTACTTTAGAGCCCCGTGACTTCAACACTGTCTGTGTGACTGAGACCACACAGGCTCCTAGTCCCTTAAGCCACAGAACCCATCTTCATGGTAGAGGTCATGCATACTTTGCCAAAAGAGTTCCCGTGTCGTCACACCTTCAGATTTACTGCTCACATGGTATTAAGATAATTTCCACCAGAAAACCTATTTCCAAAATGGTAATGTCTAACAGGTCTAAAATAAGCTGCACAGTGTCAGACGTTAGAAGTTTGAACCAGCAGTGGCTAACTAAATTGTGCCGAACCGCATTTCCTTCTTGCCTTTCATGGATCACTCCTCGGCCAGCTGTAGTGTTTGCAGGGACACCCTCCCCACCAAGAAGATAACACAATCATTGAGAGAAACACATGGGAAAGTGCCCAGACTTTACCTTCCGTCTGTACTTACACTCGGACTGGCCAAGTTGGCCCCTTCTCCTATGCTTGTCTCGATGTAGGTCTTTTCCGCACTGGATATGGTTGGGTGAGCTGCTGGGCACTCATACGCCTGCAGCAGCCAAAACATGTACCAAATAATCCCAAACATACCTGCAGATAAAAACCACATGGCTCAGTGGCAGACCTCACTTGCTTCAATCTCCACAGTTGCTAATTTTTATAATATGTTCATTGAGAAGTATCTTGCTGGTTTTTATCTTCCTTGATTGAGGCTTAAAGGAAGACCCTATTCTGCTTGCTTAAAATGCCAAGTTTTACGTATCAAGTTGATCACAAGCAGGCTTCTCAATTGTATAACGACCTTACCTTTGTATTTCTATCTTCTCATAGCAAACCCTTATATAATAACTTTATATTATAAAATACAGCTATGTGTGTCAACTCATGAAACCAAATCACTCACCATAAATGTAAAAGACAGAGGCCCAGCCAATGTACTGCACCAATACTCCCGCCAGGGGCATAGCGACGACTGCCCCAGCATAGGAACCTGGAAGCAGAAAAAAACCTGAGGGACACTGACCAACTACTATACGAGCCTCGCTAGCCTATGCACTGTGTGCATGATGAAGTCCAAGTCCTATGTCTCTGTGACAGCAGTCAGGGGTTCCCAGTGAACATTATTGCTGATGTTAGTGGGCAGGGGACTAAAGTCACAGCCCTGCAGCTGAGCTACACCTCGGCCCCCAAGCGTGTTGTAAAACAGTGTCTAGGCGAGGGGAGTATTCCTGATGCTCTTCAACTTCACTGAGAGACACATCGGGGGATTAGACCAAGCTTGCTTGGGTACCACAGTTTAGAATTCCATGCGCAAACAGAACCCGGAGATGAGAAAAAGTATGAGATAAAAGTTAGTACAGCCAGGCACACTGCTGGGTGCTAAAGGCAGAAAGAACAGGAATCTGGAGCCTACTTTAGAGGACCGCACCCAGATGGTTTCAGAACCTTTTCAAAAACAGAAGAGCACGCATGCGCACACACGCGCACGCACGCACACACGCACGCACGCACGCAAGGTCACACACTACTCAGCAAGATTCCGGTCTGGCAGGAGGACATTTTTCTCCATCCACTTCCTAAATGGATACATTTTAAAGATCATTTCTATTGAATACAAATTACAGGACACCGGTGAGACCAGCCCGGCGGGGGTGGCGCACCCCTTTAATCCCAGCACTCGGGAGGCAGAGGAAGGCGATCTCTGTAAATTCGAGGCCAGCCTGGTCTACAGAGCAAGCTCCAGGACAGGCTCCAAAGCTACAGAGAGAAACCATGTCTCTCCCCCCGCCGACCAAAAAAAAAGGAAAGAAAGGAAGGAAGGAAGGAGGGAGGGGGGGGGGGGAGGGGGGGGGGGAGGGAAGGAAGGAAGGAAGGAAGGAAGGAAGGAAGGAAGGAAGGAAGGAAGGAAAAGAAAGAAGAAAGAAAAGAAAATGAAAAAAAATCACAGGAGACCAGTGTTTTAGATGATGTGAATTCTCACACTGGCCCCAACAGAACAGACTAAAATCAAAATAAAGTCACTAGTTCCAGGGTTCTACATCACCAAGGCAAAGCTAAGCTATTTATCAGATTTTTTTTTTTTTTTTTAGAAACCAGAAAAAATAGCAAGCTAGGTTGCAGGATGTGACAGCAGACTTCTGGGTATCTCTATGTTGATCCTCAGACTAAAAGTGTCACCTGATGCTAACTGGGAACAGGTTATTCCTCTACTGTCCTGGGTCTTTGCCCTGTGGCCATGCATGCAAAATCACTAAACTTTGTTCTTCGCTTCTGCCCCTTGTCAGCCATTCTCTGCCCAGGAACCAGTCTCTCCTGCTTGTCTATTTTGCAGCCATCATTCTGTCTTATGGACTGAACTGTTGATGGTTCTAGAAAAGAAAAATGAAGGCAACTGAAATCTTTAGACTTAGACTTGGGTGATTTTTTTTTCCATTGATGTTTCTTGCTTTGTGAATCCTGAACTTTGTGAGGTTGTGAGAACGTCTGTCTTGCTGTAAGCACTAGAAGCAGTAATCTGGTCTCCCTGGACAGCTGCTAGGGAAACTAGAGGCCCTGTCAACTCTGGTAACCACTAACTGAATCCTCCCAGGCCATGAATGAGATGCTTGTCCTTAAGAACAGGAGCGGCAGGAAAGAAATGTCCGTTTCCCAAATCCAACACCAAGCAAGATCTTCAGGAAGTAGGGAAATAGGAAACTGTCGCACCTGCCTAAACTGGGCCTGGTCCCTAAGACAGGTGTGGCCTGAGACCAGGACTGTGGCTGTGAGATCTAAGGAAGCAGGGAGACTCATTCAGAGATAAGATAGGAAGGCCGCCTCTGTCTCTTGGGGGTGTTATCTGTGCTGTGGTGTCAGACGCTCTGTAAGCTGGAAATGGTCTCGTAAAGGCTGGCTGCCGCTGCCTTTGGTAGCTACAGAATTGAGACAGGTTATTATTGGGTAGCCTAGGTTGGCCTTGAACTCCACACGTGTGACTTTGAACCTTTGATCTTCCTGCCTCCACCTACCAGGTGTGTAGGCTGTGTCACCACATCTGTCCCAGGTCTTCCTTCAAAGTAGGTGCTCTCACACGTGAGCTACAACCTCAGCCCTAGGGTACATTGAGTTTTAATCTCAAAATTCTTCACAGAAGTAAATCAAACACTCCAGAGCAGACATAAGCAAAGAAATCCTTTTTCCTTTCTCTCTCTGTCTTTCTCTGTTTCTGTTTCCTTTACTCACTCTGTGTGTGAAGGAGAGAGAACATGTGTATGTGTGCATGTGTATGTGCATGTGTGTATGTGAGCATATGTGTGTGAGAAAGAGCATCTGTGCATGTGTGTGCATGTGTGTGTGCATGTGTGTGAGAGAGCATGTGTGTACATGTTTGTGTGTGCATGTGTGTGAGAGGGGGCATGTGTGTCACTCTGTGAGAGAGCATGTGTATGTACATGTATGTGTACATGCGTATGTGTGCATGTGTGTGTACGCTCATGCCTGTGTGAGAGAGAACATTATGTATGTGCATGCTTGTGTGTGTGTGTGTGTGTGTGTGTGTGTGTAGAGCGATTTTTTTGCCCCAGGGAGCAGTAGGATGAAGTTCTTATAATGCAAAGGTGTGCTTGAGACAGAGAAAGCCAGAAAGAATAAGGACCAGCTACTATGCATGCTGTATGCTAAATGGTGGGCCAACCATCCCGAACTGGTAATTTTTTTTTTTTTAATTTTTCGAGACAGGGTTTCTCTGTGGCGAACTGGTAATTTTTATTTGGCTTCTTTCAACCTGATGAGGGAGATAAAAAAAATTATTCTCCTTTATAGAAAAAAAAAACTGGAGATATGTGAGTTCCCTATGGTGACACTTGCGTAAAAACACAGAGAAGACCTTACTCTGTGGTTTTTATTTTTATTTCTTCCTTTTTTTCTTTCTTTTTTCCCTGACACAGGATTTCTTGGTGTAGCCCTGGGTGTCCTGGAACTCACTCTGTAGACCAGGCTAGCCCCTAACTCACAGAGATTCTCCTGCCTCTGCCTTGCAAGCGCTAGGATTAAAGGTGGGCTCCACCTCTGTGGTTTTTCAACCCTGCCTCATTCACCAAACTGCCTCCCTGTCTGTGGAACTCCCTGTCTGTGGAACTCTCTGTCTTCTCAGTCAGAGCTCTAACATGATCTCCTATCCCACACTCCCAGCATGTACTCACCACTGAGAACAAGTGAAGCCCTCAGGGAGTGGCGTGTCATGCAGAGGGGATGAAGCCGCAGGGTGGGAGACCCTCCTGAGTTCTCTTCTCACTCTCTAGACATGTTAATTTCACCTCTTTTCCCTGTTTTCAACTCTAAAACAATGGGCTGTGACCCCATGTTTTCTAGTCTCTTCCAACTCCAGTATCTTACAAAGTTAAGAACGGATGAACATCAAGCTTAAGTTTCTTTTTAGTGCCATTTTCCTTAAACTATTCTCTGAAACAAAGCCACACCTTAGCTGGGAAATATAATAAGGCCTGCGGCCTTGACCAGGTGTCTTTCCTTGAGGCGAGCCACGTTTAAATCAGCCCTTTTAAGGCTATAAAACCACTCTGAGAATGGGGAGCGGCTACTAGTCACTCTCATTTTGCTGGCAAATCAAAATGAAAGGTCTTGCCAATCAACTGGCAGAGAATAGGAAGGCCAAGGGTCACACCACCCACAGTGAGAAGGCAGTCTTCCATCTCCAGGAGCTGGTGGTAACTTTTGTAGGGTGGAGCTACACCCTGGCAATCAAGAGGACAGACAGGAAGCCAAAGACATCTCAGCTGTGCACTCTTTTTTTTTTTTTTTTTTTTTTTTTTTTTTTGGTTTTTCGAGACAGGGTTTCTCTGTGGCTTTGGAGCCTGTCCTGGAACTAGCTCTTGTAGACCAGGCTGGTCTCGAACTCACAGAGATCCGCCTGCCTCTGCCTCCCGAGTGCTGGGATTAAAGCCATGCGCCACCACCACCCGGCTCAGCTGTGCACTCTTAAGAACTAAACAAACGGGCATAGGTACTGTCTCCCACCAAACTCCCAGTCAACAGTTTATGGCACTAATGATTTAAAGGAAATGCGGAGACAATAAGAAAGAGAATTAATTGGCTTAGAGAGGTAGATTAGAGGTTAAGTGTATTAGCTATTCTTCCAGAGATTGAAGCCTGGTTCAGTTTCTAGTAGCCACATGGCAGCTTGCAGCCCATCTATCACTCCAGTCTCAGGCAATCCATTGCCACCTTCTGGTCTCCATAGGCACCAGGCGTACATGTGGCATGTAAACATATATGCAGATAAAACAGCTATACACATAAAATAAGTAATTTTTAAAAGAAAAAATAAGAACGCCCATATTAATAAAGAGGAGGGTTGATTTCTCCCCGTGGTGAAGAAGATTCCATCAACTTATCCTAGGAAAGACATGACAGTTGAAAGAATTGGGTAGGCATGACAGGCTAAAGCAATTGCCACCAAGCCTAACTGCCTGAGTTCAATCCCCTGACCCCACAGGAGAGAACTTCAACATATTTCCTGGCGTTTGCGCGCATGCACGTGCACGCGCGCGTGCGCGCGCGCGCACACACACACACACACAAATAAATTACAATTTTAAAAACAAATCAGATTGTTAGGTGTAGTGGTTCATACCTTGTAGTCACGGCACTAGGAAACCATAGGCAGGAGGATTATGAGTTGGAGGCTGGGAGGCTAGCCGGGGCTACATAACCAAACCCTGTCTCAAAAAAGCCTCCAAAGTTCAAGTCCCCACAGACAATTTAAACAGGCTATTTATGTGCCAAACCATCTTCATAACTGAAGAAACCAGCTGAGCTGTGCAAGGAAACACTAAGGAGGTGTAAAGAGAGAAATTAACAGCTTTAAGGGTTCTTTAATTATGAATAAAAAGATCTGATATGTGGGGTCATGCTGATAAAAGTAATGTCTCACAGAGGGAGTGAGGTGAGAATCTGACGACCTCACAAACTAGCTCCACCAAGGAAAGGGTTTCAGTTCCTTTGGTGAGGACTGAAAATCCAAGGATTACCCAGACCGCCACGGTAATTGGCATTCAGTAACTCAGTCTTCCCTTGGTTATTGAAAATGAACCCCAAGTTGCAGGGGAATAAAAGCCAGGGAGCAGGGCTTGGAGAAACACAGGGTAATCCTTAGCCTCTGCAGACGGAAACAGAAGGATCAAGAAGTCAAGGTCAGACGGGGCTATGTGAAACTCTGCCTCGAAAAAGTGGAGCAGGGCAGGGAGATGCTCAGTGGGCAAAGGGCTTATTACACAAGCATGAGGATCAGAGTTCAAATCCCTCCAAACCCTGGTAGAACCTGCATGGTGGTGAATACCTGTCACCCCAGGATTCCAACACCGAGATGGGGGGGCAAAGGCAGAAGACACTGGAATCCTGAAGTCCGGCGAGCCTGGCATACGCAGCCAGAAAGCAACAAGAGACCCCTCTTACACGCAAGGTAGAGGATGAGGACCAACACCAGAGGTTTTGGGGGGACCTCTGCACATGCTCCATGGCATGTACTCACACACACACACACACACACACACACACACACCACTACCACTACCCTACCATCATCCACACACATACATGCACACACACAAAAATAAAAACTAGTAGTTAAGAGTCAAAATGGCTCAGCAGTTAAAGGCACCCTCTTCACTCTCTTCCTTTGCAGAGGACCCAGGTTCGTTCAGTTCCCACGGCACACAGATGGCTGCCAACAACCTTCTGCAGCTCCAGTTCCAGAGGATCCGCTGTGCTCCTCTGGCCCCTCAGGCACCGGGAACACATGCAATACACAGACGTGTGTCGGCGAAAGACTTAGGCCATAATATATTTTTAAAACTTTGTTTTAAAGAGTCAAAAAACCAATTAGAGGTAAAAGTCAATAAGAATTTTTACAAAAACACTTCCTAAGAACATTTAGAATACTCTAAAAATGATCATTACAACTACAGCTTTTTTCATAGTAAATGGTTCATTTTAAGGCTGGAACTGGTTTTGGGGAAAGTTACTTATTTTTTTAACTGCCCTGTTATTCACAATAATGGTCTGTCTGTAGAAAAATAAGTCAGACACAGCCAAGTTCTAATCCCTTTTTTTTTTAATTGAGTGTTTGCCCACTGGGGCATGTACCTCAAATGTATTTTATTTTGATGTGTCTGAATTCTTTGCCTGCCTATGCGTCTGTGAACCACACGTGCGTCTGGTGCCAGAGGGGCCAGAAGAAGGCACTGGATCCACTAGAACTGAAGTTAACTGTCATATGGATGGTGGGAATTGAACCTGGGTCCTCTGGAAGAATGGTCAGTGCTCTTAACCATTGAGCCACCTCTCCAGCCCCCTAAGTTCTAGTCTCAACTGCCCGGCCATACTGTAACTTCTGTGGAGTAAGGTACTTTTGCCTTCCTGGGGTTCCTTCCTCTATAAAAATATATATATTTTTACATGCATTTTGTAACTGTGCTGGTGGCTCTCATTTCTTTTGCTGGTCCCTTCTGTGATAAACCTGTCAGGACACTGACTCCTCCCAGCCCTGCTTAGAAGAGAACCTTGACGATACAAAGTTCAGAGACCCAAGAATTGAAGTCATATCACTATTTGTGGACCTCTGGTCTGCTTTCAGGTAAGATAAATGGACCCCGTTTCATTTTTTTATCTGGAATATAATCTTCACAAATAGGTTCCTCAGTGACAGTAGCAAATGGTAGTTATGTGTCGTAAGGAAAGTCTCAGCTCAGCTCCAGGTCCGAGGATCTTTGCAATCTTGCACAAGGCATTGTATTTTTTATTCCAAGTGAAAATGAAGGGGATGGGGCAGAATTTGTTAATCCCATCTCTTCTACTTCAAAAATATCACATTCCTGTTTATTTGATGTGCGTATGAAGGGCCCACACAAGCCATGGCATAAGGTTGGTGGTCAGAGGACAACCTATGAACTGGTTCTCTCCTCCCATGTAGGCCCAGTGATTTAACACACAACTCTAGAGCCTGGGACAGCTCAGCGAGCTTTAGACTCAACTATTTACTCTAGGGATTCTGTCATGTGGGAAAGTGGGTTCTTTTGAAGATTCTCAGTAGACTTCTCAGCTACCTGAAACAAAAAGCATTCCTGAGCCAACTTATGATGCTAACACGCTTACCACAAAAAGAAGTTGTGGCCAATCGGCTTCTTTCCAGGGGGGGCGCCCACTTACTCCACATCCCGTGGCAGGCTGGGTAGGTCACACCCTGGCAGAAAAATGAGACAGGGATGACCAAATGTTATTCCAGTTCCCTTCTGTGTTTAAGATGCAAACGCCGCTGATTCCCACAAGCTAAAGTATAAAAGCATAGTCTGTATACACGGCCAAACACAAAGCCTCTGTTCTTCTCAGATCTCTATGCTGAAATCGAATCCCCAGTGTGGCAGTGCTTGAATGGGGGCCTTGGGAATTCCAAGGGCACAGAGGCGGAGGCCTCATGAATAGAATTAATGCCCTTCCAGGAGAGACCCTGCAGCACTGCTGCCCTCCCTGTGACGTGAGAACACAGAGGGGACCGTCAGTCTATGACCCAGGAAGCAGACCCTCGTCGGTCACTGAACATGGTGACCACACAGGTCTTGGACAGCCTAGCCTACAGAACCACGAGAAATGAGCGCCTGTTGTCTGTGTTGCTATGTTACTGACACCCTAGCAGGTTTTAATTAATTCCATTCTTTTTAAATTTAACGGATTTTGACTCATAACACTGCTCCAGACATTCAAAGCTATAGCTCAAATGTAAGTCTGAAGGAGAGTCAGAAAGATGTCATAACTGTGTTTCACGTTATTGAAGAATTTGGGAGTAGGAAGTGACTTCTGCAGTCAGCCAGTCTGTCTCATTTCTGGGCACAGGATCTGATGCTCAGAGTCATTAAGACCACCCGGGTTTTAGCCTTGGTGTCACAACTACGACTGTCACATGCTTTCTGCCACATCAATAGTCACCAAAGTTCAGCATGAGTCCTTCCAACAGGATTGAAGTTGGACTGGAGACCCGACAGCAATCTAAATTTTTCTGTCTTTTCTTCTTATTGAGGGTGAGACTGAGCATAGGGCTTTGTAAATGCTAGGCAAGAATTCTACCTACTATGCTCTTTGCCCTTTTAAGTTTTATTCTGCAACAGGGCCTCCTAAGTTCCCCAGGAAACCTTGAAACTTGAGATCCTCCTGTCTCAGCCCCTTTAATAACTGAGATTACGGGCCTGCACCACTGAGTCCGACTACATTCTTAATTCTTAATTAGTAGTCCGACTACTGGCACGCCTGTATCCTATATGTTTTATGTCAAAAATGTAACCAGCCCACCCAATCCGTGATTTCAAAGTTGTGAAAAGGGGGTCCTAAGAGAAACCTTAAAACTGAGAAAAGGGGATTTTCTTCGAGACCTGAGTGCTCTCAAACACCACGCTTTCTCTGGCCCTGCAGGAAACTGTGAAGAAAATGTCTCTCCTACCTCCACCAGACCCTGCAAAATCCTCACACACATGACACAGCCGTAATGGACCCTGGCTGCAGAAGGGATGAATATGTTCAGGGTTGATGTTAAGAAGATGGCAGCTCCGAAGACCCTAGGGGACCAAAGCACTGTATTACTGGACAGGATAGCGATGGCTGACATCCTTCAGTCACACATCAGGAGACGACTTAAAGGCTCATGCAAGACCATGATGGAAAAGAAACTCATTCAGAGAAATAGGCGGTATACTATAATCGGCTGTGTCCCCGGGGGTCTCCTGGTTGCTTTGATTCTCAACTTCCAGCCCATGGACCATCTGTGCTCACATCCTTGGAAGCACAGAGACGCATGGAGCCCTAGAAGGCAACAGGACGGCTGTGCTGAGGTGAATTCCATGTAGACTCGCATCCAGCCTGGGTTCATCCAAGTGACCTTTCCTACTTGTGACTTCTGTGTGTTTGGGGCTGTGTCTCCCACTTCCCTCTCTGCTCTCAATAGACAAGAAGAGGATACTGACAAAGGGTGCTGACAGTCCAGGAAATAGCTTGTGGCTTGGGACCAATTCTCATAATTTTCTTTGAGGTAGATACACACCACACACACACACACACACATACACACACACACACACACACGTCCTATGACAGTGGCTTTCAAGCACTTTGACCTTGACCCTTAAAAATACATTTCCTATTAAGCTTTAGGGATGAGGCCTCAATGAGTAAGGTGCTTGAATGCAAGCCTGAGGATCCGAGTTCAAACCCCCGGAACCCACATAAAAAGCCAATCCTAGTGTGAGCCTATGACTCCAGCACCAGAGATCAGGACAGAACAATTTCTGGGACTTACAGGCCAGGCAGTCAGTTAACTCTAGGTTCAGTGAGAGACCCTGTCTCAAGAAATTAAGGTTGTGTGACTGAGAAAGGCACCTGACATTAAACACACATGTGCCTGCACTTGCATGCATAGACACACACATACCTATGTGGTATGCATATATATTTCATACAACAGTCCAGGCTATACTTACATACATACATGTGTGTAAATGAGACCAGTTTCGGAAACCGATACTTACTCTCATAAACAACATATTTAGACATTTCATTGTCTCTATTTTCTTTGGCTACATTCTTTTCTGCTACTCTCTTTTCCAAATAAAATTCCCATTGGTAAACCACTACACTGATTTCACAGCTATGTAAGTTGTGATTCCAGAGATTGGGGAAAAAAATAGCCTTGCGAAATTTGATATACTCCACGAAGTTCACTTCCACAATGTCTCACGACAAACATTCTGGAAGAACCTGGATATCTGGTTCCCTCTTTTTCTGGAACACGATTCAGTCTACAGCACCTCCCCCAGATGGACACACATTCTTCACAGGGAACACGTTTAGGGACAGAAAATGCACTTCCTTTTCAGATGGTTCACCCTGTTCTGGAGAGTTAGACCTCCTACAACTGCTGGATGATTTAAGCATGGCACAAGCATCCTGTGGAGTCAAGGCGAGTCCTCGGTGCTCACATGACAGAATTCCTACTGTGTGTGGTGTTGACATAAACCCGCGGGAAGCAGAGAATGCCACTGCTCCAAAACACAACTTAATCTAATGTTTTATCTCTCAGATGAGCAAACTCCCCCCCGAAAGGGTAGGAAAGTGGCTCAGGAGAGGCAATTCAGTGAGCTCCACGTCCCCTGACCCATAAATAATTTTTCTTTTTACCACAGAATCACTTAATGAGCTACAAGGTAAATTACACTGTGCGGGGGGGGCATATAAAAAGGCACCATTTGGGATCAATGTCTCTGAATCGCATCTGCCTTCGTGGCTCCTGTTCGCCACGCTCCACCCTTACGCTGGGAACAAGCACACAGGTGAGATTGAGGCACAGACCCCACCATCGCCTCGGCAGTACTACCATGCCTACTACTCTTACCTGTTAGCAGCAAACTTGTTTGAAATGAAGCCACCGGGAATCTGTGTCACAATATAACCCCAGAAGAAAGATCCATGGATAAGGCCCACTGTCTCCGGGTCCCAGTTAAACTGTGCCACCTGAAATCAAGAATCAGATGCGCTTGTGTTTTGTAAGGGACCACTGTCAGCATTTGTCAGCCTGTGACAGCGTCATGACGTCTTCCTTTCTCAGCAGAGATTTCTAGAAGAAGCCATGACTACTTCGGTTACAGTGGTGGGAACGTGAAGCAAAGGGTCCCTGATCTTACAAACTTACCTTCTAGGGAGAGGGAAGAGATGCACAAATGTAAGCACACACCCACAAGTGTGTAAAGTGTGATGTGTAAAATTGCCGTGTGTGCTAAGGAGAAAATAAACAGTCCGTGAAGGAAGCAAGAGACGAGTTCTGGACTCTGTTCAGTTGTCAGGGTGGTGAGCGCCTACCGATAACTATAGTCTCGGGTTTCGCAAGTCCTTTTACCTTTCTTGATTCCCTTTAATATTTTTAAGAGCTGCAGATGTAGTTTAATGGATAAAGCACTCAATCTCGAAAATAGAAAAAGAAGTCAGCACTGTATTACCAAATGTATTTTGCTGGGGATGCAGCTCAGTGGTAGAGTCACTACCTTGCTGTCTGAGGCCCCAGGTTTAATCCCTAGGATAAATAATAAATAATAAATAAACAAATACTTTGTTTTGTCATTGTTTTGAGATGGGGTCTCATGTAGCCCAGGCTGGCCTCTAACTTGTGATTCCCCAGCCTCAGCCTCCCGAGTGCTGGGATTATAGGCGTGTACCAGCATGCCTAGCTGAGTCTCAGTTCTGCCATCCAGCCGTTAAATGTCCCTGGCACCATCTCCTTCCAACACTTCTCTGAGCAGATGGTCTGTGAATGAACTGATATCTGTCAAAGAGCACCGAGAAGCGACTTTGAGCATCGCCTGAGCCCTCCTGAATAATAGGGGGAAGCAATTGAAACAGAAACTTTACCAAATGGCCAACAGCCATACAGATAACCATTGGGGAATTGTAAATATCACTAGCCTTCAGGGAAATACAATTATCTCATCATATTTGTCAAGATGGTGTGTATATGGCCCCACGGATGTGTGTATGCGTGTGTGTTTGTGTGTGTGTTTGTGTGTGTGTTTGTGTGTGTGTTTGTGTGTGTGTGTTGTTTGTGTGTGTGTGTGTTTGTGTGTGTGTTTGTGTGTGTGTTTGTGTGTGCATGTGTGTGTGTTTGTGTGTGCATGTGTGTGTGTTTGTGTGTGCATGTTTGTGTGTTTGTGTGTGTGTTTGTGTGCATGTGTGTGTGTTTGTGTGTGCATGTGTGTGTGTTTGTGTGTGTGTGTTTTGTGTGTGTGTTTGTGTGTGTGCATGTGTGTGTGTTTGTGTGTGTGCATGTGTGTGTGTTTGTATGTGTGTGTGTTGTTTGTGTGTTTGTGTGTGTGTGCATGTGTGCTGGTGCATGTGTGTATGTTTGTGTGTGTTTGTGTGTGTTTGTGAGTGTGTTTGTGTGTGTGTTTGTGTGTGTTTGTGTGTGTGTTTGTGTGTGTTTGTGTGTGTGTTTGTGTGTGTGTTTGTGTGTGTGTGTTTGTGTGTGTGTTTGTGTGTGTGTATGTGTGTGTGTGTTTGTGTGTGTGTGTTTGTGTGTGTGTGTTTGTGTGTGTGTGTTTGTGTGTGTGTTTGTGTGTGTGTTTGTGTGTGTGTGTTTGTGTGTGTGTGTAAAAAGAGGAGGTGAAAGAAATGGTGAAGACATGAAGAAACTGAAATGTGTTGTGTTGCTGGTGGGAATGTGGCATGGTGCTGTCTCTCATGAAAATAGTATAGAATTTTCCCCCACAAACTTAAAAAAATGCTAAAAACGTGACTCAACATTTGCGCGGTAGAGTGTGTCTCCAAAAGATATCAGAATCTCAAAGACATCTGTATTCTCCTGTTCGTGATATCTGAGATTCGGAAACAACCTGGATGCCCACTGACAACGGAATTTAACAGAGTGGCATGTATGCTTCCAGTGGAAAGAAGACATTATACAATATTCAACAGCCCGGATGAAGTTAGAAGACAGAAATAAGCCAGCCATGGAAAGAGAAATCCTGTATGGTGCCACCTAGAGAAAGTATCTGAGATAAGCAAATTAATAGAATTAAAGAGAAGACAGCGATTTTTCAGAGACTGGGGGAGGGAAATGGAGGGTTATCAATCAATGGATAAAATATTCCCCTCAAGTCAGTGAATGAGCTTTGGGGATCAACACTGTACCTACACTCAATGTCGATGCATAGTACACTTCAGTTTTTATCAAGAGAGTTGCTCTCAGTTAGACCAGCTGTCACAGGCCTATAAGTCACAGCGACCGAGGACGCTGAAGCAGGGGGACCAAACTCAAGACTTAGACTACAGAGTGAATTCAAGGCTAGCCTGGGCAACTTAGTGAAAACCCGTCTCCAGTAAAGAGTAAAATAAAGGCAAGAAATACTGCTTAGAGGTAGGTCATTTCCATTACCCCAAAAGCCAACCTTTTCAAAGATTCACCACCTGAAAATGCTCCTTTAGTTGGAAAACAGGTGCAAATGTGAATAGGCCATGAGTCTTGAAATGAGATATCCAGAATTATCCTGCTTAACCCTAAATCTAAAGACAAGTGTCCTCAAATGGCAGAGGGGTGGGGAAGCAGAGGGGAATGTGAGTCAAAAGAAAAGTTACATGGGGGGGGGGTGGCGGTCTCTGAAGATGAAGGCAGTGATTGGGTGATTCGGTCACAAGCCCGAGAGCTCCTGCTACCACCAGAGATCACAAAACAAGGAGACATTCTCTGCAAAGGATATGGAGACATCAGGTCCTGCCAACCCTTTGGCATCAGACTTCTAGTCTCCCCACAACTCTGAGAGAATAAATGTGTGTTGTTTTAAGATGTCAAGTTGCAGGTGACGGCTGTCCTAGGATGCTTACATAGGTGCTTAATTGAAAGCATCTTATTTGATTTCCAAGCAGTCCTTTCCTGTGACTCCCCTCCTCCCCCATGGTCCATTGGCCCCCAGGCCGTGGAGGCAGAAGCAGTAAGCAGGGCCTTGTGCAGCCCACGAGTACAATGGAGACAGCCCTTCAGGAGACAGTTTCAGTGAGTCTGCTCAGGTTCAGTCCGGAGGACAGTCTCCAAATAAGGTCAGGTAGAGAGCAGGGTGCATTCTGGGGGAGAAAGGCAAGCCGGGAGAGAGCTACCAGGCCAAAGCAGACTGTAACTTCTAACCAGCAGGGCCTCCCAGCACTTCTTGTCCCATTATAATAAGGACCACGAGGGTCAGCAAAAGGTTGTTAGAAATGCTGTCTTGTGTCTCCCTGCTACCCTCCTTCCGAGAGCATTCTGTTTCCCTCGTCA
Organism: Arvicola amphibius; assembly: GCF_903992535.2. NCBI lineage: Eukaryota > Metazoa > Chordata > Mammalia > Rodentia > Cricetidae > Arvicola > Arvicola amphibius. The sequence goes on from NC_052063.2 coordinate 5,982,904, forward strand.
CAGAATACACCCCTCTGTCTACCACAGCTAATAAACACCAGAAAAGAGAGCCACACCATGGGACCACAGGATTCGGTTGTGGGGACAGGGAGAAGCCATGGTAAAAGACAGAAGGTAGTCTGTCGGGAGATGTGGGAAACTGAGGCAGGTTGGGAGAAGCAGGTGAGTGCCTGTGAGGGCCACAAGCTGGAGACCTTAGCAAAGACCTTTCCAGTTCCCTTGGGGTAAAATAGTCTACGTCCCATAGCGACTGTATTCTTGTCTCAAGAATTACATGAGATGCCTTTCCTCCCTTGGGAGAGGGCATCTTGGACCTCAGATCCCTAATCCCAAAATGGAGCATCTACACCGACTTCCCCAGCCAACCTGCTTTCTGTATTTCGCTTTTACGGAATTCCACCTGAGTCGTCTGTCATCCCCTTGTTAATATGAATTGTACTCAATGAACTTTTGCTGTTTGCAACCAGCGATCCCTGACCGGGAAGGACACAAGGACGTCTTTTCCAAGGCCCAAGAGCTAATGATCAATTAAGTATAAAAGCGGCTTTGAATTTATCAATTTATTAAAGATAATGTTGGAAGCAGTGAGACCCCAGATCCTGAATTTCTTGTAATCCCCTGATCTGAGTGCCTACAGCTGTTCTGAGCACGAGACCTTCAGGAGTTCCTGATTGCAGGAGAGTGGTTTCTGGTGGGTTTGGCTGGGGAGTGCATATCTCTATATAATCTGCCCCTGAACACAATAAAGGGAGCATTCTTGGGGAATTCAAGGATGACCCGTGTCGCTGTCTTTCTGTCTGTCTGTGTTTGTGTATTTTAACCTCCTGCCCCTTGCCTGAATCTCACGAACTGGGTGCCAGCGCACCGAATGCAGACACGGGGGCATGGTGCGCAGCAATTGGAGGTCCCAGCCGAGATATTGGGAACTAAGGAACGCTAAGAGGTCGCCCTCAGAAGGTGAAGGTGGATTGGGGTATATGATTAATCCTGACGTCCTTCACTCACCTTGAGGAATTACCACCACCTCCTGTTGGACAGATGCCATAACTTTAATTTCCTCTTGGTCTGCATCTACTATTCCAGAATGTATTTGGATCCCCTTTAAAAGGGTACTGCTTCTGCCTAATATAAGTCCCATGGTACCTGGTGGTAAGGGCCCATATACTCCTGTAGGGAGTGCTTGCACTCCCATTTGTGGAGTTAAGACTGCTCTGGCAGAGGCACAGAGGTCAAATCCTGAGCTCCCTGGTGTGGCTCTGACAAGGTCTGCAATGCAAAAGGATTTCTCTGAGGAAGGAATTGGACATGGCCTCTGCTGGGGTACCGTTCCTGCGGTCCTGCAGTCATTGTTCCATATACTGAAGTTTTGGGGCCCTGGAGCAGGGCCCTCTGCCAGTTTCCCTGCTGTTGATTAATGGTACGTGGTAGAGGTTTCCCATCTATATCTGTTCTAGAAAAACAATCCTTAGCCCAATGTGTTCCCGTTCTGCATTTAGGGCCCAAGCCAGGTTTCCTCCTTCCCTTCATTATCAGCTGTGAGCATTCCTTTCGAAAATGACCAGGAGTTCCGCAATTAAAACCATTACGGCCTCCAGCCCTCTCTCCCAGTCCTCTTATGTTTCTCCGAGGTTGAATAGCTGCTGCTGTAACCTGGCTTTGAATGAAATTCCCATCTACATCTCTGCATATCCTGATGTATTCATTTAAACTCTGTGTTTTGTGAGGGCGTAATGCTTCCTTACAATATCTATTGGAATTTTCAAATACAATTGTTTTATCATAGGCATGGCTGTTGTCTCATCTCCAAACAATCTACCCGCTACTTGTAACAGTCTATCTACACAATCTTGAAATGGTTCAGATGGTCCTTGTAGAACTTTTGACAATTGATCTCCATCTGCTTTGTTAGGTAGGGCCTTCCAAGCTTTAGTGGCAGCTGCAGCTATTTGGGCGAATACTCCTGGATCATAAAGAATTTGTTGCTGCAAATCGGCATAAATCCCAGCCCCAGTTAACATACCTAAATTACGTTGAGTTTGACCCGCTAGAGCATTTAACTGGGACGTTTGCTTACAATTTTCCCGATATTCCCCTTGCCATAGGAGATAATCTCCCCCAGATAAGACAGCATGGCATAATTGCTGTCAATCACTTGGTATTAAATTCAGAGCGGAGAAAGATTCTACCATGGCCAACGTGAAGGGTGCTTGAGCCCCATACGCAGCTACAGCTTCCTTTAATTGCTTCATTTCTTTAAATTTTATTGCAAAATGTTGGCGAATTATTTGCCCTGGGTTGTCGGTGTCTGGCACCTCCATCACCGGTGCAACCATGTGTACAGGACAGAAACTCCCTTGTTTTGTTCAGTGTCAGAGCCCCTACTCAACTGAGACCACCAACCTTCATTACTATAAGCCGGTGGGGCCGAGGGAGTTGGATGTGAGTCTTTTTTTAACTCTACGTTTTCTCAGCTTTTTAAAGAGATTTTTTTAATTCTTTACGTATAATCTCTTCTTCTTCTGATGAATCCTCACTCTCCTCCACTAGCTCTAAATCATCAAACTCTTCCCTATCGCCCGACTCTTTTCTGAACCAAGAAAAGATACCTCCCATCTTACTCCTCAACATGTCTCTGTCGGCCAGGAACGATGTTGTCTGCTTACCTCTCTCGGCAGGGCTTCCAAGGCCATGCAGGCCATGCAGGCAGCAAGTGGAAGTTCAACCAAGAAAGATGGGTAAGGTAAGCAGACAGGGTTGTCCCTGGCCAGAGGGGGACGTATTGGGGAATTAAGATGGCACACCCTCTGAAACAGGAGGTGGGAGTGTTGAATTGATGGCCTCCAAAAGATAGAATGTATACAGCTCAAAAAGATAAATGTGTACAGATGTGTACGTTGATTGTGTTGTCTTTTGTGTTCTGGACTGGAGAAAGACATTTGATTCTAGGAACTGCTAAGAAAGGTATTTTGACTTTAAAATATGGGCCTAAGGATTTGATGTTTTGGAAAAGAGGTTCTGTTTTTGTCTCTACAGACGATGAGAGCCTAAGGATTTATTCGATATTCATGTGATTTGAATCCCCGAGACCTCCTGAAATGTTGCAATGGAGTGTGAGCGGCCAGTGCTGAGGGGCTGCGACGTGTGCAAACCCCGGGACCTGCCTTGAGGACCAACGAGGCAAGAACGCTAGGACCGCTTCCAGTGTGGGCCTCAGGGCGCAGAAGCGCGGCACGACCATGACCCGCATCTGAGCGCGACTGGAAAATGGCAGTGAATTGCAGTAAATACCCCTAAGAATGCAGCGTCCCCGCTCAGCAGGAAGTAGCCAGATTGACAACGCCCAAATTCCCTAAGTGGGGCCCCTTCAGTGGTTGCAGAGCAGCAAGCCTGCTTCCCTGAGTTCTGCTCCACTTCATGCACCAGTTTGGACCCAGAACGAATGCAGCTGGGGCTAGAAGGCAGCTGGAGCAGAGCTTTGCTAGGTGGCTGTGGTGGAAGGCACATTGCCTCAGCCCAGTCGGTGCCTAGTCTGGCGGATGCCACAGCAATGCCCGAAGTACATGTTACCTGGAGATACTGACCCCTCATCCCCCCGAATACTTAAGATCAGATACTGTTTTATAAAAAATTTAGGGGGGAGATGTTGGGAGCAGTGAGACCCCAGATCCTGAATTTCTTGTAATCCCCTGATCTGAGTGCCTACAGCTGTTCTGAGCACGAGATCTTCAGGAGTTCCTGATGGCAGCAGAGTGGTTTCTGGTGGGGTGTGGCTATCTTTATTTAATCTGCCCCTGAACACAATAAAGGGGGCATTCTTGGGGAATTCAAGGATGATCCGTGTCGCTGTCTCTCTTCCCTCTCTCTCTCTCTCTCTCTCTCTCTCTCTCTCTCTCTCTCTCTCTCTCTCTCTCTCTCTCTCTCTCTCTCCCCCCCCCCTCGTGTGTGTATTTTAACCTCCAGCCCCTTGCCCTGAAGCTCGGTAACTGGGTGCCAGCGCAACAAACGAACACACGGGGGCGCGGTGCGTGGCAATCCCTGACCGGGAAGGACACAAGGACGTCTTTTCCAAGGCCCAAGAGCTAATGATCAATTAAGTATAAAAGCGGCTTTGAATTTATCAATTTATTAAGGATCAGTCAATCCTGAAGTCGATCATCGAAACCTTGCGAGCCTCGTGAGTCCTGAGAAATAGTTGCTAGGAAAGCGTTTCTCAGTCTTCAGTTGTTTTTTGCTTGCCGTATGCCAGATGCTAAAGGCTATGAATGTTCTAACTTCTAAATTTGCCGGGGATGTGTTCCAAGGGTTGAATCCGGGGCTTCACCTACGCTAAGCGCACGCTCTTCCACTGAGCAGCAACTTAACGGCAACTCATGATGCTGAACTACCTCACATGTGACTGTCCACACGTCAGCGAAGTCGTCCTTTGTGTCACTTGTAGATAGCATGTCACACAGGTATTCAAAAGACGTAACCTGCCCATGGCATTTACCCTGCCCCACAAATAAGGTTTCCAAAAATATCTGTGCAAAAGTAATTACGCTTTCCCATGAAACAAAACACCGAGACAGAAATGCCAACCCTTCAGAGCCAACCATTGTCACCCTGCTGGTCACACTCAGCTGATACCTAACTTGTTCTGTGTGGGGGAGAGAACAGCCTGCCATGAATTAGCTTTGCTCGCTAGAGCATGTTCATTCACTGTTTTGGGTGAGGCTTTTATTTTTGTTATCAAGCGGATTATTACCATATGAGGTCCTATTTGGGGATTAGATTTTTCCTTCCCCACCCCGTCCTTCTCCTTTGGTTAGTTTGAGGCGGGGTCTTGTTCTGTAACCTAGTTGTTCTTTGAACTCACTACTTAGCTCAAGATGGCCTTGAACTCAATCCTGCCTCTCCGCCTTGGTCTTCTGCTGATTATAGACCTAAGCCACCATGCCTAGTTCCTCAACTCCTGCTCTTGATGCCAGGCAGAATGATATAAAGCAGGGTTTAGGTCTTAATCAAATCTTCTAAGCAACATTGTAGAAGCTGGTGAGCCCACAGAACATTGCTCCTTCATTTTTATCAAAGTGTCTCTTCTTTGTCCTAATTTCTCGGGCTCTATTGACCGATTGGTTTTGCAGGTAACAAACGCTAACAGCATCTCATTTTGATTTGTGCCTCAGTAGGCAAGTTCTAATCAGCTAGCCTTGCTCACAAAAGGCTGAGGGGACGCAAGTGGCACACATCTGAAGCCCCGCCAGTATTCCTTTCTGAAAGCATTGAATGTTTCCATCCCTCTGTCTCACCTCCCCACTCCACCACCATCCCCCACCCCCCGCCAATAAACAGAATATCTTTCTCAGACAGACTCAGCTGGGGCATCATCACAGGCTAATGCATCTCCATGGTGCTGCTTTGCTCTGGCAGAACAATCTCTTAGGAAGAAAGGGGAAAGCCTGCGTGCCGGCTGAAGACCTCTTTTCTGTGAACCAAGCCAGTCCTTGGCAAAAGACTGTTCTAGGTGATGCTAACAGATGTGGCATCAAAAATAAGACTGCCACGCTCTCAGCTGAGGAAATAGTACCTCCCATGTCCCTGCCTCAGGGTCACACAGCAACTCAGAAACAGTCCAGGCTTCACGTGCACAGTGATGTCAAGCAACGCCATGGTTTCACAGACCCCAACATGGGAAACTCAGGTCTAAGACAGAATCCAAACACAGACATCCAGAGAACCACCAGGGGCCTCTCTGAGGAGGACCAGTCTCTCCCACAGTCACTTTGTGCCCCCATTCAGTTCAGTGAGGCAGACAGTTATGGGGCTGTCTACAGGGACACATTTTCAATTATTCATCCCATAATTTATGAGGCCTTTTTTTTCGAAAGTGAAATTTATGCCCTGGCAATACTGAAGCATGCATGGGCAGCCCGTATATGGCGGTTCTGTTGAACTTGAACTTGTCCATATTGGGTTTCACGGTCTAAGTGGATGAGGACCACTGACCAGGTCTCTTCATCTAGAGGGCACCAGATCTCATTACAGATGGTTGTGAGCCACCATGTGGTTGCTGGGAATTGAACTCAGGACCTTTGGAAGAGCAGGCAGTGCTCCTAACCACTGAGCCATCTCTTCTACCTATCTAGGTTAAAATAAAACTAGGTTTATGTTTCCAGTGTGCATAAAACAGTTTACGGAATAACATCAATGCTTCCACACAACACCACCAGCCTGACAATGTTCACCAGGTCTCTTTCTGTCAGGCAGTAATGATTCTGGGATATGTGGAAGAATCCAGTGTGTCTATAAACTTAGATGAGGGGAAAGTCAGGTTATTTATTTTAATATATAATATTTTAATAAGAGTTTGCATTCATGAAAATATTTTGCAAAACAATTTCTTGATTTGTATAATATCTAGGTAAAACTTTGGGATAGAATATTCTGGAGTGAGTTGCTTTGGTTTGCATCTCTAGAACATGCCTTTCCCCTGGAATTCCATGTCAGTGGATAATGTGGCAAAGTCACGGATTCTAATAAACCACAGAAAAGTTAGTGTTTTTATCTTCACTGCCTGCTGACTGCAATTCAGAGTTTCTGCAACCATAAACACGGTTTAAAAACATGGTAAAATCAGTCCTACTACTGTGACGTGAGTGACAGCCAGAAACACGTTCAAATTATATTATAGTTGTTATCAGGATCACAAAGTGTTGCTTATATGTCCATTAAAATTATAGCGACTTCAGGAGCTTTGCTAGATTCTGCTATCTGATGTACTAGTAAGGAAGCCTTACATCTATACCATGAATTTGATTTTTAAATATGTTCTTCTACACTTGAATATAATTGTCTCCCTTTAGAATCCTTTGTCTATTACGCTAAGAATTTCAGACGTTAGCTTTGATCAATGGTTCACTGGGTTGTTCACAGGGTTCGAAGGGGTTTATAGCACAGAAAAGCCTCATGTCTCTCTTCCCAACATGTCATGATCTATCTGTCTCCCTCACAGACCTTTACAGACAGTGCTCATTTTTCTTCCAATATTCTTTCTACCCCACCAAATCTCTGTCAGGTTCAGCCATCACTTTCTATGAAAAGTCACAACACCAAAATCGTGGTGCGCTCACTCCTACATGAGTCCAAGGGTCTAGTGAAGCCATACTGACCTAGCAAGTGGCACACCACATCGGTCTCCTGGAGCTCACAGTCCCTCTCGGCGTTATTCAGCGTTCTATCCCTATCGCCATGTCCAGGACCCAGTATGAGGCTGTCACTCTACATGTGTGTTACATCAATGAATCGTCCTCTTCGCCTTTACACAACTGTCACACACATACACACACGCATGCATGCATTCACGCATGTACGCACGTACGTAAGTACGCACGCACGCACGCACACACGCACATGTACCCTCCCGCTTTAGCTCCGTACCGACCTGAATTTCCGGTTTCCCATCCACATAGACGGTGCTGTTGTTGACCATTTCCACAATGGCCACTCCAAGGTTGCACCGAATGCCAAAGGAAATACAGAATCCCAGGCCGCTCATGATGGCGATGATGTACCGCTTGGGGATGCCACAGCAGCCGCAGTCACAGACTGGGAGGCGTGGCCTGGGTGTCTGCACCGGCCTTCCGTCTTCATTCAGCTCAATGGTATCTTCTTCTTCTTCATTGGTCCCATCGATTTTTCTGCATCAAAAAAAAAAGAATAAATGGAGAATAAAAGTCAGTATTCAAGGTGCGGAAAAATGCACAAAGTAAAAGAAAGAAAAAGAAGTTGCCAAGGAACTAGAGGAAGAAAACCTACAGAAGGGCGCATCTTGTATTTTAAAAGTTACTATCATCATCATCATTATTAAAGGAGACAACAGTGGCTGAAATGACTAATGTTCTGATGTTGTGTCGGGTTTCCATAGCACCAAGTCACTCGGACCTTCTGGAGTTGGCGGTGACACCTGTCTGTCATTCCAGCTTGGGGCGTGGGGACAGGAGGGTCTCAGGTGCAAACCTGATGAACATAGCAAGCGTGATTGCAGCCTGGACTGCAGAGTGAGACCTTATAGACAAAAAAAGTCTCTTAAATTTCTTTTCTTCTTTTCCTTTTTTTATTTTGTGGTTTTTCGAGACTCTTTCGCTGTAGCTTTGGAACCTGTCCTGGTACTTGCTCTTATAGACCAGGCTAGCTTCAAACTCATAGAGATCCGCCTGCCTCTGCCTTCCAAGTACTGGGATTAAAGGTGTGTACCACCACGGCCCAGCTTTAAATTTAATACAAACACAGTGCTAGAGAGATGGCTCAGTGGTTAAGAGCACTGACTGCTCTTTCTTTCAGAGGTCCTGAGTTCAATTCCCAGCATCTACGTGGTTGCTCACAACCACCTATAATGAGATCTGGTGTCCTCTTCTGGCGTGCAAGCACACATGCAAACAGAACACTGTATGTGTAATAAATAAACACTACATACATAATAAGTAAATAAGTAAATCTTTTAAAAAATTTTTATACAAACACAGTGTTACCCTCATGCCATTTATAGAAGAGAAAATCTCATATGAGGAGGTTTGCAAGCCCAAATTCCGATTCTGTGTCCTTAACAATAAATATGCTGTACTGTGTTCCTGCTGAAAGAAAAATGGGACCACCACATGGCATGACCCAACCATTTGGATCACGAAACCTTTAGTTTAAAGTCACTTGAAGCTTGGTAAGATTATATGCAGGGGGGAAAAAATCCACTTGCAGATTGTTTTCACTGACTTCTATAGGTTCAAGGGATGGTGTGTCCTCATAATTACCTTCTTCTCAACCTGTGGGTCATGACCCTTTCACGGGGTTGCATATCAAATATCCTGAATATCACATATCTATATTATGATGCATATCAAATATCCTGAATATCACATATCTATATTATGATTCATAACAGTAACAAAATTATAGATACGAAGCGGCAATGAAGATAATTTTATGGCTGGGGTCACCACAACATGAGGAACTGTATTAAAGGGTCACAGCATCAGGAAGGCTGAGAGCCACTGCTCTAAAGCAACAAAAGTAATTGAGCAAACAGCACTGTCAATTATGAAAAGAGTTTTCTGCGAGCTGACAAGATGGCTCAGTCAGTAAAGTGTTTGCCATACAAGCTCGAGGAGACGAATGTGGGTTCCCAGCACCCACATAAAAATCTAGGCCCTGGAGTGCATGTCTGTAGCCAGTGCTGAGGTAGGAGGTAAGGCGACCTAGACAAATTGGTGAGCTCCAGGTTCACTGAAGACTCTGCCTCAAAAATCAGGCCAACCAGGAGCCTCAGAAGGGAAAAGTCCTTGCCAGGCAAGCCTGAAGACTTGAGTTCAAACCCCAAGTCCCATGGCGGAGGGAGAGAACCAGGTTCTAAAGATACGTGTGTTGGCTCTCTCTCTCTCTCTCTCTCTCTCTCTCTGTCTCTGTCTCTCTCTCTCTTTCTCTCTCTCTCTCTCTCTGTCTGTCTCTCACACACACATGCGCACACACACACATGTGCACACACACACACATACACACACACACAGTGATATTTATAAGCAAACAAACAAAGAATAAGGTGGATAGCAATTGAAGAGTACTCTCAAAATCAACCCGACCTCCACTCTGGCAAACACACACACATGCACGCACATGCATGTGCACACATGCACAAATATGTATACACATACAACACAAAGAAGAACCATTTATAACCTGTGAGGCCATAATCCTTCTAAGTACGATTTTCGGTTTTCATAAATATTAAATTGATATAAGTAGCACAATTATGAGCAAAACAGCTGCTTTCGAAAACAAGCTCCCTTTATCCGCTAACGCATATGGGAGATGATTTGCACAGCGGCTTTCGATAAGATTTGAAGCGCAGAGACAGAAGAAAAAAAGTGCTTGGACTCCCGTAAGGACAGCAGACATTTACTAAGCGCCTACTGCGTGCCGGGCACTGGGCCGCTGGCGAAGAACAGAGATGAAGGCGGCATGTTCCCCACGTGGCGTGTTCTCCACGTGGCACGTTCCCCACGTGGCGTGTTCTCCACGTGGCGCGTTCCCCACGTGGCATGTTTCCCACATGGCGTGTTCTCCACGTGGCGCGTTCCCCACCTGGCGCGTTCTCCACGTTTCTCCAGCAATTACACTGTCAGCGAAGGAAGACACACACATACGCAGCCAGTCACTGAATGACCCACTGTAGTATGACCTGAAAGTCTTCCCCCTCACCTGGCCGCCTTCCTTCTCTGCCCACGGACACCTTGTGGTCTGCATGCTCCCCAAACACCTTCTACTACCTCCTCAATGTCTCTCAGCACACGTCTCCCGTGTCTAGTAGGTCTTAGTGGGTTCAAGCCAGCTTGGGTCTACATAGTAAGTTCCTTGACAGCAAGGGCTACATAGCATAACTCTGTCTCAGAAATAAATTCCTGAGGTTTTGCTGTGTTTTGTTGTTGGATTGGTTTGGTGTTTTTATACAGGCAAGCTCAAAGAGGAAGACTGAGAGACAAATCACACTGCCCATAACCAGACAACCAATATGTGGGGACTGGCTGTGACGTCAGGCAGGTACCTTGACGATTACAAATCTCCCGTTTCTTTGTCTGCACAATAAATATCAGATGTTACAGAGCTGTTAAGATTTTCCACTACTAAGACTAAGACGCTGCGGGTCAGTAAGGGAGTGAGCGTTGGCTCAGTGATGGACTCTCTGCCATCCTGGTATGCCATGTGTTGCTTTGGCTTTTGTTTAATTTGTTTAACATGAAGGACGTTCTCTGTAGCCCCTGCCACTGTAAGGTTTTCTATTCCTGTGTCTGGATGCTTATCACATCGAGTTAGAGAGGGTTTTTTCCTTCTTCAGTCTAGGGGTGAAGAGTAAGTGTTCCACATCATGCATGTGTGCGTGAATGGATGGAGCCCGGCCCACCTGGTGGCTCTGCTCACGCAGAGGACAGCGCCATGGCCTTGTCTTTTTCGCCAGTGTTTGCCCAGTGGAATTGGGGGTTAGCCCACACCACGCCACACTCGCAGCCCTTAGAGACGGGGTGAGAATCTATCCTTTCCTGCCACCAAAATAATCCCTCTAAAATGGAGAAGGGGTACACTTTGGTCAAGAAAAAAAGAATTCCTTTCTTAAGAAACAGAGGACGCTAATTACCCATAATAGATGTTTATATCCCTCGAGTTTCTCGCCTTCTTTGCCTATGGTTCCTCTTTTTGATGAGAGAATCCTCTTTCTTCCCAGGATGACAGCCAGCATTGTTCTTTCTCCAAATATAGAAAACTGCAGACCGGGCTGGGGCCCTTTCCACACTAGGGAGGCTCCTTCCCTTGTTCTCACGGACGATTGATTGTCTAGTAAGCATCTAAGCTCAGGATCCTCCGACCAGCTTTCTATTCAGAGCAGTTAACTTGTCAGTAACGCCAAGGGTTCCATGGACCATGGAGAAGGGTTTTCACGTGGGAGGAAATTGCTCGAATACAGCTCACACGCTGTGAGCAGAACACAGAGATCACGTAACGAGCGTTTAAATTCCACTCACGTGCCAGCTTTGGGCAAGCATGTATGGCGAGATCCCAAGTAAGATGAGGGTAAGTCGTCTCAGGACTGTGCTGTGTACTAAAGGACTGTGCGCACGTGAACACACACACACACACACACATATTGTTTAGATGTAAATTGTTCTCCACGGGCTCATATGTTCAAACACTCCATCCCTGAATGTTAGTGCCATTTAAGGAAGGTGAGGAACCTTTAGAAGGCCCAGTTGGAGTAGAAGGCTCACCAAGTGGGCTAAGCCTTGTAGCCTATCACCCAGCCCTGCTTCCCGACCCTCCTCTGCTTCCTGGTTTACCCAGATGTGAGCCACCGCCAGCCTCACACTCGGACCTCCTCTGAAGTCACCTTCCACTCCAGGCACCGTGCCTTCCCCACTATGTCCCTTCAGGCGAGGAGCCAACGTTGACCTCACCTCCGTTCGAATTGCCTCTTGGCAGGTATTTGGCTACAGCAATAATCCAATTAGCAAGACATGTACTTTAAAAGTGAAGCTTCGTTAGGTGCCTTGAGTAAAAGCGTGGTCTGTGCCTTTAACTTTCTTCTGTTTCAGCAAACAGCCAGGCCTCACTGAACATATGGGAAAGACAAACAACACCCATTCTGAAGTAAATGTGACTCTGCAAGCAAGAACACTGTTTGGTAGGACGTCCACGACATAATACCACACGGGGGGGGGGGGGGGAGAGCGTAAGCAAGTGTATCTTGTCACAGGTCTGGAAGCCGCAAGCCCAAGGTTGAGCTTTTGGCCAGTTTGGTCTCTTCTACAGCCTCTGCTCTTGACTTGCAGGTGGACTCCCACCCCTGGTGTCCTCACGCGGCCTTTCCTCTACAGCCTCGATGTCTCTCAAGTCTTTCTAAATGTCTCCTTACAAGGACACCAATCCTATTGGGTTAGGATCCACCATAATGTCTCAGTGAAATAATCACTGATTTCCACCCTAAGACCTCGAGGCCACTGGAAACACACCAGCAGATCTGCGGCCACATTTGGGCTTGGCGTGGTGCGTTCACGGAGAGGGTATTTTGGGCAATCTGGATTAATCACCAGATTTTAAAAATCTGAAGTTGGTCTGGAAATAAATGGAGTTTTGGTCAAATTTTGAAGACCTAGAATTATGAAGTCCACGTTCTCTCCTGGCTGCAAATGAGTCTCCGCTTTTGTGACAGTCCCCACCAATCTCTATTGCCACTCCATAGACTTGCAGAATACCTACAGCTGAAACTCAGAAGAAGAAAATATATTTAGTGCTTTTAAGCCACTTCCCTATCAAAAGTAGAAAAATTAAAAAAAAATCACATCTAGGAGGAAATAAATTCAGCAAACAAATGTTATCCAAAGGCACCCAGTGTTTTAATTGCCTCTTAAGAGTCTGATCTTGCAAAGAAAACTGCTTTTCCTAGAGTCTCGGGAGCGACCTGCATAGTTCCAGGTAAGTTCTTTGTCATCAGAAACACTTGAGCGAGATGAAGGAGGGGAAGGAGGAGGGGGGAAGGAAGAAGGCACTGCACTTAGGAGAAGAATTTGCAGGATTTAGCTATTAGACTATGTATTGGGGGATCTGGAAAAATATAAAAGAGAATCCTGAGACCAGAAAATAAAGCCAGGAACAGTGGCCTACACTCTTAATAAGAAGCTGCTCAAAAGACCGATGAAGAGGACTGAGCCCAGGAGTTTAGGGCTTGGCTGCAGCACAGGGTGATCTATGTGTATGAGATCTGTCATATGAGCCTCTTTCCCAGATACTCAGAAGGCTGGGTTGAGAGCCAGCCTGGGCTGTTAGCCTTGTGTCGGAAGCAGAGTAAGAACAAACCTCCAGAACTGCATAGCCCTAGCACAGAGCACAGGTGTCCCAGGAACAAGGCCCCGAGTTTGCTTGCTAGGGAGAGAATGAGGAGGAAGGAGAGCCCACGGGAAGAATGAGGGAGGAAAGGGGGCAGTTGGAGGGGAAGAGAGGAGAGAGGGTAGCTAGAGAGGAAGTAAGGGGAGGAAAAAAAGTAGAGAAGAATGAAGAGGAGGAAAGGGGGGATGGGAGAGGAGGGAAGAAAAAAGAGAGGGTGGGGGAGAAGAGGGAAAAGGAAGGAGGAGAGAAGGAGGGGGAGGAGGAAGAAAAGAAAGAGAAAGGAAGGAAAGAAAAAAGGAATGGAGGAGGGGCGGCCAAGAGAAAAATATAGGAGGAGGGAAACAGATGAGAGAGAGGAGGGGGAGACAGGAGGAGGGAGAGAGGAGGAGGGAGGAAGAGGTTTCTGCCTATGGTTAGAAAAGGGACCTGAGTGTGCAAATCTTAAAGGTTCAAATCAGGGCCCTGCTTCCTGAGGTACGTCCTTGGAAGTAAGCTCAATGGTGAGATCTTATGAGATTAACAATGATTTCTAGTCAGAGACCTTCAGGAATGTCTGTGGAATGTCGCAGTGATCTATTACAACTAATAGATAACATGTTTTTAGAGCTTATTAGCAAAAAATGACAATTACTCTGAATGCCTCATAAAACACATGTATGACAAATAAATGCTTCTAAGATTTATAGGTGCACGTGTACACACATACACACACATACACACACGCATGCCCACACACATACACTCACACACACATGCACACACACACATAAGTTTGATTTGGAGCATTCCAGAGCATTCCCTTTGAAGTAAAGGAAAAAACTACTTCGCTTGGCATTTTCTACTATTTAAGGACACACAGAGCTTTGGAGACACTGTGTTTTACACTAGGGAATATCGTTCTGACATATTTCTTCCATGATACAAACCATACACTGAAATCCCCACTTTAAATAAGATCCAAAGGCAAGAACATGGCCCACAACTTACCCAGGATACAAGAAGGGCCATCTAACTGCTAGAGCCATATTACCTAACATATCTATAATACTATGGGAGGGGAAGCATCAGATGAGCTTTGTAAGAAAATCTCAAGGAAAGACAACACGCGTTCTAGAATGAAGCCATGCCTTCCTAGTAGGTTAGACCCAGCTCCTGGCATTCTGGGGGAAGATGGAGCACCCCAACACAGAGTATCAACAGACCATGTGGCCAAAAATACGTCTCAGGAGCTGGAACAATCAAAACTATGAAAATAGAATGTGTAGGGCTGGAGAGGTGGTGTGGTAGTTTGGACGAAAAAGGCTCAAATATTTGCATGCTTAGCCCCCAGTTGTTGAACTGTTGGGGAAGGATTCAGAGGTGTGGCCTTGTTGGAGGAAGTGGGCATTTGTTGGAGGAGGTGTGGCCTTGCTAGAGGAGGTGTGGCCTTGCTAGAGGAGGTGTGGCCTTGCTAGAGGAGGTGTGGTCTTGTTGAAGGAGGTGTGACCTTGTTAGAGGAGGTGTGGCCTTGCTAGAGGAAGTGTGGCCTTGTTGGAGGAGGTATGTCACCAGTTTTGAGGTTTTAAAAGCTCACACCAGGCCCCCCTCCTATCTCATAGAACTTCTTTTAAAACCCAACCTGCACTTTAAGCTGCGTGCCCTCAGACAGCTTACTCAACTTCTCTGTGCCTTGATTTCTTCACCTATGAAACTGCAAAGGTCCTAGTCTCCTCTTCATGGGTTTTTTAAATAGTATTAAATAAATTACAGCGTCTGGAGTATGCTATGCACTTGCCATAATCATTGTATTTTCACAGATGAACAATCATGCCCTCATCGTCGCTCAAAGCTGAACAAATCTGCTTGCTCATTTCAGGACACTCATCCCTAGTTCAGTGCAAGGCTCCACTGTAAGAGCGGGTATCTTGGTTCACTCCCCACTTCTGAACTATCATCGTGCCGTCGGCTGAGCAATTGTTCCGCCGCTTCTCCTCCAGGAAGGGCTGATGATGCCTGCCTGTAATCAACCCCATGCGTGAACTCTCTAAGGCTTCCCTGCCTGGCGGCCACTCCCCTAGCCAAGAGGAGCAGTCCATGATTAAAAAAAAACATCTCAAGAATTCCATTGAGACGGCACTCTCGGTCTTAAATATTAGGAAAGACTGTGCCTGTAACTCCCTTCCCCTGCAGAGTGGACAGCAGGGCTCTGCCTTCCCTATGCCCTTGCACACAGAAGACAGCCCACACTGGGTTTAATTGCTAAGCTTGGAGGGTAGCACCTGGTTTTATGCGAGAAGCCACGAGGAAAGGGGGAAATGTCCCCTGTATGCAGGACTCTCAGCAGGACACTTTGCATGTAATCATCTTATAGACTTGTGGCAGAGCTGGTTTGGATGGTTCTGACGCAAAGATTGCGGAAGCTGAGGGTCCGCTAGATTGCTGCTTAAGTATGATTATTATCAAGTATTATTATCTTTCCTGCTTTTCCCTCCCAGCAATTGCTACCTAAGGCCCACCGATGAACACTCTGAATCATGGGTTTGGTTTGTCTATTCTAAAGCTATCCCATATTATGTCAGCAATGACACTGTCCAGCATACGTCTAGGGTACCATTCTCTAGACCAACAGTTCTCAACCTTGGGGTCGTGACCCTTTGGGGGGTCACATATCAGATATTTACATTATGATTCATAGCAGTAGCAAATTACAGTTGTGAAGCTACAACAAAATTAATCTTATGCTTGGGGGTCACCACAACATGCAGAACTGTTTTAAAGGGTCACAGCCTTAGGAAGGTTGAGAATCTCTGCTCCAGGCGCTGGCCAAAGAGGCTCGGATGCACAATTCCTTTTCAAGTTAGGGCTGTGTAACCTGGGAGTTACTAACTCAGTTCTGAACCTGGGCCAGCCGACTTGGTACACAGAGTTCTCCCCACGTGTATCATCCAGCCAAAGGGTAGAAACAGCTCTTAGGATAGACATCTCCTATTTCTAAATAAATGATAAATTTTCAAAAACAAAGCAATCAGTGGAAAGTTGCTTCAGATTAAATATGCTTATAATAAGATTATAATAATAATAAGAAGCAAACACCCTTTCTTCTTATTGATGAAATCCAATGTATAATAATTGAGGACAAAATCTGACCCTACATCACTCCTGGGACGAATGGAACCACGGAAGGAACGGGCTGATAACAGCTTAAGCGGGGTTCAAAGGTACCAATTCTGATGACTAAGTACTTGCCAAGTCTTCACAAACCCAGTAGAGGGTGTGGCTCCCAGTGGTGGCCCTGGCCCAAAGCCAGGGTTTTCCTTCCTGACATTGTCAGATTTCTTTGTTATCCCTTGGATAAGCCCAGGACACAGTAATGTGTGATGTGTAATGGCTTCTTTTCACGTTTATAATCAAGTGACTGCCACCCCAATAAGAGGCTACCTGGAGAGAGAGCAAGCAAGCGGATGAAACACTCATTTAGAAAATATTATAATCATTATGCATGTTTGGCTGGTACCCGGGCTATCATGGAGATGCAGTTCCGTCTGCACATGATGGCCCTGCATCGCACAGGGAAGCTTTTCTGTTTTTAGTTACTAAAGCAAGAAGGTTGCTAACTCCATCCTATTCTGGGATGAACCCTGATCCGTAGCGACAAACTCAGCACCAAGAGGAACGTATGGTATAACGTATGAGAGAGAAGAAGAACGTGAGACCTCATCCAGGTTACCTAGATGCGGTCTTTTTAAGCTCTAAAGCTTTGACATTTATGTTCAAGGAAGAAGCCAAATCACATTTTTCACACGAGGGTTAGAAGTAATTATTCAAACACACAAAAAGTATGCCAAGGCTATTATCCCCATTTCCTATATCAGGAAATAAAATAAATTACTGCACACACAAGGACTACTGATTAACTCATCCACAAAACCTGAGAAGACTTTCCCTGTTGCCTAAAGCATGGACAAATTAAAACATGATACCAGTTCTTATCATACACAGCAAACTCTCCTGCTATTAGGAGTATAACTTACATTAAAATATTTATTGGGGACACAGACTAAAACCTCTTTGAATTCACTGACAGCCTTTGAATTTTCCCGCTGCCCATACCTACAATTTTCTGCCTAATGTTTTAAGTTGCCATCCCAACCTTTTTGAGAATGTCACAAAGAGTCATTTTTACAGATTCTGTATTGTGTATTTTGTGTTTAAGCCTAGAAGAAAGAGAAACATTTACTGAAAGTATTTGACTACAATAGGTGAACATCTCACGTTATCTCAGCTCCAGGCAGACTCTCTCATGACTACTGAATTAACATGAAATACTGCCTCCAAAGTTTCTGTTTGGTTTGATGACAAGCACACCGTGGATAATACCACCAGCTGTGAGTGCCAGTCTCTACAGACACACAGAGTGCAGATAAACAGAGCCTTTCTCTAACTTGTTAACACTCCCACCTGCATCCCAGAGTTGAGGTTTGAACCCCGGGACTTGTGCATGCTAGGCAAGACCTGGGGCTTTCCGATGCATCTTTTTGTCTCCAAGCACAGCCTTGGCTCTAGAAGAAACTCCAGAAACCATCTAATCTGACCCACCCCCCTTCCCATTAAAATGCAGTTTTATCAACACGATTCAAAATATGTTAGACGTTGGTACTCAGAAATAAACCTCAAGTTTGAGTTTAGAGTTTACCTTTGTAAGATCCCCAGCGAATCTCCCACGGCATTCTTCACTCCTTCCTTCCCAGGTTTCAGAATTTTTTCTTTGAAGGTATCAAATGCTTTAAATGGCATTTTGAATGGTGGGGGGGGGCACCTCTGAGCCCTTGGCAGGCAGCCTCAGGAACTCTCGTCCTTTCTCATCTCCAGCTCGGGGGCACTGTGTTTGCCCTTGAGGAACACCCAAAATTCAGTTCTCATGGGGGGAGAAGCTACTTAAAAATCAAAAATAAGGCGAAGACCAGTCCAGGTGTTCCGAGAAGAGAAAACCCTCTCTTCTTGCTCCAGAATAAACAAGGCTGAGGGGCTGCTGGTTCGGAATCCAGCCCCTTGCACCAGCTACAGGCTGAACAGCACGCAGCCTGTGGCCGCTGTCTCGGGCAGCCACGCTCAGACTGAGCACAGCCTGCCTCTCTGGTTGCTGCTGGAGAAGTTAAAGCGTGCTCCAGTGCACAGGGGGTCCTGAGAGCGGCGGCAGCAGCAGCATTGGAGGCCAGCCCCAGCCCCTCCTGCCTCCCTCAGCTGGCTGGTGGTGGTGCTGTCAGCTTCCTCCCCGGGGTGATACTATAGAAACCAAGACAGCACCTGCCCCTCTGCAGCCTGGGCTTATTAATGGGCTCCAGGCCAGGGCAGAAGCCCAGAGGGAAGTCTATGAAACATTTACAAGTCCTCTCCTTTCCTGAGGTCCAGCCCCACGCACGGGCTCTCGGCCACCGCTTCGTGCCCTTTATTCCCTTCCGAGTAGCAGGGAGGCAGTTTTTCAGAGGGGCACAAGCCTGGATGTTGTGCACTTTAGGTTGAACGCCTACTCTAGGCCACCGCATCCAGGAAGGATGACACTCTGGCGCCTTTAGGACTAAGCAAGGGCACCTGAGCTTGTCCTACCACCTGCGCGGCACTCGAAACTGCTCCGGGGACACTGCCCCTTGTTTCCTTTCCCTCCGCTCTCCACGGCAACACTCGCTCGAACTCAGCAAGCTCCCTGTTGCTTCTGGGACTTTCTTCAAGAGATACTCCGTGCTTGGGTAGCCTTCCTTGCCCCTTCATCTTCACAGCTTCCAGAGGCTCCGGTCTCACCAAGGCATCACTCCCAAAGCCTTTAGACTGGGCGAGCTGGCCCTCTTCCATGCCACCAAATTGCCTGGACCTGGATGATAATGACTATGACCTAGGCACCTGCTGGACCTTTGTGGAAATAGCCAGCTGCTTCCACGTTACAGGCTTCAAGATGATGTCTCCGTGACTAAAGCTGCCCTGAGGAGACAGCCTTGTCTTGGAAGCCTGAGACTCCAAGCCCAAGATTGCTGTGAGGTATCAGGCTCCTATCTAGACCCTCAGGATCCCAGGAACTGTTCCCACAAGGCCAGACGTGTTCTCTACACAGTGCAGTCCAAACCCTTCTCCAGATCTGAATTGAGTTAAGTTAGCACTGGGTCTTAGTGGGCTCAGTAGAACTAGCGCCTACCGAGCTCTTCCTGTAGTCAAGGCTGTGCTACGCACTCTCTCCGCACACCATAGCGATCGCCCTACTGCGGCTTTATGTTTAGTGACTTCTTCTTTTTCCCAATTTTAGTGCCTGGAAACTGAGGCAAGAAGAAGTTAGCTGTGCCTGAGATCACACAGCTGTTTATTGGCATCTGCAAAGAACATTGTCGATTTCTCCCAAAGTGGACAGAACAATGAGGCTTTGTCAAATTTACCAACGTGCACGATCATCCCCATGAAGCCATTTGAGAATATTCCTGTCGCCTGCTTAGATCCCACATACTCACTGTTAATCTCCAAGCGCTCTCATACTCACCGTTAATCGTCACGCATACCGCCTTCTGGCCCTTGGCAGCCATATATGCACTGCTTCTGTAGACCGGCTTTTCTGGCCATTTCCTATTAATAGAATTGTGTGTGGTTTGGTCTCTTGTGGTTGGCTTCTTTCAGTATGAGAGATATCCAACTCATAGCATGTATCAGTTCCTTTTCACTATTACTGACATCTCATTGTGTGGATGCACTGCATATGTCAATGCATGTCATTGTGTGGATGCACTGCATATGTCAATGGCATGTCATTGGGTGGATGCACTGCATATGTCAATGGCATGTCATTGTGTGGATACACTGCATATGTCGATGCATGTCATTGGGTGGATGCACTGCATATGTCGATGCATGTCATTGTGTGGATGCACTGCATATGTCAATGGCATGTCATTGTGTGGATACACTGCATATGTCAATGGCATGTCATTGTGTGGATGCACTGCATATGTCAATGGCATGTCATTGTGTGGATACACTGCATATGTCAATGGCATGTCATTGTGTGCTTGCACTGCATATGTCAATGGCATGTCATTGTGTGGATGCACTGCATATGTCAATGGCATGTCATTGTGTGGCTGCACTGCATATGTCAATGGCATGTCATTGTGTGGCTGCACTGCATATGTCAATGCATGTCATTGTGTGGATGCACTGCATATGTCAATGGCATGTCATTGTGTGGCTGCACTGCATATGTCGATGCATGTCATTGGGTGGATGCACTGCATATGTCAATGGCATGTCATTGGGTGGATACACTGCATATGTCGATGCATGTCATTGGGTGGATGCACTGCATATGTCAATGGCATGTCATTGTGTGGATACACTGCATATGTCAATGCATGTCATTGTGTGGATGCACTGCATATGTCAATGGCATGTCATTGTGTGGATGCACTGCATATGTCAATGGCATGTCATTGTGTGGATGCACTGCATATGTCAATGGCATGTCATTGTGTGGATGCACTGCATATGTCAATGGCATGTCATTGTGTGGATGCACTGCATATGTCAATGGCATGTCATTGTGTGGATGCACTGCATATGTCAATGGCATGTCATTGGGTGGATGCACTACATATGTCAATGCATGTCATTGTGTGGATGCACTGCATATGTCAATGGCATGTCATTGTGTGGATGCACTGCATATGTCAATGCATGTCATTGGGTGGATGCACTGCATATGTCAATGCATGTCATTGGGTGGATGCACCGCATATGTCAATGGCATGTCATTGGGTGGATGCACTGCATATGTCAATGGCATGTCATTGGGTGGATGCACTGCATATGTCAATGGCATGTCATTGGGTGGATGCACTGCATATGTCAATGGCATGTCATTGGGTGGATACACTGCATATGTCAATGCATGTCATTGTGTGGATGCACCACACATTGTCCTTCCACTGATTTATTGATGCACATTTCACTATTTTTATTTTGATTGTCATGAGGGCAACTACCATGAGCATTTGTGTGCGACTTTCTGTTTCTACTTCTCTTGGGTAAATGCTTATAGCAGGTGATATGAAAATGTGCGCTTCTCTTCTGAAGGAACTGCCCGACGATTTTTGAAGCGGCTGCAGTATTTGACAGTCCCTCTAGCACACACATTGTTTCCCATTCCTCCATATCCATGCCAAGACTTGCTGGCTTTTTCCAGCGTAGCCATTGTAGGGGGTATAACGCATGCCACTGTGCTTTTGATCTGCATTATGACTGGTGACATCTTTCCATGTGTTTAGGAACCATTGGCATCGCTTTGTGTGTGCGGTGGCAGCGGGGGAGGAGGGCGCAAAATTGCTATTCAGACACTTTGCATATTTTAAGTGGGTTTTGCCTGGTGATTAATGATGCCATGGGTATGTGTTCTGGGCACAGGTTCTTTGTCAGTTTCGGAAATGTTTCCCCGGTCTCTTTGTCTCCTCGCTTTCTTCCTTCTACGTGTTGAAGGTCAGATCTTTTGTGTTTTGATGAGGTTAAAAACTGACCCAGTAGCCGGGCGGCGGTGGCGCACGCCTTTAATCCCAGCACTCGGGAGGCAGAGGCAGGCGGATCTCTGTGAGTTCGAGACCAGCCTGGTCTACAAGAGCTAGTTCCAGGACAGGCTCCAAAGCTGCAGAGAAACCCTGTCTCGAAAAAGCCAAAAAAAACAAAACAAACAAAAAAAAAAAACTGACCCAGTTTTTTTTTTTTTCTTTATGAACTTTGCTTAAGCTGTTCTGAAGCCTTGCGGGTTTTCTCCTGTCTTTTATACTAAGGGATTCTTCGTCTCAGCACTTAAGTTTAAGTCTGTGGCCCATGGTGAGTTTATCTTTATGCGTGCTGTAAGACAAATATTCAAATCCATCTTGTGAAAATTCAATTGTTTTAGTGTCTTTTGTGAGAAATACTATTCTTTCTTTTGTTTAAGGTGTGTGCATCCTCGCGCGCAAATACACATGAACACGCATGTGCACACGGAAACTAGCTTCATGTCATCCTCACGACGCCCTCCACCTCCTCTGCGGTAGGATTTCTCAGTGGTCAGGAGTTCGCCCAGTAGGCTAGACTAGCCAGCCAGCATGCCCTCCTGCCCCACCGCCTCACCGGGATTACAAGTGCGTGCCCCCAGGCTGGGTGTTTACACATGGTTTCTGAAGACTGAATTCAGGTGCTCATCCTTAAAAGTAAATGTTTTAGTGGCTGAGCAATCCCCTCAGCCTGGAAAAGCTATCTTTGCTTTGCCAGTGAATTGCATTGGCACTTTTATTTTGAACAAAACCATGAAGGTCTCTGGACTCTGAATCTTGTTCTATCAATCTATATACCTGCTTAACCCATCAGAATCTCACTTGGCTGTAGCTTTATAAGCTCTGGATGAGAAAAATGAAATCCTTCAACTTTGCTCTTTTAAAAAACTCCTTTGGTTCATTCTACATAGTTTTCATATGAGCTTAAGGAACAGCTTTTCAGTTCACACACACACACACACACACACACACACACACACAAACACACACACCTGCCCAGCCCTGCGCTCTTAAAGGGATATTTTCTTGCTGCCAACCTCGGCAATGAAACCCTGCACACGATACAGAACCCTGAGGCCCCAGGAAACCACATGTCTAGTCCTTCTACCCCCATCCCCTCAAAGATCACTCATGTGCTCAAAGAAAATGATACAAGTCAATAAACTATGAGAAGCAGTCTCTTCCACAGAAAGCATCCCCAAGCAGAGCTACTAATTCATCCTCCAACTCCCAAACAGTCTCAGAGTACCTCCTGCGCTGGGAGCAGAACTCAGCAAAGACCACTTGAGTCTCCGAGGGTCCGTGGCTGCTGAGGGCACCAGCCGTTTCTGCAGAAAGCACTGGGCATGAGTCTGTTGGTGCTGTGGATGGCCGGTGGCATTAATTACTGTGATTTGGGGGGCATTTCCCAGGTGCTAGGCTTCAAGCATTTACTATCCGCTGGCTCCCTTAATCCCCACAATGACCCTGAGTAGCTTCTATTTTTAGGTGACACACAATGAGAGAACTGAGTCACAGAGGGGTTAAATAGACCCGCTGAAGCTCACACCGCTAAGAAATGTACCTGGTGGGATAAGAAGCCTGGCTTTAGAGCCTGTCTCCTAACTCCGTGCCAGAGCTGTTGTTAGATATGTGGCCGCATTCTAGCTTGGATCTAAAGGGCCCTCAAAAATGTCGTAGTTAAATTATAGCCTCAAAAAATAGAGATATTTAAAATAGACCTAATTAAAATGAAGCACTGGATGGTGTTGACAGAATTTGCAAAACTTTAGCAGGTTTTATAACTTTATAAACATTACAGGAAAATATTTCTCTTACAAGCTTCTGCATCATTAACACTTATTGCTAGAAAAGATGTAGAAAAGCTTAGTCCGTGTATGGCTATGACTATATATATGTTAGAGTTCAATCTGAAGGAAAATACAATTCATATGAATTTTTTGGTTTTAATTTTTGAGGCAGGGTCTCACTATGTAGACCAGGCTAGCCTCAAACTCACGGGAACCAACCTGCCTCTACCTCCCAAGTGCTGGGGCTAAGGGCATGTGTCACCACCACCACCACCCAGCAATGTATGAAAATTTTACAAGTTATATTGGATTTCAGTGAGCTACAGGCTGTCTTTCTTGCTATAGTTCAATACTTAAAGAGTTGTACCTTTGTTCCACCACTTTCCATTCATTGTGACACACGGGACTTAATTTTTAACTTATTCTCTTTCAAAATTGTTTGTGTGCATTCTACGTCACGTACTTACGCTACTGATTCCACTTCGTCTCTTTTTCTTGCCGTAGGATACTAACATTTCTGCTGAAAGTTGAAAACGAAGCCAGCCAAACAGAGAACCCCACAGCAAGCCAGTAAAAAGCCTTTCTCTACCTCTCTGCTTCAGTTCCTGCTCCTGGGTTTCTGCCTGGAGTTCTGCCCTGACTTCCCCCAGTGATGAAATGTGTCCTAGAAATGTAAGATTGAATAAACACTTTCCTCCCCCACAACCCAAAACGTGCATGTGGCAAATAAAGGCTTCCTCCTCAGCTTGGTGTCACCAGGTCCTTGAGGAGGCGGGGCCAAATGGGAGGTCTTACAGTGGAACCCCAATCCTTTCCTCTTTTCCTTTGTTTCCCAGCCAAAAGGTAAAAGATGCGGACTGGGTACATACACTCACCATAACATGCCATCAGAAGCCAAAGGAGAAGGGTCCATTGAACACTAACTAATGCATCCAAAATCAGAAGCCAAATTAGACAGTCCCGTTTATTAGTTGGTTACTTTTGCTATTTGTCATAGGAGCCAATAAGGACTTGCAAACCTGACTGTCCAGAACTGAGGCTCGATTTATTCTTGGGGGGGTCTTCCGGGTGGCTTTGAGAAATATGCTGAGCCCCTCCCTGCCCCCCTGAGGAAATGGGAAGATTTTGGTTCCTTTCACCAGGTGATGGTTACACCATAGAAAAAAACTGGCTTTGCTTTATGCTCCATAAAGAACGACTCTTAAAATGTCAGAGATACTTAGGTGGCATTCAAAATCAAAATAAATGATAAAATCTAGTAAAGTTGGTGAATTCAGTTGTTTCATAATAATCCAAACCTAAATGCTAGAAAAAGTCAATATTACAAGGTATATGGGACTATTTTAGCACCTTCTCTTTTCAATTTAGTATTTGTTTGTGTGTGTGAGAGAGACTGACAGACACCATGAGCATTAGAAAACAACATGCCCAAGTTGGGTTTCTCCTTTTCTCCTGTGAATGCCCGGGATCAGGCACCTTCACTGGCTAAGCCAGCTCCCTGACCTGCCGTTGCCATGACTGTGGTGCAGGCAGAACCTTGAGTGACCAGACTATTTCATTGAGTTGCCTTCCTCTTGAGGTCCTGCTCTTCTCACCACAAGTGAAACATCCCTGACAAGGTTTTCCCCTGCCTATTTCTGTCCCAAGAATGCACCTAGAAGAGGCTAAAATGATGACCATTTGGGAAACAGTGACATCTTCTGGGGGTTTGTAAATAAGACAGATTCATTCATAGCAAACTTCACCCCTCGCAGAAATCAGCCACTGTCTTCAAATAATGTTATTTATTCTACATACACACCAAATTCCTGTGAATTCTTCAACTTCCAACATACTCAGATTACCGATGGTTAGCTACAAATAACACTGTCAATTATTTATTTTGTTATTTGCTTTGTTGTTGCCTAAATACAAAATCTTTTTTATTTATTTATTTATTATGTATACAATATTCTGTCTGTGTGTATACCTGCAGGCCAGAAGAGGGCACCAGACCCCATTACAGATGGTTGTGAGCCACCATGTAGTTGCTGGGAATTGAACTCAGGACCTTTGGAAGAACAGGCAATGCTCTTAACCTCTGAGCCATCTCTCCAGCCCCATAAATACAAAATCTTTTAAGCTAACATTAATTCCACTTCTCCTTTATCATCGAAAGTTACTAGGAGAGAGCTGCGGCAATGGGTCAGCTGATACAGGTGCTTGCCACACAAGCATGGGGACCGGAGTTCTGACACCCAGAGGGCATGGTGGCCACCTGTGAACCCTGCACCCTGGAGACAGGATAACTCTCGAGCAAGCTCTCTAAAGTGAGATATACTGCCTCAGTATGTAAGGTGGAGTGATTGAGGAAGACACGCAACATCCTCTGGCATCTATACATACCCACATATATACAGATGCACGCTACACACACACAATACACACACAGAAAAATTGTTTGAAGCCAGGTGTCATGGTTCATGCTTATTATCCCAGCATTTGAGAGATGGAAGCAAGGGGACCTGTTAGGATTTTAAGACCAACCTGGGCTATAATGTTAAACAAAAGTTATTCGGTTGACCAATACAGCAGCCTCAACACTTGAGGAGGCTGAGGCAGAAGGATTATACATAGAATACATAGTCTGTGTTTAAAGATAGCAGTATTAAGCAATATTAACATGACCTCCGATTTCAGGAGGACTCTGGGAATTATCTAGACGAATCCCATCCCCAATATTTCCAGCTTAATCTGATTCCTTGGTAACCGTCTGCTAGCACAGAAACCCTTCTAAGAAGGCTCCATATACTGGGATCAGGCCCTGCTTGCTCTTGAAGAGCTTCCCTAGGCCGACCCAGTGCTGGCTCCCTGGCTCCCAGCCACAGCCTATGTGGCAGATCCCAGACTGCTTACTCAGCAGGGCAAACCTGAGGCCAAGGCCACTGCCTGCTCATATTCGTGCCCCAAGATTCTGACAGGTCCAAGTCTGTCATACCTTGGAGGCTTAGTCTTTGAAGAATGAATGCATTCGCCTTGAGCTCAATGGCACATTTATTCTTCATGGCAGCAGTCTGAAGGTGTACATCCATTGTGAGGAAGCTGTATCTAGGGCACACGGCAGGGACTTCACACACACACCATCACGCGGCTTGTGCTTGGGAGGTGTAACCCTCGATTTACACAAGAAAACTCTCCCTGCTTTATGAAACAAACATGTTTAAACTCATTTCGAGTAAATGTTTGCTCTAATTCCAAGGCAGGAGTGTCCATGAGCGTTCTGTGACTCTGTTTTTAAGACAGTAAACCACGGACTGGAGATGTAGCTCCGTGGTTGAGAGAGCATACTGCTTATGGGGGACCTAAGCTTGGTTCCCAGCACCCACAGTGCTGGCTTATAGCCACCTACACTTCAGTTCCAGAGGATCTGACATATTCCTCTGGCCTCCAACAGCACCTGCACACATGTGTACAAACACACCCAGGCACACACAGATATACATAATTTAAAATATTGATATAAAAAGGAAATCACAGCTAAGGAGGATTACACACACACACACACACACACACACACACACAGTTGCAGCCAGACTGTGAGCCCTACACCCTGTCGTTTGAGACACCCTGTGTGTTTGGTGCAGTACCCTGACAATTTGGCTGTCCCCTTCTGCCATCCATACCTCATTTGCTATTTGAAGATTCTAAGGTTCATTATTCATTAACCAATGAAAGCAGCACATAAACAGAAGGACCTCCTACACCAAAGAACAGAGCAGCCAGCTAAAAGCACATTTACTCATGCTCCGGTTTCTCTGCGGTTCCCATGATAAAATACTCTGGCAAAAGCAAGGGACAGAGAGGGGTCTGTTCACCTTACAGTTGCAGGTAATAGTTATCATTGAGGGGAAGCTAAGGGGAACTTGAAAACAGCTAGACACATCCACAATCAGGGGCAGAAAGAAACAAATACTTCCTTCCTTGCTTCTGCTCAATTTCTCTCTTTAACACCATCCAGAATTCCCTGCCAAAGGGATGATGCTCCCCACAGTGGGTTGAGTCCTCCCAGGCCATTGACTTAAGACACCCCTAACGTGCCCATAGGCCAATTAAATGTAGACAATCCTTCACTGAGACTCACCAGCTAGGATGATCTGAAGTTGTATCAAGTCGACCATTAAACCAATCGTCGCTACCTGTGACCTGAAGCCTAGCATCTGTCCTTCATAAACTCACAGC
The DNA here is from genome assembly GCF_903992535.2 of Arvicola amphibius. Lineage (NCBI taxonomy): Eukaryota > Metazoa > Chordata > Mammalia > Rodentia > Cricetidae > Arvicola > Arvicola amphibius. The sequence continues at coordinate 6,010,856 of NC_052063.2, forward strand.
AGCTATTCCATGTTAGAGTAAGTCAGTCCTTCCCAGCACCGGTACTGATTTCATAATACGGTTCAAATGTGATCAAGGTGACAGCCATGGTCCAAACTCAGCCACCCAGGCACAGAGGGCTCAAGTGGGTTTAGTTCAGAATTCCTAGAGAAGTGGGTACTTAACTTTGAGCCTATTCATAGACCTCTCAAAAACTGAGATCTTGAAGATTGCTCTCTGGTGTGTGTATTGATGCTGATAGAATGTCAGTCAGAGAACCATAATCGCTGAACCCAAAACAGCCGGTAACTCCTCAGATGGGAGCAGTCTTGGGAGGGTACCTGTCGCCATGGGAACATTTCCCTCTATTTACAAAAATGACCTTGAGGAACCGGGCTTGATGCTGGAAGCTGCAACCCCAGAACCCGAGCGGCTGATGGGGAAGGTCAAGGCAGCGAATCTGTCTCCACATAAGTGAACGCAAAGAGAAGGGATTTTTGTTGTTGTTTTGTTTTGCACAATTTTGGCTGTTTCAACTCATGAACAAACAAGTAACTGGCGTAATTTAAAAAACAAAAAACAAACAAAAACCAAAGGTATGCAAATACACCTTTGTCTGGCTCCAAAGTCCATGCATTGCATGCTTTTAGCATGCCTTCTGCATGCGTCACTTTGGTAATGCTTCATCGCTGCAGCTAGAAAGGCCGGCAGGCTAAGAGGCATAGGTAGCATTAAACTTGTATCGCTGTTGATTCTTATCCGAATCTTGTCCGAATTCCAGACACTGCGCCTTTTCAGAAACGTCAGACAGCCACTGCACAAAGGGACATACTAAAAAAGGAGCCGGGTGGCGGTGGCGGTAGCGGTGGTGTTGAAAGCATCAAATAGAGTTCAAGCAGCCCAACCTTATTTTCACTATCATCAGCACATTTCAAACAATTTCAAAATTGTTCTTCCTTAGAGGTGCGCATCATCCCACTGCCCAGGCTGGCCGCCAATGCATACACAGTCATCTACCGGTCTCGGCCTCCCAAATGCTGGGGCTGCATTCCTGAGCCACCATGCCCAACTCAGAACTTCTCAAAGGGCAAGTTTCAATATACAACACGCAGATACTAATCCATGCCTTTTGCTAGTGTGTGTGTATACCATGAACGAACGAAGGATGAAATGTATGCCCTGGCAATGCTGAAGCATGCATGGGGATCCCGTATGTAGTGGTTCTGTTGAACTTACCATCTTGGGTTTCATGGTCTAAGTTGATGAGGACGACTGACCAGGTCTCTTCCGCAAGAAGTTACCAGATCTCACTACAGATGGTAGTGAGCCATCATGTGGTTACTGGGAATTGAACTCAGGACCTTTGGAAAAGCAGACACTGCTCTTAACCACTGAGCCTTCTCTTCAGTCCGGTTTCTAAATAGTTTTATAGCAGATTCAGGGTCACACAGGAGACAGAAATCACACAATATAAACAGGAAAAAATTTTATTACATTTATTCTTTGACAATTTTGTGTATAATGTATCGATGACTCTCACCCCCAACAAATCCTAAAGTCCCATTCCCCCAGCCATGTTTTTTGTTGTTGTTGATGTTGTTATTGTTGTTTTATTTTGTGTCCCACTGAGTTTAACCAGGGCCATTCACAGAAGATGGGAGGGAGCTATCCAATGCCTACATTAACTGAAGACAATTCCCCCTTCACCAGCATCCATGAGTAGTTTCCCAAGGAGGGGAAGGGACCTGAAAACCTCATCAATGGGAAATGATTTAATAATTATTAGCTAGAAGCTCATCAACTAAGGAGGAGTAAAAAGTAAAGACACCCAAGTAGCAGGGTCTTTGAAGAAAAAGTTTTGTCTTAAAACAGGGTTCCAGAGATGGGGGGGCGGGGCTCAACCCCACACTCCCAACTTGTTTCCACCATAAGGAAGACCTTGCTGGAGGGCACCGGCCAGAGTGGCCCAGCTGGATCTGTTCACAGCAGTAGCTCAGAGGCAGCCCAGCTGCCCCAGCTCAGACAGCTAGGTTCCCTTAAGGGACAGCGCCCTCCTCTCCTGAGGACGCCTCCCTGCTTACAGCAAGGCTCCCAGGCCGGAGCTCTGGAGCCCTCTAGTGACGAAGCTCAGTGCTTGTCAGCAAAGAGTAAATCTAGAGCGTCCAGCTCTGGTGGAGTTTGGAGCCAAGCTGAAAGGTGCCACAGTTTACTGCTGAGAGCAGCTCCCACGCATAACCGCACTGCCTAATACAGAAGCTACCAGCTGTGTGTGGAGGCTGAGTCATCTGAACTGAAACGTGCTAAATGTCAAACATACGTAAATTCTTAAAGAGCCCCCCCAAAAAAGCGATGGGAGTATCTCACTGATTTGTTATATCAATCCAAACAAAAACAGCATTTTGGGGAAAGTTAAATAAGATACAGCAACATGAATTTTCCCTTTTAAAATGGGAACACTGAAGCTACACAGGTATGTGCAAGCCTACGTACGTGTGTACTCCAGATTGCAGTAATACCTGGAGCTAGGGCTAGAAAACATTTCTAGGAACCAGCAAGCACCATTTAGGGAAATGGCTGCTCTCGCTGTACTCTCTCCTCCCCAGGTTTACCAGCCTTAATCCCATGACATTTGGGTGCTGCCAGCACCACTGGGACTCCCCAGTTCACCTGTCATTGACACTTGAGTTTGTGTGGGTCTCAGTCATCTTCCTCTCCCCCATCTTCCACCGCAGTTTTCGAGCATGCGTACTCGCTACATAGATCAGTCTCAACTAAAGCATGTGCAGAATTCACAAAAGAAAAGAACATAGTGTCCACCCCTAGTCTGACCTCTATGGGGTAAGCCGTGCAAGTCTTGGGCCTTCTGTTTCCACGTTTGCTTAGAGAGGGAGACGGAGCCGAGCTCCATTTGTCTCAAACCAATTTGTGAAACCCTTCTAGGGTTTTAATAACTAATAAAATAAGGCATACTATGCTTACTAAAGACATTTTCTCCAACTTTTGTTCTAGCTGTGCATTTTACGTAGAGGTCGCAATATAAAACCTCTTCTAGCCAGTGTGGTGTTGCATTCTGCAGTTATGTCTTGCAGGAGGCTGAGGCAGGAGCTGGAGTCTGATGCGGACCTGGCTATACTATGAGCCCCTGCATCTAAACCAAGGTCTTACTTCATGCTCTAGCTTGAAAGACATTTCAGTCCTAGGGAACTTGGATTGTTACAGGTCCATTCGTCCTAAAATACTGTGAGAGTAGTAAGTTACAAATCTACTGCTAGGAACGGGGAAGCCGGCGGGTCAAGACACACTGTATAGATGTATGAACTCAGCCAAGAATAGAGGAGACTTTTAAAGAACAAACAATTGTCTGGCATTTGATCCCGGCTCTCAGGAAGCAGAGGTAGGTGGATCTCTACGAATTCAAGGCCAACCAGGAATAGGGAGACTCAATTTTAAAGCGAATAATGCAAACAATGAGGGGGCAAATTAATTGAACAGACACTTCTCAAGTAGGACAAAAAAATATGGAGTCAGAATTCAACACAGCAAGGCTTGCCCAGGTTAACCTGATACGTACTGTGTTTGCTACCAGATCTTTTCACACACATGCATCCTATACGATCTGACAGTAAACGTATGAAAAGGAGGGGTATTAGCATTCCAAAATATAAACAAGAAAACATGATAAACAATCTATGTCTGTTTATATATCCTGTGCATAGCTCATTTTCAATTTTGAGGGGAACCCCCCCAAAATCAATTTACTGCAACTATCACCTACAGATGTCCACCAACTTCCTATTTTAAGACAAGAGATGTGAATGCCTTGCTTCTGAAATGGACTTCAGAATGTCCACCAGCTTAAAAACTGGATTCACAAAGAAACACATTAGCCTAAACACAGGGCAATTTCCTAACAGCAGAAGTAAGGACACCAACTCGATTGACAGAGATAACGTAAACCCCATTGACAAGGTGGAGGAACTGGAGGGACAATTCTGTTAGACACATAATTGCACAATTCTCAATAATTTTTCTTCAAGACAGGCTCTCTTGCAGCAGTCTGGCCTTGAACTCTTGCAGCTGAGGATAACCACAAAGTTCTAACCCTCCTGCCTCCAACCCAGGTTGATAAAGATTGCAGGCATGCACCACAAGAGGTTTATATAATAGTGGAGACAAAACCTGGGGCTTTGTGTACATTAATACTTTGTCAATCGAGCACCAGCCCAAACAGCAACTTTTAAAAATTTTTAATGTGTGTGTGTGTGGGGGGGCACACCTGCACTGGTGGGTATAGGTATAAACAGAACAGGGACAACTGCAAGTGCCATCTTCAGGGGCATCGGCCACCTCCTTTGAGACAAGACTTCTCACGGCCCTAGTGTTCCAATTAGGCTGGGCTGACTGGCCATGCATTCTGGGGATCTAATGCCGACCCTCACACTTTCAAGCGAGCTTTTTACTGGTAGAGCCACACTCCCATCCCAATAGCCAGCATGCCGATTGGCAAATATTACAGATAGCTGGTTTCATAGTGACTTTCCATTCAAATAATGTACCTCAGTCCTTCACCCCTTCATTACCTTCCCTCGCCCACCCCACTCCCAATGCCCTTCCTCTGTCCAACTACCCCTTTTCTTCAACCACGCCCATGTGTGTGTTTATTTCATTAGACTTATTTACAGGAACCTGGGACTTTGTACCGGCTACACCACCATTGAGTTCTTCCCCTATTAACGAATGCAACCATCTCTCCCTCCCTCATTGGTTATGCCTAAGTCCTCAGGGAGGGGTGGCAATAAACACCTGTAAGCTACTTAAGAATTAGATATTGGGTTTTTCAAGTAGTCTATTGGCATATGTAAATACATATAAATGGTTATAGCAGCCGGGCGGTGGTGGCGCACGCCTTTAATCCCAGCACTCGGGAGGCAGAGGCAGGCGGATCTCTGTGAGTTCGAGGCCAGCCTGGTCTACAAGAGCTAGGTCCAGGACAGACTCTAAAAAAGCTGCAGAGAAACCCTGTCTCGAAAAACCAAAAAAAAAAAAAAAAAAAAAAAAATGGTCATAGCATTTCCTTCTAATGAGGAATTCAACACAAATATCAGGTTACTTTATAAAGAGGGCTGGAGAGATGACTCAGCGGTTAAGAGTGATTAAGTGGTTGCTTCTCCAGAGAAACTGAGTTTGAATCCCAGCCATATGGTAGCACAAAAATCCTAACTCCAGGCCCAGAACATCTGTAGCAGCTTGAATGAAAATGGTAGCCATAAGTTCCCATATTTGAATGCTTGGTCCTCAGTTGATGGAACAGTTTGGGAAGGATTAGGAGGTGTGGCCTCGTTGGAGGTGTGTCACTGAGGTGTGAGCTTTGAGAAAGTCCCACACCATTCCGCGTGTGTGCTCGCCCTCTTTCCCTTCCACCACCCGTCTCTGCCTCAAGCCTGTGGATCAGGACGTAAGCTCTCAGATACTGCTTCAGCACCATGCTCCCCCATCATGATGGGGGACCGTGAGCCCGCAAGAAATGCTTCCGTTCATGAGTTGCCATGGTCATGGTGTTTTGTCATGAAATAACTGAAGCAGGGTCCAGTGCCCTCTTCTGGCCTTTACAGGCATTGCATGCACATGGTGCACCTACACCCATGCAGGCAAACCGCCCCCACACATAAAAATTAAAAAGAACTTCTCAATAAACAGCTACTGAACAGTTACAAAGAAATGTTCTTCAACAATTTTATTCCATATAAAACATTTCCCAAAAGAAATATTACTACTATGTTTATAAACAAGTCTGGTGAAGTTGTAAATGTACCTGACAAAAATACCTATTCATTTCTTGAATGAAATTCCTTTGAAGTCATGCTACACGAGTGCCAGGTGTGAACACTGACTTGCCTTTTTTTAAGTGTGCTTTTAACTGGATGCTATCGGCACTGGTAATGGCATGAAATTGTACCTTGTAATAAGTACTGTATAGTACACGCAACATGTACACGCATGTGGGGCGATGTGTGTATATGTTTATATATGTGTGTGTGTATATATTTAATGAACATTCATTTAATAAACTTAGTATCAGCACACTAAACTTTATATGATTTATTTTAAATGATTGCTGGTTCCAGATAATTAAAAACCACAAACTGTATGGCAGCAACTATATCACATACACAGTTTTTAAAGAGTTCTTTAGTTATCACATAACAGTGGGATATGAGTTTTAAAAATACAAATAATGTTTGTAGCATAAGGCTCTGTGGTAGAATCAGCAGATTAAAGACAAACGCCAGGGAAGCCTTCTGGAGAGTGGACGTGTCCTATTGGAACTACTTCCCTCTGACAGTGACAGCTTTACAGACACTAAATGTCCAAACAAAGATTCTGGAACTCCTAGGAAAGAACTGAGTCTCAGCAGTAGGTACCTAACGGGGGCTGGACTTCATGGCAAGCTAACATTCAATCTGTTGGTGTCCAATGGCTCACGCTTTTTTACGGGTTATTACAGTTGAAACAATATGGCAGAAATCTCAAAAGTTTACTCATTAAATATAGTTTAATTATTTTTTTTTTACAAATCTCCTTTTGAAAATGTAATTCATATGTGCTGCAACTTCAGAAGTTTGAATTCAAACTCATCAAGTATGAAGGCCCTGGCGGGGAAGCCGGGTCCAGGCGCTCTGTCTGGTTTCTGTACAATGGCTCTCCTGTGGTACAACAGGAAAAAGGTGATCCTAAAGATATTCAAGTAAAGGCAGAAATGCATTGCTATTTGAGGCAGATCATGCTAAAATATAATTCACAATGATTAGTTTGCATTTAAGATGGTTAAAAATGTTTTTGCCAGTGAAATTAACATAAGTTAAGATTTGCAGCACTGTTTCTGTCTTTTGCACGAAGCATAAGTTCCTTTGAAAAATAAGACTGGAAGAAGCAAAGGACCCGATGCTTCCCCTTCACGTTACCATCCCTGTCGTACAATGGCAAACGAACGGACACAGAACCAGACTCCTCCCACTGGTGAGGACAAGAGAATGCAAAGCTGAGAGAACAGGTGAGCGCCCAGCTACCGTCAACACAAGGCTTTAAAACATGAAGATTTACAAGCCAAAATAAACATCTGATTTAAAAAGTGTTATTCAAGATAACTCGGTTGTCCTTTCGCACTTTGAGACTAGTAAGGACTGGATCTTTAAAAACCTGAAGAGGTTTTGTAGAGGAGAAAATCCTCAACGCTTTAAAAAATTGAACTGGTTAGGATCCACGCAACTCCTGCGCTGGCTGGCATGGAAGCAGGTGTTCTCCGTCACAGAAACAAGCCACTGCCCCCAGGAGCAGTTTCCTCAAGCCAGCTGCACGCGCTGTAAGTCTGCTCACCCATGACTCAACTGCAGCGACCTCCAAGGAGCAGCACGGGGCGCCTCACCCGAAAAGATCTTTCAGATCGTTGCTAGCTGAACTGCTGCTGGTCATGGGAGTTGGTGGCTGTGCGAAGTTCTGCGGGTTAAAGAAAGGGTTGCCCTGCATACCAAAGGCAGCCTGTCCCATCACATTCGCCTGTATGCCCATGGCTGCGCTGCCCATACCTGGGGAACCCTGAGGAGGGACAAACTGATTCAGCCACTGATTTGGTTTCTGCTGGGATAGCTGGTTCATGCTAACTTTGGGTTTCTGAGGGCCGAAGAGGTTATTAAGGGCTGACATATCGGCCGGTCTCTGCTGAGCCTGCTTCATAGCAGCAGGAGGAACACTCAAAGGGCTGTAGCTTGACAACGTGGGAGCCGCTCCCAGAGTCATCGTGGTCACTCCAGCGGTGCTCGAACCGCTGAACAAGTTCTGGTTCGGGTTGACCGGCATGCTGAATCCTGAAGTCTGAAAGCCCATGTTGGCATTTAGGCCATTTGTCAAATTTCTCTTTGTATTATCAATTGGTGTAGAAAACATCATGTTGAGGCCCGTGGAAGGAACAGACGTGAAGGTACTTGAAGCAGAAAGCTTAGGAGTGCTAACGGAAAGGCTGGTCAAAGAGGTTATGTTATCCATCAATGTATCTGTCAGGTCCTTAGTCTGAAAAAGAGGAGCAAATGGCTGTCCAATTAGTAAACATGGACAGAGTACATGATAAAAGACAATGCCAGTCAGGCCAATGATCTCCATCCAGTCAATTAGCTACGGCCTGCAGCCAAACAGTGACCACTAGTATGTGTACTGGCAATCATTTGATCACAGTTATGGTGATCTAAACTACAGTTAAGTGAAATGCTCCTGAGGCAGAACTGTGCTCTTTCCAGTAGAACTGTGTCATAAACAGGATAATTTTATATTTTTTATTTTGAATTTCATCAAAATTTTTAGGAATTTAATTCCTCTATCCCGTAATAACCTAACAGTTATTCTCAACTATGCCCCTTAGCCCACAACATTTCTTCCTGAGGAAGAGCCGTGGTGACTGAAGACCAGGAAGCAGTGAGTTAGAACACCACCGAGCTGCTCCTGAGAGCCTGCACTCTGCAAGCAGGACCTGCCCAGGGCAGCAGCGCCAGCGTCTGGAACAGTGCCCAGAACACAGAGGGAATCAATGTGCTCAGGCGATGTAGGTGCTTCTTCTGAACTCAAGCTACAAAGTCAGATAGAATGGGAAAGTCAGAAACAGCAGCTTCTTCCAGCTGAGAAACGAGGGTGTGAAGAGAATATTCCTGATAATTGCACTATTAATCCACGTTGTTCTTACAAACCACCTGGCCACCCTGTTTCCTCTTTGGGAAACTGCACATGGGGCAGGGTGCTCAGGAGTGCTGGACAGCCTAAGTCGCACCTTTTAGTTAGTACTTCATGTTAGTCTCTAAACGCCTCTGTCCAAACACTAGCTGCTTCCCACTCTGTTCCTTACCACTGAGGATGCTTGATGCAAAAGAAACGCACCTGTTTGCTGGGCGCGATGGGAGTGTGGACTTGAGGCTTCAGAGGCTGCTGGCTTTTCAGCTTCTGTGCCTGCTCCTGCTCCTTTGCTAATTTCTGTTTTTCTTCAAGCGTAAGCGACGCCTTAAAACAAAACAAAACAAAGCACAACACAACTCACCCACAGCTTCATTCTCCATCTGTAGAGTGAACTTTACTGGTAAGGTGTGAGCGTACTTGGCAATGGTTCACTACTTCAGGGACAAGCAAGTGATCCGGCGCTGGTGACCTCAGGTGGAATCTCACCCTAAGTTCATTAGAACTACCTGTTTCTTTAAGAGTAACTGATTTGATTCCTGCTCAACTGTAAATTTCAGTCTAAAAAGCTCACAAGTCAGGCACAGTGGCACAGACCTGTGATCCAGCCATGTGAAAGTCTGAGGCAGGAGGACCACAAATGCAGTGACTGTCTGGGTTACAGTAAGTCCGGGGCCAGTCAGTACAACTTACAGAGACTGTAGCTCAGAACACAACGAACGAGAGGAGCTAGAGCCCAGTGTGCTAGCGCATGCCTTTAACCCCAGCACTCAGGAGGTAGATAGATAGATGGATGGATGGGAAAAAGTCAATTTTAATTGCTGACAAGTGGCAATTCAGAAGTAGACAGGCAGCACAACTACACGTGCTGGCATCACACAGGCAGCTAAGCAATGGAGACAAGGTACCATGGGTGGGTGTGTGTGTGGGGGGGGATGACAAAGGAGCTCCTTCCCAGCACAGTGCAGAGACAGCTAGAGACGACTCCTTGTTAAGAGGCTACACGTATTCCCAGTATTCCTAGCAAATATATGTGGTTTATACGAAGTCTCACAACAGAAATGCTTTCTTTTAAGGTCCAGAAACTTACTCTTTTCTGCTTATTCTGCAGCCCATCTTCTTTATTTTCTGAGTCACCCCCAGTTAGAAGGTCTGCTCCAATGTTGTTGAAGACCTTGTCAATCTGCTGAGATACAAGTCCAATACTCGAAGACATACCAATAAAAATGCCCTTTTGTCCCTTAAAGATTAGGGACTCTTAAGTAAGGCCAACTCTCAGACATCTTCTGTGAAAATGAGTGTCTTCTTACCTGACTTCCGGCATGTGTAACACTTGTCTCCTCGGAAGCATTCATTTGATTTCCAATCTCCAAAGACCTACAAGATGGGCAGAATTATGGAAAGGTAGTTAAAAGAAACAAACTAACTTCATTCCTTAGCTCAGATTTTCCCACTATTATCTACGGTTAGTCTGTCTGCCCAAATGATTATGAGGATGACATCTGGGGCCACAAAAGCCTGATGACCAGAATTCAACCCCCAGAACCCATGGAAAAACGTCACCTGTAAGTCTAGCAACCCTACAGCAAGACATGGGGCAAAGACCAGAGAGTCAACTGGAAGCTCCAGAGCCAGCTATCAGCTATCCTGTAGTACACAGCACAGCGGAAACAGAGCCCCCTCCTGAAAGCTGTCATCTGAGCAGTGGCTTGTATGCCTCTGCACTCAGGTACACACATCACACACTCACACTCATCCCTCCCTCCTCTCCCCTCTCTCAAAATAAACAATTTGAAAATATCTGTGCTTTTTTTTTTTAAACTCAACATTTAGGATTTGGGGCAAGAGGCTGGAGAAATGGCTCAGTAGTTAAGAGCACTTGCTGCTCTTCCAGATAGGCTTCCGTCCACAAACATCAAGTGACTTCCACACACCTGTAACTCCAGGTTCAAAGCTATCCAGTGCCCCCAGACTACAAGGCCACCCACACACATAATACATAAATAGATAAATACACCTTGGAGAAAATATTTGGAGCAAGGAAATGGCTCAGCAGGTAAAAGTACTTGTATGTGCCAAGCAGAGCTCAACTCCCTGGGACCCACATATCAGAAGGGGAACCAAGCCCTACAAGATGTCTCCTGACCCCCACACATGCCATGCATGCATGACTCATGTGCCTCACATACACATTAACGAATAAACACCAAAATGTCTGGGTAGAGGCTCCTGCCCTAACCCCCTCCTCTGGAGTCGCCTCAGTCCAGACTCCGCCCTCAAAAAGCCCACAATCAGTGGCTCCATCCCCCAAGACATTAAAAGCCCCCACCTTGTGGGTTCCCCTCGTGGTCTCCTGAACTTCACTTGGGGCAATCCTGATATAGATATGAATAATTTGCATTGGTATGGATCTTGGTTTATTGATACAAATTTAAGGTCAATTTTGTTATATGTATTTCTGATCTTGATTAAGGTACTGTGTTTGTGTAGCTCATTTAAATATGTAATGTATAATTAAGAAATGTAAGTTAACAGATACTCAAGTATAATTGTCAAGATTGTAGTCATGTTAGTTAGATTTTCTAGATGTATAGAGATATATTTCAGTTACATAAGTATTCTTCAAATCTTTCAGAGACCTTCAGAATATGGCATTTAAAATGTTTAAAAACTTAAGACTTTTCATGACAGTGAGACACACATCTGCTCCTGGCAGCACCAATTACTTCAAGAGGAAGATGGGCATCAAAGAGGCTCCTTATGGAGTTGGTTAGCCATTTGGGCAAGAGACTGCTCTTGCCTGGACTGTTGCATGCAGGATCCACAGAGAAATGACTGCTGAACTTGCCTAAAGGTGAGACAATCCTTTGGGGTTCCTGCTACACGAAAGAGTCTGCCAAACATTCTCCAGGACACAGAAAAAATGTGACGGACAAGCTGCCAATATAGGTGGAAGTGTCTTTGAAATTCCCTGGTTCATGGAAAAGTCTGCTGAATACTCTGGGCGTGTGGGCTGAAGATTGGATGTCCCAATGGTGCAGAAGAATTTTGAGTGATTGTCCAGGTAACCAGTTGTCTCTATCATTTTTAGAGTGTTGGAAGTTGCTTACAATACACTTCCTGTTTGCTTAGGTAATATTATATCCTTCTGGAGTCTTTGATGGAATTGAAGAGTAGATAGTAACAATATAGTTTTCCTTAGTTATGATGAGATAAAGTAGATATAAATATTGTAACTGTAATTCTTGCTTGATACCTGTTTTGTCATATGTAATTTTACTGTGTTAAAGTTAAAACCTTCGTTTTTATTTAAACAGAAAAGAGGAGGTAATATGGGATTCTCCTGTATGCTTTGAAAACCATTGGTTAATAAAGGAACTGGCTTGGCCTATAGCAAGGTAGAACTTAGTTAGGCAGGGAAAACTAAACTGTATGCTGGGAGAGAGAAGGGTGGAGTCAGAGAGAAGCCATGGAGCCGCTGGAGACAGATGCTGGGAAATTTAGCCGGTAAGCCACAGCCAGGTGGCAATACACAGATTAATAGAAATGGGTAGAATTAGTATGTAAGAGTTAGCCAATAAGAAGCTAGAGCTAATGGGCCAAGCAGTGATTTAATTAATACAGCATCTGTGTGGTTAATTTAGGGGCCGAGCAGTCGGAATCAACAAGCGGCCTCCAACAACACAACCCAGGAATGCTTTGCTCAGATAAACCTGGGTTTATTTAATTACGTCAGCAGCAGCAAATTCCCATTAACAGGAATTAAACTTCACCAAATGTTGAGTTTTCCGGCTACCAGCTGGCTGTGAGAAAATCACTCTGTTCCCCACCGTAGGTCAGACTTGCTCAGTGAGTTACCCAACTTCATGTCGCAGCCTCCGAAGGGCCCAGGAGACTTTCCACCTTCCACCTGCCGTCAAGGCACTGCAGTGACAGGTGGCTGGCCTGTTCTGGGGTAGAAACAGTCTCTACCATTTGGGGCCATATATGGGAGATGTCCTGCACAAGTACCCCAAACCTCCTACTGTTTTGACCCCAGGCTATTTTCAGAGGATGTGAGCTACCCTGGCCAGGTTCCTGAGCTCTGCGTCCCTGCCTCCTCCTTCTGCTGTCCCTAGCCTTTCCTGGATGCTCACTCTTAACTCTGCCTCTGCTCCCCAGCTCAAGCTGCAGTCTGCTGTATCCTCCACATGGCCCAGCCCCTCTGACGCTGCTGCTGTTCCTGCAGAGCCTTCTCCATGCTCTGGGCAGTGGGCTGCCTCAACCTAGCAAGAGCTGCCTTCACCACCATAAATCACCTTGCATTCTTATGGTTTCTTTCTACCTTTGGGAATTTTTTTTTTTTTTTTTTTTTTTTTTGGTTTTTTTCGAGACAGGGTTTCCCTGAAGTTTCTAGAGCCTGTCCTGGAGCTAGCTCTTGTAGACCAGGCTGGCCTCGAACTCAGAGATCCGCCTGCCTCTGCCTCCCGAGTGCTGGGATTAAAGGTGTGCGCCACCACCGCCCGGCTTTACCTTTGGGATTTTTAAGTGGGTCAGCTGACAGTTTCCTGGGAAAAGTTCTGTTCATCTGTCAGAGTGCATGTACAAATAATGTAGCTATAGAGTGCTTGTTTTAAAATCTAAAAAGCTTGTAACTTCAGATTACAACTGCTCTGGAAAAATATAAACACATGGACAGCTGCCATTTTCAGTTGAGGTCAAAACAAAAACCTCAGCACCATCTTTACTAAGGGCACCCACAGGTGTGCGTTGGCCCCACCATGGAGTCATTCTGCTCCAATATACTTTGGCTTATGATATGCACCTATATAATTCCTGTCCTATCCTATAACAATGCTCATTTACTGAGATATTAAAGGTGCACCCTCTACACTCATGTACAGAAATAAATTTTGCTGGCAGACAGATCTTGCAACTTAATACTGATTTCAAATACTAAATTGTTTACAACACTAAAACTTGGTTTTGCCTTGTACAGATTAAAATTATGCTCTAGGTCCCAGGACAACTAAAAACTAGAGACTAAAATATTCCTTCTAATCTTCTTGCCTCTACGACATTGGTACACTGTAACTAATTGGGTAAACTGTTTATCCAGATTTAACTTGTAATTTAAAAATACCAGACAGATAAAGGTACCCTGATTCTCATGCGCATACTCTAAGAGTATGGTATTTAATAAAAACAACAACAACAACAACAACAACTTCTATGACAGAGGCACGCTGGAACCTGCAGCTCCTACAAGACAAAACATGGCCGGAGAACGAGAACTTCCTCCTGGAGGTCTGGATGTGGCAAAGCCACCCACACAGCAAAAAGCTGCCTTTCACCTCATCAGCTGCCTCGTCCCTGCCTGGAATGGGTGATAGGACACTGGGGGAATTGGCGTCCCAGCCTGCCAAGACAGGAAATCTGCAGGACTCCTGCGCTGAGCAGCTAAAGGCAAGTGCTGCCACCGAGACTGCTGCTCCCAAAGACCTGGGAAGAAGGGAAGACCTGGGTAGCTGGAACAGCTGTCCAACTTCTGCTCATTTACTTCTCCCTGGCTGATCTGTCTGTCTGACGACTAGGATACTGGTCGCGTATTACTTCATTAGTTAAGTTTACCTCCAAAAACAGACAGATGCGCTTCTTTCGCAGGATTAACAGGTTTCATATGTAACTTCAGAGGTTCAAAAATTTAAATTTCCTCTGGTTGCCTATAGGCTTTTGCTATGACACCAAGATGTAAATCTGTTCCGGTTGTTCTACGGACACCTGCAGGTCCCTGCACAGGCCCCCCTCCTGCCTGGGCCAAGGCCAACCTGCAGAGGGCTCTCCAGATAATGGCAGCACCTGCACCAGCTCCTGAGACTTCACCATTGGTACCACCTCTCTAGGCTCAAATGGGCACCTACCCAGCAACTAAAATCTAGTTTAAGGGGCAAATCTGCTCTCACGTGTCATTTGCCCTTGCCTCTCCTGCACAACCAGGCACTTCTCCACTCATCTTTCTGGCTGTTAATCACCCACCAGCTGGTCCCATTCATAGCACGGATAATAACAATCTACTTCTTCTCCTAGCAGTCTGCCTTCTCAGTTCTCTCAAGAAAATGATGCCTAACTTCTCCAGGATGGCATCAAACTAGATGTTTCTCCACCCACATCTCCTGCTGAGCATGAACCCACCAACTACCAACTACCTCCCCCCCACACACACACATTGTCCCATGGCCGCAGGAAGTAGCCAGACTTGAACCAGCGCCCGTATACCCAAAGAGAATGGAATGTTTAGGTGGAGGCTAGACCCCAAACCCCTACCCCTGGAGTTGCCTCAGACTAGATCCCACACTCAAGAAAGCCCACCATGGGTGGCTCTACCCCAGAGGGCATTAAAAGCCCCCATCTCCTGGGTTACCCTTGTGGTCTCCTGGGGTCTCCCAGGAGTGCTTTGCTCAGAACAATCATGGACTATTAATTACATCAGCAGTGGAGGATTCCCATTAACTAGGAATTAACTCAACACAAACCACTCCTCAAGTCCGCACCTTCCTGGGACAGAAGCTACAGAGTATCTATGGCAGACCTGCTCATGATCCCAACAACCTGCTGATTTCCAGGTGTTCTTGGGGTAACCCGTGTTTTACACAGGGTGAACCCCCATGAACCACATGGCGTGAATCCCCGTGTTTTACACAGCGTGAACTCCTGTGTTTTACACAAGGTAAACCCCTGTGTTTTATACTGGGGCAAACGCTGTGAACCTTTGACTGGAATAAAAGAGCAGCTCCTAATAACAACTTCCATCTTTGTCTTCTGAATGCCAGTGTTTTCTGTAGTGAGTCTGAAAAAACCCTCTAAAAATAAAGAGACAAATGCTCAAGTACTACAGGCTTCCATATCTCTGGGCTAGAGAAGAGATGAAGAAATCCTAACAGGAGGGCTTCCCAGATTCCAACAATACCTACGTCCTTGTTCTTGGTGTTCGGCACCCGGCGTTGACTATGCCACTGGCTGACGCCAACAACAGATTTTCTCAGAAACAAAGTTTTCCTCATGTAGATAAAGTGCTAAGATCACTTCATATTCCATATCTGCACTCTATTTTCAACAACATCCCGTTCTAATGAATTTCTAACTACTAATCTATTGGAAAAATGTAAAATGCACCACATATAAGCACATGAAAAAGCCATCCATCTTCCTACTGAGAGGTCTGGACAACCAATCCTGAGCTGCCCTGGCAGCACTGGCCGGCAGGCCGCACGTGCACAGCTGCTCACCTCTGCTGCTCCTGCATCATGTGAAGCTGCTCCAGCTTAGTCCTGTGCTCGGACTCCAGTCTGCTCAGCATCTCCTTTATGACGGCAATGAAAGAGCTGAACTGGCATGGTAAGAGACAGATATGGTGAGGACGTCATCAATCACGACAACTCTAAGTTAATACTAACGGCTGCGCTCTGCCCGTGGGACAGGACTCACAGCACCCGACACAGCGCAGTTCATTTATACTCAGAATCCAAAGCGTTCAGTCTTTTTGTATGGAGGGGCAGTGTGGCCGATAAAGCTTTTAGGTTCTGGTATTTTAAATGTATTTTATGTGTATTAATGTTTTGTCTGCACACATGTATGTGCAGCACGTGTATCACGTGTGGTGATGTCCACAGAGATCAAAAGAGGGCATCAGAGCCCCTGAATCTGATGGTTATGAACTACCATGTGGGTACAAAGACCCAAACTCAGGTCCTCTGCAAGAGCAACAAGTGCTATCTCTCCGGTTCCCTGGAA
This sequence comes from Arvicola amphibius, assembly GCF_903992535.2. Classification (NCBI taxonomy): domain Eukaryota; kingdom Metazoa; phylum Chordata; class Mammalia; order Rodentia; family Cricetidae; genus Arvicola; species Arvicola amphibius. The sequence goes on from NC_052063.2 coordinate 6,027,317, forward strand.
ATATTTTATTTATAACATTCTCAGACCGAGAAAATGATGAAAACTCAAAAACTGTTCTGGGCACATTCCTCTGCATAGTCAGGGTCTCCCATCTGCCAGCCCTAACCTGACAGCCCAGGTAAACAGAAAGCATTAAATCTAGGAGCAGAGGGCAAAGGCTCACCTTACTACTTCAGATGCAACGTTGGGTCTGATTAGCTACACATTTCTCCACCTTCAAAACTCTGCCCGTTAAGAACTCATCTCCAATGCTCAACCCTTCCTCTCCCCCAGCTCGTCATTCTTCATTGCTGTTACTCACTTTCCCACCTAATTCTAAGTCTTTCCTGCCTACCTACCACAGGTCCTCAATTAAACAGCAATTTGGCTCAGTCTTTTACACGCCCCATTAAACACCAGGTTCCTACTGTCTTCTTTTGATTACATTTCTCTTCCTGGCACTGCATTACGACTGGGCTACAGTGCAGAATAAGCAGAACACCCAGCCTCAAGGAAGCTATACTGCCACAATCTCAGTGCACACACAGCTGTGAGAACTACAGCAGCAGGGGTGTGCAGAAACATAATTCTGTAGTAACTTTTCTACACACATTTCCCCTGTGCTCCAACATTTATCACATCTTCACAGTTCAATACCTGAAGCAAATAGGTATTCAAGTGCATCCCTTGTCATCTCACTTGATCTCTGCAGTCCCCGGTCACTGAACTGCCCCTTGTCCGTGGTGGCCGGCTCCTAATTCTCCCTCCCCCGTCACTGAACTGCCCCTTCTCCGTGGCGGCCGGCTCCTAATTCTCCCTCCCCGGTCACTGAACTACCCCTTCTCCGTGGCGGGCGGCTCCTAATTCCCCCTCCTTTCTATTATTTATGTCACTGTGTGCTCGCCTATGGGAGTGGGGAGACCAAGGTAAGAGGCCATCACTTCCTTTAGGACATAACAAGACCCTGACTTCAGTCTGACAAAACAAGGCTGCTGTCGGGAGAGCTATGTGTACAGAACTGATAGCAGCAGCTGGCTAACACACAGCTAAGACGAAGACCCTCAGCCCAATAGCCCCAAAGAAGCCAAATCCTACAACAGCCATTTAAGAGAATTAAGAAGCAGATGAGGGCCCAGATGGCCTTCAAATGAGACCCAAGGTCTCGATTACAGCACGGTAAGAAAGTCTCAGTCTGGAACAAATTCAACTAAGCCGAGTCCTGGTGTGGTTGATGCACAGAAAATGTACAATTAGTAAGTAAGCATTGCTTAAAAATATTAAAACATTTGTGTATGGTAATTTTTTTATGTAGCAATAATATCCAAACACAGACTGTCACTTTGCTCATATCAACACACGGCCCCAAATTTAAAGTAGATGCAATCTCAGCACCCTGCTCATTACCTCCTCCAATGAGGCCTTTGAGGACTATCCTCCTACTCCATAACCTTTATTAACTCTAAGGCATGTTTTACTTTTTTGGCCACTTATATCTGTAATATAATACAAGCACACAATATGAGTAGCAAAAAGAAAAAAAATCAAACGCACATAAAATATTCCCACCTGATTGAGGTTAAGATTGTTTTCAATACTCAGGGGAATGAGATGAGGCAGTACTTTTCCAGCCAGCTGCTCTTTGGTGATTCCCAGTTTTTTATGAGTGAAAGTACACTTATAGATACCTGAGGGGACACAGCAATGAGCGTCAGGAACTGGCACCAAGTGCACAGAAACCATAAACTTATTGTATCTATAAAAAGCCTTTGCAATGGGTATGGCACAGATGTTGCCCTCTTGTATTGAGGATGCTCTCTTCCATGTGGACCGGCTGCACCCCCAGTCCAGGTGTATACATACTATGGCATATTTACCCCGCGCTCTTTTGGTTTGAGAGCACACTTAATCACAACACAAAACTAAAGGCTTGGTTACGATAACCCAGCAACCAGGTTACAGAACAATTCCTTACCCTAGAAACATCTATTTCAGAACCCCATTTCAAGACGTTTAAATACAGACACCGTGAGGAGTAGAGGCTACACGTTCACTTCTGACAGTCAAACTCAGCACAGCGGGTTTGCCTCTTTATACTACTTTATAGAAGAAAGATATACACTATCACATCAGCCTAAATTATCTTACTTCTCCCTGCTCCTCCATGCTGGGAATCAAATGCCGATGCCCATGAGTCAAGTGCTCCCTTAAAGACCCAGAGTCTACTTCTTTTGTTGTTAAATAGAGAGAAGTTTATATTGTGGCATTTATCTAATAACTCTACAACTGTATAATGTCATATACATAAAAATGAAGTGCAATGGCTTCACAGAATGAGCATTTTACTAAAAAACTATTGAATTAAGGTTAAGATGATACCAAATGACATTAAGTTCAGCTACCTAGAATCCCCATGAGGACCGCAGGCTCCTTGGAGGGAATCTGTTGTAAGAAGGGTAGGATATCATCAAGTACAAACCACTTATCCAAGTACTCCAAAATCTTGCCTAAACAGACTAATGAATTCACACGAACCTATTAAAAAAGATAAATTACATGTAAATTTGTCAGAAGTTTCTATGGTGTAAAATAAAATACTTTAGTATAAATTTAGTCTTCAAATAGACACATGCTAAAAATCTCAATAAAAACAGGTTTATTAAAGTAGATTGTATAAGTATGGCCTTACTAACATAAGAAATTTGATGGGCGGCGGTGGCCCAGCCCTAGAGAGGCTGAGGCAGGTGATTTTAAGTTGCCGGCCAGCCTGATCTACAGACTGAGTTTCAGGACAGCCAGGGCTACACATATCAATAAAACTCCAGTCTAAAAAAATTAAGCAGAAAATAATTCCATTGAATAATAGTTTACAGGAAAATGAAGATTTTTTTCTAATTGTTCAACTACTTTCTGAAAGTTAAGCACAGAATAATATAAATTCAAAATACTATCTAAATGTTTAACCTGTTCTCAGAGCCAGTTTATTAGAGTAAAGAACTAATGCATCTACTGGACATAAATTAATAGTGCTGGTTTAATTTTATTTTCCTTTGATGTATAAAATATTAGATAAATCACAAATATACCTCTTGAAACGTACTTAGCGATGCTCTGTTTTTCTTCATTTTTAGGCAATTGTAATCAATGATTTATGGTTTTGGCATTTCCTAGTTCAAACTGCCAGACCCTAGAGAATTAAGTCTATAAATTCACCACAGAAATTCCTATCAGCCTCTCAAAGGCAAGCTAGAAGCACTGAAAATCCCATCTAAAATCCATTTTTTAAAGTGAGACATGAAACGCAAATCCATTTCAGAATTGCTGTTCTAACGTGTGTCCCCATGGGTCCTCATGAGACCCTGTCCTGAAGGCCCAGGACACAGACATCAGGGCCCTTGTGTAGATCACACCAAGTGTCTGTGCACTCTACATTCACCTACCCCACACGTTTAGAGGGCGGTATAATAAATACTTTAAGATTTGTGTTAACAAAAATTTATAACAGCATAAATAAAGCATTAAGGTTTCTGAAATGGCATTTTAAAAACTGAAATTTTACCATCTATTAAGTATGAGGACATCCTCAAGGCCATGGGCAGTAGTTACAGAATCAGAATAAGCCCATTTCACTCCATGCTTGCACTTCAGTGATGACGCTTCTCTCCTACTTCGTTCAGTATTCTATCTCCGTCTCAGAGCCTTTCCACAAGGGACACCGACTGGTGCGGCCTGGACGTCTAGCAGGTCAAACCGTGCCGCACTGCTCTGGCCTCAAGCCTAGTACACTACTGTTCTGTCTAGTTCACACACCGTAAGAAAAAGATGGGTGAGGATTTCCAACGATCGAGCTTTATAAAGGCAAATGTATTAAGTTCTGGGAAATATAAATGTCATTAAGGGCCGAAAAGAGGGTTCAGCAGGTAAAGCAGCTGCCAAACTGACCGTGTGAGTTCGATCCCTGCAACTATGTGGTTGAAGGAGAGAACCAACTCCCACAAACTGTCTTGTTCACTCAAACACATGCATGAATGCATGCATGATCACACTCACAAAGGGCAAATACATGTAAAAATAAATAAGTTGGATGAAAAAATGTAAAATACTATATGTAGGTCACCTATAACTAAGAAAAGTCCACAAATGAGCCAGAAGCTAGTTATTACTAAATGGGAAAATGCAGCCAACTGAGCAGGGAGAGACGAACATTAACTATAACTACTTACAGCAAGAGAAGATGTTTGTAAACAGGCATTTTTAATTCTTGGAATCAAAGCATTTTTCATGGACGGGTAGTCTATGAGATTTGCAAAAGTTGGGATGATGTTCAGACAGAGCTCCTATTGGAAGACAAACCTGTCAGTGTCCAGGAAAGGCTCTCAGCTTCGCTCACACACAGTGTTTGCCACTGTGTAAATAAACTTCCATACGCTTTACAAAGTCCTGACACTTGAAAAATGACATAGCTCCACAGGGCCTGTGGTAGTGTTCCAAGAGGCTATAACTACAACTAGTTCTGTACTGTTTGCTTTCCCTTGAGACATGGTCTTTATGTAGCCCAGGCTGGCCTCAGTCTGCAGCCCTCCTGCTTTAGCCTAAGTCCTGGGATTTCAGGCCAGCACCGCTCATAGTACAGGGCTCTAACTCTAGAGAGCTGAAAAGCAGAGGTGAACACAGCTCCCGCTTATCCTGTGAGTATAAGGAGAAAAAATTCAACCTCACTCTTAAATAAACTTAGATGAAGATAAAAATGAATAAAAAAACGTGATTTTAAATACATGGTAGAAGCAGATGTATACAAGGCAGGACAAGCCTACAGTCCCGGCCACAGTGTTTTTGAGACAGGGTGTCCTGTATGCCAGGCTAGCCTTGAATTCCTGCGGGTGCTGGGGAAATCCAGAAAAGGTATTAGCTCCCCCAGAGCTGGAGTTATAGGCAGTTGTGAGCAGCCTGACACGGGGTCTGGGAACCTAACTTGTGACCTCTGGAAAAGGTGGGGGGGGGGGGGGGACATTGGCGTACATCTTAATCCCAGCACTAAGGAGGCACGAGCAGATCTGTGAACGAGTCCAGCCTGGGCTACACAATAAGGCCATCTCCGAACAAACAAGCAGCACCTGCTCTGAACCTCTGAGCCATCCCCCAGCCCTCCTCTAGCTACAAGTCAATACAGACTGGCAACGGTGAGTCAGTGAGGTAACGCGACAAACATTAACTACTGAGCACACGGAGTGCTAACACTTAAGTTTATAATGCGCCTTACTATTTCTTTCTCCTGCCTTAAGACCATCATGAAGTAATCAACCCAGACACTGTACCTGGATCTGGATGGAAGGGGCCTCCAGAGCCCTGTGGACCATGGGCAGCACGCTGCTCTTTATCTCCTCAGGAGGGGTTTTGGTTAGGAGCAAATCCATTTTTTGTAGAAAAATTAACAAAATCTGTGGGAGAAAAGGGAAGATGTATTAAAATTCTACAATCTTTGAGAAATTCAATATGTCAATATGTAGTGTTTTCAGAAGAATAAGTTGTGTATTTTGACACTCACCATGTTGCTAGCCTGAAGGCATGGAAGACAAAAACACAGGCGTCAAGTCTCTTACATTTCTCTAAGCACGCTCTTACCTGTTTCCACCTCACTCATTTAAATAAAAGCCAACTTCTACAGTAACACAGGACTTCACTACAAGTCCCAACTATCCAGAAAGCTACTGCGCTTGAAAAAAATAAAAGCCAAAGAGAAACAAAGATGTCTCAAAGGGGAAATTTTATTATTCAGTTTCTATGAAAGTATAGAAATAAAAAGATCTGTAAGGAAAAATTCTAGAAATAAACATTTTTAATTGTCCCTAATCTTTTTTCCCTAGCAGTCTCTACAAACTTAAATTGTAAGAACAAAACCAAACACTTAGGTGAGATGTTTTCTATTCACTTTTATGTGCATGAGTGCCTGGCCTGCAAATCTCTGTGACCACAGGGACGCCAGGAAGTGGCACTGGAGTTATGAATGGCTGTGAGCTGCCACGTGGGTGCTGGGAACTGAACCCAGGTCCTCTGGAAGGGCAGCCGTTCTCAGCTGCTGGGCCACCTCTCCAAGTTCCAGAACACTTAGTTTTGCCAATGCTCAATTAAAATTTTCAGGAGGGCTTATTAACTGAAACCATGAGAGGGAGAATACCAAGTTACCTGGGATGAATACCACAACAAAGCAACTTAAAGGCTAAAGGTTGATTTGGACCACAGTCCCACGCTCAATGTGGGAGACAAGGCGGAGGGAATCTGAAGCAGCTGGAGATGCAAACTCACAGGCACGCTCACACACACTCTCCACCCCACCCCAACCCCCTCGCTCGCTCCCTCTACTTGCCAATGCTCAGCTCTCTCCTACAAACACGGCTATGGGACAACCTGTCCTGACAATTACACAGTCAGAGTCTCTTCTCAGGAGATCCTGCACAGTATGTGCTCAACAACCAAACTTCACCAACATAAAAAGAACAGGGTCAAATGGAACCGAGATCATGTGTCTTGGGATTTTATCATGGCGGATGAACAATCAGGCAGTGTGATGCCACCAACCTTTCCTCTGGACACTGTGACAACTGTCAGGGAGCCCTGCTTTAAAGCTTATGGCTCTGTCCGGTGACCATTCCCTGGCTGGGGGATAAGCCACAAGAATTGGCAGCACGCCTGACGACACACGCCTTTAATCTCAGCACTCAGCAGGCAGAGGCAGGTGAATCTTAGTAACTTTGCGGTCAGCTGGGTGCCAAGCAAGTCAGAGCGACATGGTGCAACCCCTCTCAGAAAGAGTAGGGACGAAGGATAGCGGGGGATGAATAAGAAGACTCGCTCAAGCGCATGCTATTCAAAGATGTCATAATGATATGTAATACCTTATATGCTCATTTTTATAAATTAAAAAATAAAATAAATCCTCATTTCCAAGGGAAGAACGATAAAGAACCACAACCCATTACAGACTGATAACAGCCGACTACTAAGATCCCATCTCCCAGCAGCAGAAATACCTAATGATATTCAGCATGTGCCAACAACTCTGCATTTGAGAAATGGGGATAAAAAGCTTTCAGTTGAGAATGACCAATACAAAGTTCTGGACAGGAGATAAACCCAGATTCTAATCCAGGTATGTAACCCCAGTGTTCTTAAACTCAGGACAACTCTGTTTCTGACAAATACATACTGTAACAAAATCTATATAATTTAGTTCATTTGACACATATGCATTACATATAGAATTTGCATTTTTCACATGCATACACAGACTATATATATATTCATTATTTCCATGATACTTTATACTTTTTCCTCTTTTAATGAAAGTTTATTACCAAGAAAACAAAGAGAAACAACTGACACAAATCCTCTGCAAATTAACTACTGAAGAGCAAACCAAATAAAAATATGTCAAACTAGAAATACGAGTATATTGTACCAAACTGCTACCTTTCGATTAGGAACAGTGCAACACATGCAAAATTTGATTGCAATTTATTTTCTAAAACAATGATTTATGGAGAGTCATAGATATTCATTTGCTAAGTTTAATCAATCTTGGCAACAATTCAAATGTATGCAAAATAGCTTTCTGTCTAGTGAAAAAAAATCTAATATACTTACCTCAATTTTTTAAACATTTAAAAATTTCAATTTTTATTCAGTGTATATGGGTGTCTTGCCTGAATGTATGCCTGTGTTGGTTCCTGGAATCCAGACTTCGATCCACTAGGGCAGGAGCTACAGATGGTATGAGCCACCATGTGGGTGCTGAGAACCAACCCCAGGTCCTTGAGAGATAGGCTCTGAAGTACTAACCCATTTCTCTAGCCTCTACTTACCCATTTTTTATTTTGTTTTGTTGAGATTGGGTTTCCCTGTGCAACTCTGGCTGTTCTGGAACTCACTCTGTAGACCAGGTTGGCCTTGAACTCACAGAATCTGTCTGCCTCTGCCTCCTGAGTGCTGGGAATAAAGGTGTGCTACCCAGCAACTTACTCCATTTTTAAAGCTCAAAATGCCACTGGTTTGTTTTAGTGGTAGTCGCTATCACTGTGACCGTAGGATACTCAGAAGCACGCACAACGTACCTGCACTGGCTCCTGCTGCTTAAACACAGGACCAAGTTCAGGCAGAATTAATCTGACATATTCTTCTTTGGTGCACTCCTCAGCAATCAGTAAAACATTGGGCAGAACAAAAGGTACCATATCAGGGTTCACAAATTCTGAAGTCAAACAAGGCAAAATTCTCTGCACAATGACACGCTGAAAGGAAAAATGAAAAATTCATAAAAACAAAAGTATTTCAGGACTTTAAAGTGGCCAGAAAGTTCATGGCTAAGACTGAAATATCTTTTTTAGAGAAAAGTAAGATTCTGTTGCTAGTTATGACAAAACAAATAGCACAGGCCCAGCATATCCCAAATAAAACAGAAAACATGATCATACCACCTTAGCAAATCTCTAACTAGTGCTCAAGGATAGTGTGCTTCCACTTCATCCTGTCACTACTTATGACTCCTGCCACCTAGCTAAAGCATTACCCTGACTTTCTAACTGGTAATCCACAGGTAGCAACCATGCCTGTTTAAGTGTAACAGCTTGGGAGGAATGGCAATATTTCTATTTTCTGTCCACTCTCCAAACCACCTAAGTAAAGGGTGGACAGACACTGGCTGTGACGGCGAAGCTCTGGAATTAGTAGCTTTACAACAGCATCTTCGTTAGCACCCATCGACTATTTCTGTTTCTGTCCGTCTCACTACACAATCTGGCTAGTCTAGAACTCAGGACACCCACGGCCCTGCCTCTCAGGTGCTGGGAGGTGTGTGCTACCAGACCCGGCCTCTTCACCGTCTTTATAGCTATTTTGCATTCGTTGTTGAATAAAGGAACCGGGAAGGCTCGCACCAACACCAGTGCACTCTAACGCTGGAGAGGCATGAGCTCCACAGCGCTGTTCATGGACATCTTTTGGACACCATGTCCACCACAGGTAGTCGTAACACAGGCAGCATCCTAATTTTTAAAGTCCTTTGATTGTTGCACAATAAATGAGCTTTGGCTTTAGTTTGCAGTACATTACTGTCACATCTGTCCCTCGGGTAAAGCTGCTTTGCATCTTTGGAGGAGTGGTTTATTATAGTAAGTAACATGAAACAAAAATCTCCTGACTACGTAAATAAACTGACAGCAAACCTTGGGCAGCTTTGGCAGAACCTTCGGCAATCCTTTGAAGAACTGGGATTTCTGAAGATTATCTCTTTGGAATAAGGTATCAAAATACTGAAGTGTGACTGCACCAACATCATCGAAGAAGGGAATCTACAAATATGCATATCAGTTATCTTGATAACTATCCAGTTAAAATTACTCATAGCTAAAAATTACAACAACAAGTGAAAATGTATTCAGAAACATTTGGTGATATTCTAAACAGTACATTTCTATTAAAAATTAATTACATACATATATTATATACATTAAAATTCTAACTAGAAAACTCCAACTAAGAAATTAACTTTTCAAATTCAAATCACCAGCACTTATGAGTTAGCTGAGCACTAATATGATTTATAAAATACTGAGAATTTCAAACAGCTTCAAAGTTGGGGCTAGAAAGATGGCTCAGCGGTTAAGAGCATGTGTTGCCTTCCTGAGTTAAACTGTCAGCATAAACATTGTGCAACTTTTGCATTCATATACATACACCTTCACATGGACACACACTAAGATACCACTAAAAATAAATTAAATGTCTAAAAATAAAATACCTCAGAAGCACGATGAGTACTCGCTATGTAAGACACTGCTTTGACTTTTCTGGGCATTTAGAATGCCTGCCTCCCTAATGGTGACTTTCAGGATCTCTGTTCATTTGAAATCTTAATTTTCTTCACCAAATACAGATAAATTATTTAGCTATTTAATATTAAAAGCTGAAGTTTTAGTACACTCTAAAACACAGAGTGCATCTTGAGTTCTCCTGTTTGAGCTGGCCCGTCACCATCGTCACACGCGCACCCGCGGGCACTCACTCTTGTCATCTGGTCCGCGTCGGGTCTCACAGCTGGGGTCACATTCAGCAAGAGTTTGACATGCTCACGAACTTCCTCAGGTATGCTTGTAAGTGAACTAGATCCTAAACGGCTCAGCTATTCAAAAGAACAAACACATACGAGTAGAAAACATTCAAAGGGCTATGAACCCTTCCTACGCGTCAGTTAACTGCACAAATAATATTCTTCCAACATAACTAAAAACATCTTTGGATACTCGAAAATGTCTCCGTTTCTAAAGTAAATGGGCAGTATTTTAGAAAGTCTAGGAAATGCTATGATGAAAGCTGTAATAACCAGCTTTTAGTAAGCTTTATACAAATTATTCTAACTGAATTAATTTTACACAAATTTGAAGTTCTCATTTCTATTAGGGAATTTCTGCAGTTGTGATGGCCTACAAAAGAATACACAAGACCTGGGGGCAGCGGGGAGGACCTTCCCATAGGGTAGGGAACCCTAACTGCTCTTTGGCCTGGAGAGGGAGGGGGAGTGAGGGGAGGGGAGGGAAGTGTAAGGAGGTGGAAATTTTTATTTAAAAAAAATTTCTCTCTCTCTCTCTCTCTCTCTCTCTCTCTCTCTCTCTATATATATATATATATATATATATATATATATATATATATATATATATAAAATACACAACTTCAAGGCAGTCAACATTCCAGCACGTAGGAGAAAGACTCCTAAGACCTTGCCCCTCACCTCTCGCTGAGGAACTATTGGTAGCTGCTGACTGCTGGGAAAGACAGGTCAGGTCTAAGGATGTGGTCGACATGTCTGTAACACGCCAGTGGATGAGCACACACCCTTGAGTTTAGCACAAACTAAACTTGATGGGTTATTAAAACCCAAAAAAGGAACATGAGTTGAGAGGGCAGCTGGGAAAATAGGGTGGATTTTTGGAGATTCAGGGAAGGAAAGGGACAAATATGATCAAAATATATGCACATATAAAATCCTCTTCTTTTTTGCTATTGGAGACAGGGTTTTTCTGTGTAGCCCTCGCTGTCCTGGAACTCGTTCTATAGACCAGGCTGGCCTCGAACTCACAGAGATCCACCCATCTCTGCCTCCTGAGTGCTGGGATTAAAGGCATGCACCAACAACTGCCTGGCTGAGATTCTTTAAAGATTTAATAAAGATATTTTTTTCTCTTTTTTTTCTTTTTTTGGCTTTTCGAGACAGGGTTTTCTCTGTAGCTTTGGAGCCTCTCCTGGACGTAGCTCTTGTAGAGCAAGCTGGCAAGATACTTATTTTTAAGAAAAATTTTGTCTACATTAAAAAAAAAAAAAAAAAAAAGCCAAGGAGACATTTCAAAAAAGTACTGGCAGGCAAATACCTGATCCAACTGTCTACTGAAGCTCTTGTAAATGTCCTGCTTGTTGACTTCAAATATAGGTTTCCCTTTATTAAACACGGCATAGATAACAGTTCCTAGAGAGTACATATCGCTGGCCGCCTCACAGCTCACGGAGAGGATGTACTCGGGAGCCAGGTACTCAGGGTTTGGAAGACACAGGGACGGTAAGTTTGGGTCCCACTCTTTACAAGGAAACTTGGGCTGTGGGAAGACAGAAACAGAATGGCAGGTTAGGACATTGAGTGACAGCAAACCACTCCAGGCTGTAGCCATCTTTACATTCCATCAACCCTATGGTTGGTATGGTATGGTGGCGCACGCCTTTCATCCCAGCACTCAGGAGGCAGAGGCAGGTGGATCCCTGTATGTTCAGGCCAGTCTGGTCTACACAATGAGTTAGTTCTAAGACAACCAGGGTTATGTAGAAAGACCCTGTTTCAAAAAACAAAACAACAGCAAAAATTTGTATTGAGTCAAGCAAAATGAAAATGCTAAAATTCCCAAATCACCAAATCCAGAAAATGGAAGCAACGAACATCTGAGCTGTACTTGGCCCTAGCACAGTCTGTGGAAGCAATCGATACAGAGCGTGGCCTAAAGCAGCGTTTCTAAGTACAAACGGGCAGGTGTCCTGACTCACGGAGCAGAAAGTGGAGCTCACATCCAGGCTGCACACTCGGCACACACTAAACTCAGTGTGCCCACAGCACACTGAGCTGTTGTGAGGATTAAATAGGTAATGCATGAAGAGCTTAGAAAATAAAAAGGGGACACTAAACAGAATGTAATATACGCGCGTATGAAACTGTCGAAGAACAAATTCAACCAATTTTTAAAATTAATAAAATCCCTAATAAATGTCAGTACACTGATCCCTAGGAAGACCCCACTTCTCACAGCAGGCATGCGGTGTTACAGTCATAACATCAGTTTGTACATCTGGATTCCGAAGAAAGAAATTCCTATTTAACTAAGCTGACCCTTTGCTCTCGAGACATCTACAGAATCAATCATCTGGAGAACACTCTCGGTCACAACCTACACTAGAGGTTTCTCATTAGACAGCAAGATGTACCAGTCAGTACACCATCACCGCGTCTCACACTTTAGCAGACTATGTGACATTTTCTAGTCCACTGTGGATACGACCATAGAGTTCCACGATTTAAAAAAAAATCCAAACATTAAAACTTAGTCATTACCTCTTGTTCAGAAGGATTGCTTGATGATACACAAAAATCAAAACCCATTATTTTCCAGGCTCCACTTTTATTCAGAATTATATTTTCAGGAGTTACATTTCCATGAACCATTTTCACACTGCTATGCAAAAATGACAATCCTTCAGAAACCTGGAAGTGAAAAAAAACTCTTGAAAAGAAATGACTTCTTATATTGAACACAGTACCTGCTGGTTCTCCTAGTCAGCGAGCAATCAAACTAGTGATGGAAATCCTGCAACAAAACTGAAATACAACTCTCTATAAAGAAGTTTCTCTCTTAGCCGGGGGTGGGGCACATGCCTTTAGTCCCAGCACCCTGGGAGGTCGTGTAAGGCCAGCATTTATAACTGTCCCCAGAAGCCATAGGTAACTCTCCTTTGAGCTGATGGTCAAAGAGGCCCCCAAATATAACTAACTGCCACTGCTGGCTGCCCACCAGAACTAGGTGGTGAGATTTTACTGCAGAAGGTGACACACGTTTGACCTGGTACCACACTGGACGCATCCGACCTGCTGGCTGCACACCAACGTTCCCAAAAGTGCCATGCAAGGTGCTGGGGAAATGACTATCAGTGGCCTCGGCTGTGGACCACACCCTGGAGGGTCAATGTGCACTGGTGCAGCAGTGACAAGTCTGCTATGGGGTGACCAACCGCTTTCTGACCAGAATGGAGCTGGCTCCATAGGGAGAAATCCACTTACAATGCTGTAAATCTGGTCAAAAGCCTATGGCTGGTGAGGCTATAGTCCCTAGTAGGGAGGACAACGCTGTTTTGTTAAACAGACATGAAGGACCTGTCAAACTGCCTTCTAAAGCACTTTGTGTCCACTGCTGAGTACATCTGTCACCTTCGGTCAGAAGGTTCTCTACAGCTGGCAGTGTTGGCTGCAGAGACTCACAGCCGCTATGATTACCTGCACAAGACTGGACCTGTCCGCATTCACTGTAGGGTGAACAGGGACTTCCCCAATCTCCCCCGACAATTACAGGCAGTTTAATGACTGTCAAGAGTGGGAGAGACATTTTCTTCATTGACGTGGCCATTGGTAAGGTCCCCGGCTTCTGTAAGTAACCCTAATTAAACTCACTGGGTCACTAAAGAACGACTTTAAAGCAGAAGAAAGACTAGTTAAAAAGATGAGCAAAGGACTGGAGAGATGACTCAGCAGTCAAGAGCAATGGAGGCCCTGGATTCAATTCTCAGCACCCACATGGCGGCTCTCAACCATCTGTAACTCTGGCTCCCGGGGATCTGATGCCCTCCTCTGGGCTATGTGTGCTGCACACATTTCTGCAGGTGTTAACACAAACAGGAGGATCAGCAGCAGAGAGACAAGAGTGTCCTGGGAGGACAGGATCAAAGCACATGACTAAATACATAAAGCTGCATACCTGAAGCAAACCATACTTCGTTTCTACATCATAAAGTTTATAATCCTTAATGTCTGGAGATATTGAAGACGGTAGATTTTCCCAGTTACCAAGAACATTGGCTAAACTGGCAAAAACTGGTTCTGTACAAAATGCCAAGCAATCCCTGTTGCAAAAAAGAAGAGGAATTACTATCATTTTTACACATAAAAATTACTGTTTTTTTGATTTATAAGATTTAATGTTCACACAATGTTTCCAAGGATACCAACAGTCTGTTCCCATGTAAGAAAATGTTACCACAGATACCAGCAGTCTATATGGCCATGTCAGATAATGTTACTATGGACACCAACAACTGTATGTGGCCAGGTCAGACAATGTTACCATGGACACCAGCAGTCTGTGCCCATGACAATGATTGCCTCAAGCTTGAAAGACAGTCAGATCTTGCCCTAAGCCCTGGCTCTCCTGTCTCTTGTCTTGGTGATGCTGCCCACCACCTCTCCGAGTCTCACTTTGTGCCCCCTGAGGGTTCTGGTGAGAACCAAATGAGATAACCATGCAAAACACAAGGCACCACTGTCTGGTGTGCACACTCAACAAATGCAGCACTGCCATCGTCATAATCCCCAGGCCCAGCATTTTAGGTCTTTGTCCATGGGCTTAGCTAAGTGCCAAGGCTGAATCCGGCCTCTGGTCCCAGACACCAGCTATTTTACAGCAGCTATGCACTCTTGTCTCACATGTCTGCAAGATAACCGCTTACCTTCTTCTGCCCTGAACCAAGAAATGCGGACTCGAAACCCATCATCTTACTCTTAATACTATATGTAAAAGGACATTATTTTTCTAGTCCTTAAAGTGTCCCTCCTCCTATCATTAATGCTTACTGCAATTTTTAATAAGTAATCTTCGAATTGTGTCTCTTCCTGAAGACAAATAAATTCCTAACTCTGAGGCCAGCAAGATGGCTCAACAGGTGCAACTTGTCATGCAAGTTCCTGATTTCACTTTGACCCAAGTTCAATTCCTAGAACTCACATAATGGTGGAAGGACAGAACTATTTCACAAAATTGCCCTCTGGCCCACACATACATGCATGAATGCACACACACACACACACACACACACACACGCACGCACGCACGCACGCACGCACACAGGCACATATACACATGTACCATAACATGTGTGCTCACATACAAACATCACATACACCCAAGTTAATACAAGAAAGTATAAGCTTCTAATACTAGAATGTTTAAATAATCGTATGAGCAGCTACGGGGAAGAGGACAGTAAAGCATACTGCCCCTTCTTGCCTCGAGAAACTTCAAACGTATTATGAGATATAAGACAAACTGATCAAATTCACCTAACAAATACATTTCTATAATAAGAGATGTGAGCATGCTTCTTGGTAGGCATCACATAATACAGTACACAGACAGAGCGCGCACAGGCTCGGAACCAAGCTGCTAACTCCCAGGTCTGCATCCAAGCCAGATTTGAACAGTATTCCAACCCTCTGCTCTGTATAATGACGAAGCTCGCATGAAGTAAGGGATGCAGAGCATCTAGCACAGTTGAACACATGGTAAATGTCTGTGCCGCTGTTTGGGCAGATAGAGTTCCTGAGGATTTCCAATGAGGAATCCTCAGAAACATCACATATAAAACCAACAACAGCAAAACTGCCCCAGCTGAAGGGAGATGGGAAGCTTGGTGTCTTCCACTGGCCTGCTCCTGCCTTATCCTTAACATCCTAAAGGGCACAGACCACAAGGAGTTGACAATTTAAGACCTAAATTAAGACCGGAACAATGGGGCTAAGGAGGAGGGAAGAAACAAGTTTCAAAAACTGATTATGAATAATGTAGAAAAAATTGCAAAGCTAGGGTATCTAAAAGATTGGTCCAGTCAAGATGCCTATATCTTATTTTCTGATTATCTCAGCAATTTTTCCCAAGCTTATCTTTAAGTAAAATGGATGCTAAAATAACTGAGGGCTACAGACGGACACTGGGCGTAACGTCTACAGCAACAGTTGACACAGACGGACACTGGGCATAACGTCTACAACAACAGTTGACACCGACGGACACTGGGCGTAACGTCTACAACAACAGTTGACACCAACGGAAAAGTGATCACCAAATAATTAACGAAAAGGAGACAGGAAATTCTAGCCAAACGGCACGACCATCTACTTTCAGGCAGTGACTGCTGCAGGCAATTACAGAGCCGCGACAACATGCAAGGTGCTGACACCTCCGTCATACACACGCAGAGGCTGCACGGAGGACCAGGCTCTGTTCCCAGCACCACACGGTGACACACAGCCACCATTAACTCCACTTCCAGGGTGACATCACCTCTGGCTTCTGCTGGCTGCATGCACACAAACTCACAGGCAAACACACATACATATGAAAATAAACGGACACATGCATGCACAATAATATCAGCTTTAGGGTAATAAATGATCCATAAAATCAACACATTTCAAGAAATTTTATTGATAATACTTGAAATAGAACAAATAGTTATTGTTAACTATTTATTCAGGACATATCCTGTAAGAATTTTCAAAATTTTACCTTGACTCTTCTAAGGGATGCTGGACAGTAAGTAGTCGAGGGTGGCGTAGCCGGGTTAGCTGCTGGACTCCTCGTTTTAAAGAATCGATGATTTGATCCTTTTCAAATTTTTGATATTTGTCAATCAGCTTTTTATCAAAAACAAAAACAGCCACTTCCTAATTAAAAAAAATTAAGTAGCCAATTTTATTAGGAAATATATAAAAGCAGTAAAATCATATCTACGTGCCCTAACAGTCTATAAACAAATAACTAATGCCATGGAAATTTTTAGCAACATTGCAATAATATAACCATCTAAAAGCTAAGTAAATAAAGATTAAAAAATCTAAATATATTTAGAAGTATAAGACCCCAGGTCCTTACATAAGGAGAACATAGGAAAATCCCCATCTTGAAATTGTATTATAAGACATGCACACCAACTGTGTGCCACTCATTTCCTCTACATAGTACTCTTAAACAAAAAAATGTTTTAAAGTTCCTAAAAATTCAAATTACTGTTCATAATAACTTTGCAGTATTAAATTTCTTAAAGAGTCTCATTAAACCCAGGCTTTGCAGCTTAAGGAGGCCTCCATTTGAAGGGTGTTGGAACCACACCACACCAGCCATGCAACAAACCCTGAAAAGACCTTTACAGAGACAGGTTCTCATCAGGGACAATTATCCACCCAAAACCCCATTTGTGGGGAGCTTTCACTGGTGAGTGACCTATCCTTTTCTCCCTGTCTCTATGGCGGTCACTGACGGTCACCAGCTCACTGGTGAGTGACTTATCCTCCTTCTCTCCCTGTCTCTATGGCGGTCACTGACGGTCACCAGCTCACTGGTGAGTGACCTATCCTCTCCCTGTCTCTATGGCGGTCACCAGCTCAGGAGCTGTTTTCTCACTTCTCTAAAACTACTAACAGCCTTTTCATTTTTCGGTTACACACACACACACACACACACACACACACACACACACCACTAAAGCCTACATCCTCTTTGCCATATTCTTATTTTTCTGAGGCACACAAGGAAAACTGTTCTGTATTTACACTATCTTTCTATGCCATCAACAGGTGACAGGTACTCCAGAAAGCTGAGAGCAAACTGGCACAGAACAGCAGGTGTCTGCCAAGACTCTCTGAACAAAGATTTTGAGTCTTTAAAGTCCCCTCAAAAGCCTCAAATTAAACTGCTTGTGTGCCTCCCAACCCACTCGTTTGTCTCTTCTAATTATTTTCTGGGTTTTTTGGGTTTTGCTTAGATATTAGGATTACTGCTTTTACAAGTTGGTCTGAAAACCTTCTTATCTCAAGACTTCACTGAAACATTCCAAATCAATAGTTTTCTCAAATATAAGTTGGATGCTCTGCAAACGCAGAGAAGTAGATTAAGGACTTTAGGGAATGAAGGCCTTAAAGAGTTGACAGAGAGAAATGACAACCTAGTAACTCCAAGCACTTGGGAATCGTGACATGTACCACCATAAAATAGGACACAGCACTCAATGTTTATACAAATTCAGACCAGAGTTTTGAGGAAATTTTCCTCCAAACAACCAGCTGCCATTGAAGAAGCTTTCAAAGAAAAAGGGGAAGATTTGATCACTGAAATACAAATAAACTATAGGAAGAAAGGACCACAATTCCTGACACACTACAGACACTCCATGCTGGGCATCTTGGCATGCCACTGACTTAACACCAACATCTACATCTTTCTTTTCTACTCTAAGTACCCATTTTCTGCTAATACCCATCTGATCAATGATCTGCACGTTCATGATCAATAGCATCTGTGAAAAATACAGATACGCCTTATCTTGTCAGTTTAGCAGGGGACATTAATTCATTAGGACTGTGTAAAATGTTACGATAGAAATCTAATGCCACTACAATGTCAGAGACATTTAACACCCAAAAATGTAACTACCAGCGGTTAAGGGCCAGCCACACGGCTCTGTGGTTAAGGACGCCTGTCTCCAAACCTCTCAGTCTTGAGCCCGATCCCCGGGACCAAGGGTGGAAGAACAGAACTGTCACAACATGTCCTGACCTGCACTGTGTGCCATGGCAAGTGTGCCCACATTCACTGTCTGTCATCCCTCCCTTAAGCAAATAAAACTTTTTAAAATTTTTTAGAGAATCCAATTTCTTGAAGAATCCAAGTCTAAACTGGAAGAGCACTTTTGCCATTTCTTACACCAACCTTGAATTCAAACCCCGGTTCTTGTTGTTTTCAAACCACAGCGCTACAAAAGGAAGTCAGGTAAGGAATAAACTTAGGCAAGAAGCCCTCTAGCTAAAGTTGCAGGCATCAGTTTATCAAAGGCTGAACAAATAAAGGGTTTCTCACGTCAGCTGATTAATTACAGAAACAGGCAACGTTTGCAGCGATGTGCCAAGTACTGGGCTAAATCCTTCTCGGGGAGCATCCAATTCTTGACATTGGACATTATTTCATAGTCATCCCATTAAAAAATGACACTGGAGAATGAATGTTGTGCAAGAACACAACAACAAAGACGAAGAGTCAAAACTCAGCATCTGGTCATTAGCTCTAGAGCAAATACACCATCCTGTCTGCTCAGAACCAGCACAGGACAAACAAGGAGAATTTACGATGAATACCTTTGTGGTAGGCGTCAATGAAGTTGAGTGACAGCTTTACCTTATATACAGGTTGGATAACCCTTACACAAAGACCACCGTTTGGGACCAGGGTTGTTCCTGACACAGACACTGGTTTACAAATGCATGAACTCTCTTGTGGATGGGATACTGTTTCACGTGCACTTCACACATAGCCTGAAGATAATTCTTTAAACAGTATTTAAAGGCTTGTATTTTGAATGCAACCTGCTACATGAAATCAGGTGTAGAATTTTCTACTTAACACATCATGTCACTCAAACTGTTAGAGGTGGAACATGTTGAGTGTAGATTTTAGGTGAGGGACGCTCACACTGTATATACACATCTGTCAATGCGTCTGATTTAAATGTGGCTCTCGCACTACCTCCTAAGAACGGACCACACGGTGGCTTTGGCCCGCTTGCCGTCTCACTGCTCTTACAGAGGAACACTTTTTAGTCCACGAGGAAAGAGGGCAAGTCTATCTGTGGATCCTAAATGTGCTGCTCTAGGTAAAAGATGAGATTCCTCCTCCCTAGACCGCAAGAGTTATCAACTATCTTCAAAATGTTCCCTCTTCAGTCAGTTAATTACAATTAATTTATTTCAGCAAAATTGTATTGTTAACCACTTCAAGCCTCTTGACGATTCTGTACATTAAAACTCTGCACTTTTAAATGCTCAGAGTATATCAATGTCATTTTCAGCTCATATTTTTATTATTTTCTGTCATATTGAGCAACCCTAACCTGAAGATCTGAAACCTAAAATGTTCCTAAACTTCCTTCTTCCACTGCCCTAATTATAGGCTTCCAGCAGAAAGTGCAGCCCAGGTTAAAGGTGTGCCCTCCCCCTCAAGATCTGAATCAAAGGAAGTTGTCTTCCAGATTTGAGATCTGGACCACAGGTGTGCCCTTCATTTTGGATTACAGTTCATTCCAGTTATAGGCAAGTGGACAACTAAGAACAGCCATTACAGTGGAAAGCCATTACAATAGTAGCTCTAACACCAAGGAAAGTGTTCTCCAGACACAACAGGACACCGCATATGTGAACTCAGAGCCATTGTGACAGCGTGCACAAGACCTATGCAAACCCCAGGCAGCCAAAATCACAGTGGAAGGAGCAGGAAGTGGGCATCAAACCCTGTCACCAGCTGAGGAGACAGTGGCACTGAAAGCTGCAGGCAGGGGAATCAGTTTCCTTTAAGTGTGAGTTCTGGGAGGTCAGCCTCACCCCAGAGCAGACCCCTTGCCCAGACCATCTGAGAAACTGGACTGAATGGAGAAAGAAAAAGAATCTCAAGGTTGGGAGGGAAGAGAGGATGGCTATGGGAGGAATTGAGGGAATAAATATATTCAAAATGCATTGTATGAAATTCTCATAGACTAAAGACATCTTTTTAAAATACTATTTTCTTATTAACCTAACTTTAAATTAAAAAAAAGACTATAGGGGGCTGGAGAGATGGCTCAGAGGTTAAGAACACTGCCTGCTCTTCCAAAGGTCCTGAGTTCAATTCCCAGCAACCACATGGTGGCTCACAACCATCTGTAATGGGGTCTGCTGCCCTCTTCTGGCCTGCAGGTATACACACAGACAGAATATTGTATACATAATAAATAAATATTTTAAAAAAAGACTATAAAAAATTTTAAAAATGGCCAAGTGTGGTAACATACTATAATACTAGCACCCCAGAAGTTGAGGTAGGAGATCCTGATTTATAATTTTAAAGTTAGTTGCTTACTGTAAAGATGAAATCTGCCAAAAACAAAATAGTTCAAGGAATAAATCTAAATTATATAGTAAAGTGTGCAACCGTCTCAGAGCAAGCAGAGATGTTTGCTCAAACTCAAATGATTTCCCCATCCACCCAGAGTTTTCAAAACAGGTTTTCTCTATAATGATCCTAGCTATCCTGGAACTTGCTGTTGACCAGGCTAGCCTTGAACTCATGGAGATCCACCTGCCTCTGACTCCTTGAAAGTATGCAGAGGTGGAGTGAGAGATGTCTCAGTGGATAAGGCATGTGCTGCCAAGACTGAAAATCTAAGTCCCACATGGTAAAAGAAGAAAGCCATTCCCTCAAGCTTCCCTGATTTTTTACACACACACACACACACACACACACACACACACACACACACACACACACACACAGAGTCTGTCTTTCTCTCTCTCTGAATATAATTTTTAAAATGTTAAGTAGAAGTTAGATATATAAATAAAACAAAAACTGTCTCATGTTTTAATTACTTAAATTGGGAGCCTTGAAAGTTATAATAACCCTAACACATAAAGCAATAGTATACCAATTTTAAAGGATGTATGCGTATGGTAAACTTTTCTCATTTATACAGTTTGATCCAAAAATTCTCATTCTTAATTACTGTTTTTTTTAAAAAGTATATAAATTTTCAAAAATCAGAAAAGCCAATGAAATAAAAAAAAAGGTAACTGTTCCAGAAAACCTCTCAAATATTCAAATATTCTCTTTAGAGTATGTAACATGTTTGAAAAGAATACCCATGTCCAGATAATCATTGTAACGCTAAACATGAAACTCTAGAGACTCAGTTATGGAACTAAGCAGAGTCTCAAGGAGATAGTCCCTAAGCCTGAAAGTTTAGGAGGGAAGAAAGAAATACTTCACTGAATTTCCAAAACTTAGATACTCCACCCAAGTATCTGAAACTACAAAGAATAACTGTGACAAGTTTGGTAGGGATGTAGAGGAGCTAAAGGCTGGTGAAAGTCTATGTGGATCCAACCCTGAAAAGGCTGGAGCAGAACATACAGAGCACTGTAGGGCTCCACGGAATGACAGGCACACCGATGGTGGTTTCAAAGAAAATGGCCCCCAAAAGGAGTGTCACTATTAGAAGGTGTGGCCTTTTTGGAGTGGGTGTGATCTTGTTCAAAGTTTGTCACTGTGGACAAAGGCTTTTAAGGTCTCATATGTGCTCAAGCCACACCAAGTGTCTCAGTTCACTTCCTGTTGCCTTTGGATCAAGTTGTAAGAACTCTCAGCTCCTTCTCTAAGACCATGTCTGCCTACATGTTGCCTTGTTTCCTGCCATGACAATAATGGACTGAATCTCTGAACTGTAAGTGAGCCACCCCAATTAAATGCTTTCCATTACAGGAGTTGTCATGATCATGGTCTCTTCACAGCAATAGAAACTCCAACTAAGTCAACATCCAAGAACAATCCAACCATTCCTAGGCACAGAAAAACTGCCAAGCCCATATGACAGCACACACCAATAATCCCAGCACTCGGAAGGCTGAGGGAGAAGTACTGCAGGTTGACGACCATGGGGTTGCAAGAACCCAAGAAAAAGAATTCAAAACTACATCTTTTAGTTTTTATGTGTTTTACTGGTCTTTTGCTTATTCTGTTCTGATTTTTGTGGGGTTTGTGCTGTTGTTTAAGACAGAGAACATAAGTTGGGTGGGCAGAAGGATCTGGGTTGGGGGGGATATGATCAAAACGTAGTATATGAAAAACATTAACTAAAAAAGAACAAAACCTTTGCCCACCAAGCACCCCGGGTTTATCCAGCCGCTTCCCACTCCCCACAGCAACACATTTAAGGAGAGAAGAGCCTCTTGGGAGAAGCCAGCTCACACTTCAGTCAACAGCCGACAACAGGCTGTGGCCAGCATTTGTGCCTGACTCTCCTGCTCTATGAGCAACAGTATAAACTTCTACCTTACCTACCATGGTATTTCAACATGTGGACCTCTGACATCAGCACCAGCCACTAAAACTCTCTGGTCAGGCATAAAGACACCAATTTACCTCCAGGACTTTAACAAGAATGCGTTCTCTAAGTGTGGCATGGAATCTCACCTATTCATAGTCAGTGCGGAGCAACGTGTTAGTCATCAAGCACATGACCATGCCCCAGTTATACTAACAGTATCAAAGCTGTCACAGTTTATTATAACACACTGTGATAGTCCTACAGTGAACAAGTCAGTATTTCTTAGTCATTCAGCAATGTATGGCTGAAAACGACAACAGAAGAAATCTCCACTACTGCTACAGAAGAGCACCCATTCACAGCGTCATTAATCAGTTCTCACCCAGTCCACACTTAGTAACCACTCACTTTTTAGACAGCCCTAGTTGAAAGAGAAGACAAGGTTCAAAATTGACAATTTAAATCAACCATCATTTAAGACAAAGATGAAGATCAACTTTGGATCTCAATAGATTTCCAACCAAAAAGCAATAAAAACAAGAAAATCATATTTCTACAGAATTTTAAACCTGGATTTTTCTTTTGTTTTTCAAAGCAGGGATTCTCTGTGTAGCCCTGGTTGACCTGGAACTCACTCTGTAGACCAGGCTGGCCTCATATTCAGAGATCCGTCTGCCTCTGCCTCCCGAGTCCTGGGATTAAAGGCGTGCGCCGCCACCACCCAGCTAAACCTGGATATTTCTAACCTTGACAATTCCAACAGAAACTGCTAACAAACTGCAATACTAACTGGGCAGTGAGGTGTGGCCGAAGGCCCTCGCCAACAACCTGACCCCAGGGCCCACAAGGCAGAAGGAAAGAGCCATCAATTCCAGGCCGTCCTCCATCACAGACACACAACTGTACATGTGGGGAAAGTTACTCATAATTTCAAATTTTAACACAAGCTGGAGAGACGGCTCAGTGTTTGACAGTACATTTGCTTGCTCTTCCAGAGGACCCTAATTCAGTTCCAGCACCCACACAAGGTGGCTCACAAGCACTTGTAACTCCAGCTCCAGAGGATCTGTTGCCTCCGGCCTCTAAAGGTCTATGCATTCATGTGCACAACCCCCACTCCCCAAGTACACTTAATCAATTAATTAATTAATCAGCCTTTACATCTCTTAAGCCAATTATTTCAATGTAACTCATTCAACTCCACTAAATAGTCAATTTGGAAAAGTTTTAAAAACAATAAAATAAATATACCAAAATATACAACTTATTATATCCCACAACTGTACCTCTCTGGTGGTGATAAAAGCAATCAGGTTTAATAATACACCAAAATAAATATGAATAAACAAAATAAATAAAAATTAGAGAAATCTATCTTCTATAATGCTATAGGCTAAAAGAGCAAATAGCAACAGTGTTGAGGTACAATCCACTGGTAAAGTCCTTGCCAGGCACCTCTGAAACCCATGTTCAATTCTCTAGTGCTCTTATACAACAAAAGTACTAAATAAGGCATACTTAATGCTGGCAAAAAATTAACAGGCTATTTTGCCAGTAACTATTGACAAATATTTTTATCCTAAAACATATACTTCACTGAATATTACCAGCTAATATGCTAAAATGACATTTTTATTACTCAAACAGATGTAAACTGCAAGATGATATGTCAAACGATGACTCTACAGCCAGGAGATACAGTAGGTATTTAAAAGCATTTGCTTTCATTTCATAAATAAAGTGAGACCTACAATGGCTCCGGGTTTGCACAGTGCTTGCTGTGCAAACATGAGGATCTACGTCTACAGTCCCAGCACCCACAGAAATTGTGCCCGCCAGGAGGAGACAAGTGGATTGGTGCCCAGGGATCACTGGGCAGCCAGTCTAGACAATCCGTGAGCACCGGGTTTGTGGAGAATGACTGAGGTAGACATGCCAATGTCGACCTTCAGCTTCCATACACACACTCACCCAAAACTAGACATGCCAAACCCACACACAAAGAATTTATTCAAAAACACTGGCACTCACTCTTATAGCCCCCATGTGGTGAGTGGACAGGACACTCGAGTTCAAGGGCAACCATAACTACACAGCTGGAGGAGGAGGACAGCCTGAGCTAACTGTGTCTCAGGGAAATCCACTAAAGAACTTTGGGACCTTCTTAATAGAAAAGAGAATTCACTCTGTAGCATCTGGCATGATTACTTTTCCAAGTTACATTAGTAACTAACCTGCTTTGTTGACTTCTTAGTGCCGTGAAAAATCTTCCATGCCAGCCCATTGCCGCCACTGGCAATGTGCCGACCAACATCAAATTCCCTAGTGACAGGATTCCCCATGACAGCACTTGTGACATCAGCCGTTACTTTTGTAACCGTGCTCTTCAATTTATTCAGCATGGACTCCATGGCTGCAGTACTTGGTGGTTCAAGTTACCTAGAAACACAAAAGGATATGGAAAAAGTGAATGGTTTTTACTTGACTTGGGCACACATTCATATTAAGTTTTAAAAATGTACCCCTCCCCAAAAAGACTAATACCATATCAAAGTTGATTTTTTTTTAATCTTCTGAAAAAGATAACCATGAGTAGAAATTTTAGTCCAGAACACACTCGTCATAGTAAAAACAAAATGAAAAGCTTAAAGGACCCGTGTCTGCAGCTCATACCTATAAAACACGTTCTTGGAAGGCTAGGGTAGGAGAGCCACTGAAAGTGGAAGCCAATGTGGCCTCCAGGGAGACATGTCTCCGAAGACGAAGAGGGGAGCAATGATGAGGAGCAGGAACAGCAAAACGTTGAAAGCAACGGGGAAAAATTGAAACAGAAAAAAAATGTACAAAAGCTAGGGAGATGGGAGAGTGGGTAAGCCAAGAACTCATATGCGAGGACAGCTACACCAGAGCAGGCACCCCTATGTCCAGCACCCTCTACCGGAGAGACAGAGACAGGAGGATACCCAGGAGCTCTGGGCCAGCCAACTTGGCACATTGTGAACAGAGACTGGAACCAGCAACTGAGGCTCCTCTGACCACCACAGGCAGGGCCACTGCTGGCCTTCTCGCTCTCCTTAACCCTCACACCTCCTCCCTCCCTTTCTTACAAGCCACACACAAACAGATAGCATGAACTCATAAAATGTGCTTAAAAACTGATGAGGATTTGATATAATTTGGTGTTTTTGATGATCATTTATTAATAATTGTTTAGTAAACAATCATCAGTAACTTTTTGCTAATGCTTAGCAATTGTTATGTTTACCTCTTCCCATTTAAAGATGGCATCTGCTGCCTAGGATATTCTCTTCAGACTGGAGCACCCTGTGTCTATAGTTAGAGGAAAATTGTTCAGAATCCATGGGCCTAGAAATTTCAGAATAGAGGTTTCTATCCTAAAGTCAGAGAGAGCCGGACATGATGGTGAGTGCCTTTATTCCCAGAACTTGAGAGGCAGAGGAAGGTGGACCTCTACGAGTCTGAGCCAGCCTGGTCCACATGGAGAGCTTGAGGGCAGCCAGAGCTATAGAGACCCTGCCTCAAAAGAGAAAAAGAAGAAGGTAAAGGAAAAGGAATTCAGAGACAATTGGAGGCTTCCTGAGACCCCACATTAGATTCTGTTCATTTAAGCATTGAGAGAGTCCTCAGCATAGCTTTTTAAAGCTTTTTAAAAACTGCTTCAAATTCAGTTTCCTTTCTAGCCCTAAGTATTTTATTCTGTATATCACTATTACTCTATCAGCTGATGATAATGGAAGAAAGAACAAAGAATGACTCTGCCCTCTGTCCAAATTTAGAGATGGAAAAATATTTCAAAAAATAATATGTAGCTTTTTCAAATCTCATCAAACTATACAAAGTCCCAAGGAATTCCATAAACCACAGAAAAGGACAAACACAAAGAAAAAACATCCCTAAAACTATCACACTGAGTAACTCAAAACCAGGGAGTAAGTGTTAAATGAGTCACTCACAGACAGAACAGAGACAGCATGCCTCAGACGGCACACCACGAACCCTGAATGTACAAGAATCACTGGATGAGGCCTGTCAAGTGTTGACATAGTCTGCTGGGGCTAGAGGACGGCTCGGATGGCTGCAGCTCCTCCAGAGGACCTGGTCAGTATCCAGCACCCACCTGGTGGCTCACAACTCCTTAACTCCAGGTCCAGGAGACCCAACAATCTCTTCTGAATCTGTGGCCACCAGTCAGGCTTATGGTGTACATACACACATTCAGGCAAAACACATAAAACAAAATAAATCTTATTTAAAAGAAAAAAGTAATAATAGCCACAAACTACGCAGGTTAGGAGAAAATTTGATTCTTGATTTTTCAAAACTCAAAGTGAAATAAAGACATCAAGGAAAAATAAATTTTAAATTGTAATGAAGAGGTAGCAATATCAAACTACTTAAAAAAGGAAGATTCAACTATAAGCTGCTTAGAGAAAAATACACTAAAGATACAAAGGTGTGTGAAAATTTAACAAAACAGCGTATACTCATACAGCACAACAGATTGTAAAACAAATAGGACACTTTATAATAACAAAGCAACCAATTAATCATCCATTTATAATAACAAAGCAATCAATTCATTGTTTCTAGATACCCAACAAGCCAGCTTTGAAACAGAGCAGCAAAAGGGACAGAAGTAAAAGAAAACACCACCAATTCTGTCGGAGACGTCTAGAGTTCTTAAGCCTGGCCTTGAGGCACAGGCTGTAAGCTCAGCTACCCAGAGGCTACGGAAGAGGAGCACAGGATCAAGGCTAGCCTGGTGAACTTAGTGGGAACCTACCTCAAATTAAAACGTAAGAGGGTTACAGATACAGCCCAAAAGCAAAATGCTTATCTAGCATGTGGAAGGCCCTAGATTATTCTATCCTAGTAACACACAGAGGGTGGTCTAGTCGGTAACAGACCAGATAAAGAGAAACATCACACTGTTAACTGTGTAATGCATGGCTAAGCATGAAGCTCATTGGCAGCCAGTGTACCTATGTTCAAGGCCTTGAGTTCAATCTCTGCTTCCACACAACAAGAAAAACTATATACAGGTCCTGCACATCTCTGTGATGATTATTTACATAAATCCTTGGTTTGGATTAAATAAAGCACAGAAATCTAGAAATTAAGTGTTTCCACTATTTCAGCCTTTAGAATCTTCAGATGCCATCAACCTAAAACATACAGAATTTAATGGATAAGCAAAATATTTGAAGACCACTGGAGTAAAGCAGCATTTGCCCATATTCTGCTCGCTCTGTTATACTTATGCAAATATAACCTACTTTTTGCTATCAAAGATCTGAGAAATCTAAGTGGAAACAGACCCACTCTCCCTAATGTAATGCTGCATTTTGTAAGTAGTTAGAACATGTTGCTATTGGCATGACGAAAACAGTGATTTGCTGTGCCAAGCTGCTCTCTGCTGACTTTGATAAGGTATAAGGATACAAAATCCTATTCAAAGTCAACCTACGCACTCTTCTAGCCCTGCCAGACCAGCTCCACGCTGCATGCTCCGCCCATCATTCCACAGGCCCACAGCAGAGCGGACTCATCTGCAGCTTTAGCTTTAGGGGAGGGCCTTCTGTGATGGGTCCTGAAGAACGACAAGACAAAATAGTCAATTCGTGCTGGGATAAAGGATTCCAGGGCTGGAACTTAGAGCAGAGACAATGCTATCAGGAACACCCTGCCCTTGGTTGAATGGGATTTCCTGTGGAGCTGTTTAACACCCACTTTGGGGCCCTTATCCTTTTCCTCCCACAACATGGGTCAAATGTATTCTCTATCACGAGGAGAGTGATAATAATGTCATTCATTCTTGAGCATCCCAATAAATGTTCACATTTCATTTCAAATTTAAAAAAAAGAGCACTTGTTGCTGTTGCAGAGAACCCAATTTTGGTTCCTGGTACCCACATGGTAGCTCATAGCCATCTATAATTCCAGATTTTACCACCTTCCCCTCTCCCTCATGGACAGACACACGATGCCTATGCACACATGCAGGAAAATACTCGCATACATAAAATAAAAATAAATCTAAAAACCTAAAAAAAAAAGATGAGCTCAAAAATGGTGTTAGGTGGAAACAGGAAAAAGGAACAGAATATTAAAGAAGGGATTACTGTGTGCTATAATACAGAAAAGATTATAATATACACTGAAAATGATAAAAAAAAAAGACAGTTTCAGAACTGATGTTCAAATCTGAGATACCTATTGAGCATCCAAAGAAAAGCAGCACTAATTACCCAGGTGGGAGACATGGACACTAATCAGTTTGCTATTGAAAACCCCTGATGTGCCTGACATCACTGTAAGTAACCGAGGGAAGGGAAATAAAGGAAAACAAACTAGAAAGGATTTATCCTTCGGATAAAGTGTTACAAGAGCACAGTACTAGGGACGGAAGAGCAGTGTTGAAGATGCTCGTGTTTAAGGCGCATGGCCAGGACTCAAAAAAGAGAGGACGTAGGAGCGAGACAAAGCCGTTCAGACAACAGCAGGAAGAAAATATGGCAGACGACGACATCAGCAATCCAGATTACCCAGAGCGATGAGCGTGCACACACCGGGCTAAAGAAGTCACAGAAGGCTTTCTGGAATTGAGTAGATGACTAATCAGTTCGTGGAACAGAGTGGAAGCCAGACTCGGGTGGAGGCTGGGAGCATGGAAGACTGGAGAGAACTTCAATATCCAGAGACGATAAACAATCTAGAAAGCGAAAGCTACGAACACCTAGAAAAGCACATGGGGACAGAGAGACACAGACGGCTAGCTACATACAAGTGTGTTATAATTATGAAATACCTATGTTAAGCAATTTCGTTACACTTCACATTTCAAATTGTTGAATTAAGGAAACAGCATCGAGGAAGGAGATCAAAGCAAAGATAAACGAGTTCTCCTTAGAGCACAGGAACTCAGCGACTTCACAAAGGGACGGGACACAGCGGGGCTCCCACTCTGCACCTTCACCGCAGTTTCAAAATCCAAGTGTGGAGGGAACCATTGAGTAAGCCACGAAGTGGTACCGCGGCTACTTTTAGGAGAGGAAGAATTCATTTGGATTCTTTTCTAGTCATCTGCCTTTTAAACTATGGCTATCTTAGTCAAGAGCTGCAACACCACTGCTACCAGCAGCGGCCATAGAGCCGTTCCCTCAGGAACCTGGAATTTAACCATCTCTCCCCGCTTAAAGAAAGGCAGTGAACACACGTGAAGGCAGCTTCATTCTTGCTTCACGGCCATTTCACTCTACTAGCTGGCTCAGCATTCATCTGGAGATCAAAGGAACCAACAGGTGAATCTGCGTAATACTAGACTGTACAGACAGCTGGCAAAAGTGGGTAGCACATTACATGGGTAATTAACTGATCATGAACACTAGATACAAACAAAAATGCAATATGTAAAATTACATTTATGCTCAAATAACTCTTAAATCTCAAATAATTAGAGTCATTTATTGTCCACAAATATTAAAAACTAGCATTAGCTTGCATTTTGTTCAAGGTATTATAATAAAAATGTTACTTAAAATACATTTGACAATTAAAATACTTATATTTACACAGTATCAAGAGATATAAGAAAGAAGGGGAGCGGGGAGGAGCAGAGAAAAGAACAGAAGGAAAGGGGACAGAAGAGATGAGAAAGAAACCCATCGTGCCCAGTGGCAGAATCAGGAGTTCAGGACCCTCCTCAGCTACACAGGTGTTAAGCTCAGGGCCAGTCTGGTCTATATGAGTCCCAACTTAAAAACCTCGGGCGGCTAAGATGACGAAGCAAGTAAAAAGTACTTACTGCCAAACTTGATGACCCGAGCTCCCCCTAGAACCCCATGGTGGGAGAAAGGGACCTGTTGTGAGATCTGTCCTCTGACCTCAACATGCACGCCACAGCACAAGTACCCTCACAAGTGCACAGCAAATAAACGCAATTTTTTAAAAAAATGATGCCTAAACTTAAAAGAAAGAGGAGGGGGGATAGAGAGGGAAGCAAAAGAGGAAAGGAAGGGGAAGGGAAGCAATGTAAAAAAGACAGGAAGGGAGGGAAAGAAGGAGAAGGGAAGAGAGGAAAACAGAAGGAACGAAAGGGAAATGCAGTGTAGCAGAGCCCAAGATGTGAAAATGAACTCGTGAAACACAAGTTCCACAAGACAAAGCTTCCTGACTGGGAAACATCTAAACACCCTGGGTAACCGCAGGCCTATGGACCGTCCTGACTTAAAGAACAGAATCTGTGAACCTCAATGTATGCACTGCAGTTAGACCATGTGGGGCTTGACTCCATGGCAATGTCTGAGAACTGAGTGCTTTATGCGTACGCTACCCAACAGCATGGACACTGCAGTCCAGTCCGAATATCTGTGCAATGGTCACTACTGCTTGTCAACATGACTGGACCTGGGATCAACTAAGGGACACACATCTGGTGGGTATGGGGCACTTTCTTGGAAGAATTAACTGAGCGATGAAGACTGCCCCCTAGAGTAGGCAACTCCTTCCAGAGGCAGCCCTGATAGAGATCTGATGATAAAGTAGACTTTCACCTGCCTGCTTCTCAGTCCTTGCAGGGGACTGACTCTACCCTGTGGCTGTCACTGCTGTTGCTGTCCTTGCTGACGGCAGAACCCAGCTTCTTCAGCCTCCCAACACAGATGGAAGACAAGTGGCTCTCCACCAATACGCCAAACCCTCTACAGCAGACTGGGCCTACAGAGACAGGCAGCCTTGGGGACTGAACAGCTACCAGGTGAGCCACTCCAGCATGCCGAGGGCCAACGACGGCCTGACCCGCTTCTATTGTGGAAAACAACCTAACAGTCCTCTTTAATAGACTTTGATTCTATTTTAAGAGAGCCCCAACTAATACATTAGTCTACCTAACATAATTTCTAATCTATAAAAGGGGAGGGGAAGTCACCCAGACTTCCAAGCGATTGTTGTAGGAATTAAAGATGATAGAAACATCTAGAATACTTAGTACATTTCTAGGGCGCTTGATAAGCACTAAACGAATTTACTCACTTAACAAACATTTACCCAGTATCAGGAGATGAGGGACACAGCTATAACCTGCAGCGGTGTTCTGAGAACACTTAATGAGGAGAATTTACCCTGATCAAACAAGTCTGAAGTGAACTGTATGATAAACAGGCATTAACAAGAAGCAAAGGAAAGAAGAGCATTTCCAGGCTCTCGAGGACACTTCCAGGAAGTATAACCCATAGCCATGTACCCGAAGGAGGAACAGAAAGAAGGCAGTAGACTCGGGAGACAAGGAGAAGAAAAGAAAGCCAAAGCCCTGAAGAGAAGAAGCTGAAGGAGCACAGAGGGGACCACTGAGCAGGGCTCTTCAGAGCATGCTAAAATTTTCAATTCATCCTAGAGCCAATGAGAAGAAGCTGTTGTGACCGGATCTTTATTTTGAAAATATTAATTCTAGAACAGAAACTCCGGGAGTTAACAACTACAGATGAGAGGGACTTAATGAAGCGGTAGAGGAAAAAACGGTGGCTGGAACGAGAAGGTAATGCTAAAGACGAAGAAAATCAGGATGCAGGAAATATTTAAAAGGCAAAATCAATAGGATTTATTAAGAAATTTAGAAGGAGGCACGGCAGAAACTTGACAAGTTTCAACTCCTATAGAAAGGGATGGAAGCACAGTAAGAAAACCCAATTTTTTCCATTGAGAGGATAGATCATAAGTTTCATTTATGTCAACATGATATAATTTCCAAATACAGAACGGGTTTGCATTACAATGTCCTACTGTGTGAAATTACAACACAGCCCTATCAGCTGTTTTCCGTCTTACAGACAAAATGAGTAATTTTCACATGTAAGGTATATCTGAACAGAATAAAGCCCCGGATCTTCAATTAGGCTACTTTCCTTCACACACCCCCTTTTTCTCCTCCAACCTTTATTAAAGGGGAGGGGGGCTTGCAACAGAGGCATACTACCTAGAAAACTTAAATACCGCTTTTTAAAGTATCATCATACAATCTCTGGATCTGATCAGCTGGAACTCACAATCAAATCACTTTTAAGTCGCTGCACGGGAGTCTCATCAGTCCTGTTAGAGAGGTAGATTTGATACCAGTGGTGCCCTTAATTACGGAGCACAAGCAACGTGTCCAGTTGAATGCCACGAAGTTTCTGCAAGCTTTATTTAGCTAAACCTTCTCCTTTCTCTGTAGCTTAAACAAACAAGCGCACTGGAGACCCCAAGGGGATTTTATTCTCACAAATCTTATCTGCCCCACCCACCTCACACACAATAACCGTCCAGTCTTGAAAGACAACTAACGTCCGAGAAGGAAGACCAGAGTTCAGGGGCCTAAGTTGGTGACCCCAGGTCTCAGGATCAAGACGCGGGGGGTGGGGGGGCTGTCTCACCAGTCCCGGTGCGGAGTCCAATTTCCCAAAAGGATACCGCGATCTCCACCGCGGAAACCCGAGCCCCTGCTCCCTCTCGGGGAACTCACTGGGCAGCGAGTCTCCCGTAGCCCGAAGGCCTCGCCTGGAGTCACCGGCCTCTGAGATCCGCTCCCTCCCGCTCGTCGCTACCTGGGTCCGGCTCCCCGGGCCACCCACCGCTGGCCCGCTCTACCCGGCCCGTCACCAGGCAACAGTCGCCAGCCGCGAGGCTCGAGGAGGGCCGTCGCCCACTTGCTGGTGGCGGCAGACCCTGGCCGCCCGGTGCCCTCGACCGGCCGGTTACTCACTCACCTCGCAGCCGGCTACCTGGAGGGGCGGTGCTGGGACCCGTCCCCCCCCCCTCTCCACCCCCTCGCCGGCTCCTTCAAGGCCTCCGGGCTGTGACTGCTCGGACCGCGCGCCTGGCCGCCACCGAACGCTTACTCCATCTCCTCCGCCGCTCCCGAGGCCGCAGAACCCCGAGACGGAGGAGTAAAGGGGGAAGAAGGGAGGGAAGGGATTGGGGAGGAAAAACACGGGAGGGGGAAGAGCACCGAAAGACCTGCCCGGCCCGGCATGACGTCACTTCCGGGTGGTTCGGAAGGGGCGGTTCTGGACGTTCCTCCGCCCCCAGCGGGGCGGTGGGGGCGGGGCTCCAGGGCCAGGGGCGGAGCCTGAGCGTCCGCTTTGCCTTTGAGTCTGGTTCCGAAGACGTCGCCGGCAGGACGAGCTTTTCCCGGGCCCAGGCTAAGCTGACCGAGTTTCCGGAGCCGTAGAAAGGGATTCTCCAAGAAAACGAGGACAGGTACCCAAATGTATAATGAAGATGGGTGACAAACGGCTGGTTGGTTGGACTCTGCTGCTCTGGTTCTGGGGCTCCGCCCGTTTCCCGTTTCCCTGGCCACCTGTGTCCTTGTAGGTCTAGGGACTGGGTATTTAGGACTCAGGCTTCTCTCTTTTGTAAAGAGCCCTTCGAACCTAGGAAAGCCAGGCTTCTCACACGGGGCCGTGTTGAAATGCTGATTCTGATGCAGAAGTGGGATCGGATATTCTGCATTTCTACGAAGTTCTCAGACTACCCCAGTGCCCCTGCTCCACAATTAAAGCAACAAGGACTATTTATCCTACTTGCTTCATGGAAGAGGCGCATTGCTCAGAAAACATACCTGGGCCTCCCTGCTCACAAGCCTCTCAGGCTCCCCGCTACCCATTTAGGTAGCCCCTCGGTAGTCCTACCACCCTCGTGCTGGCCCTCGGTCTCCCCTGCTTCTGCTCTGTCTGTGTTTCAGGCTAAAATGGCTAAGATGGGTACTAGGACAGCTTCTATTACAAGAAGAATTTGATGATGGAGCGCGTGCGTGTGTGCGTGCTGCCCAGGTGCATTTACACGTTTGTATGGGTACAACTGTATGTACTGATGCCAGGCATGCTCGAGGCTAGAAGTTAGCCTTAGGTGTTGTTCCTCAGCAGCTGGCCTTCTTTTTTTTTTTTTTCTTTTATTTTTCCAGACAGGGTCTCTAAATAGAACATGGAGCTTTGCCTCTCTAGATCTCCCCAGCTCTGAAATTAGTTCCCACCTGGCTTTTTATGTAGGTTCGGGAGATTAAGCTCACTCAGGTCCTTCGTGGTTTAGGAGATAAGCATCTCACTAACTGAGCTCTCGCCTTCCAACCCCAGAGCAATGGACTTTTATTTCTGTCATTTTGTCATGAGCATCGTATATCTTGTTATATGTTGGCAATACTGCTTCTAATTTTCCATAGTCACGGAAGGAAAGGCTTGGATTCTTATATTCTACACCCAAAATATCTAGAAATAATGTTCTGTATCTTTTAACTTCTTTTCTTATCTATTCTTTTTGTTGTTGTTCACAACTTACTGGGGTAGGGGGAACTAGTGTATCACTATTAAACTTGAGTCTCTTTTTGGAGGAATAAAATGGTCTGGGATTAGATGACAGCGGTGATTGTCCAACATTAACAATGCACTAAGAAACATTGAATTGGACAGTTTGACGGGATCCTTGCTGGCAAGCCTAATCCTTTGTCCAACATTAACAATGCACTAAGAAACATTGAATTGGACAGTTTGACGGGATCCTTGCTGGCAAGCCTAATCCTTTGCAGATCTTATGAGGGTAGCCACAGCTAAGCTCATGAACACAACCATGTCATTCTGGAAGGTAACACTCCAATGTACTCCTGACCCTTACATTCTTTCTTTCCCGCCTCTATGATGTATCCTGAGCCTTCAGGGACAGGGGTGATGTAGACGTCCTGTTAAGGCGGGGGGGGGGGGGCGAACTCAGTTACTTATTCTCAGCACTCTGAGGTGAGTCTCTGTAGGAACCACTGTCCACAATAAAATGGAGCTTCAGTGCCCAAAACTGAGAGCAGCCTTAGCCTATGGGCATAACTATTTAGAAGGTAACTTGAATGTTACGCCGTGCCCATTTAGCAAAGTAACATTAGTACCATGCCCAAGTGCTATACCTTCCCCCAGACATGGACTTTTGACCAAGTGTACAGGACCAGACATGAATTTCCCCTTCCTACAAAGTGGACCTCAGTTCCAACCAGACAGCAGCTGGTTATCCACATAATAAGCATGCCACTATATTCTGCTGTGCACCAGTCAGCCTCCAATTGGGTGAGACTTGGATGCCTTTTCTCCCTTAGAAGCCTAAACAGCAGCTTCGAGCACAACAAAAGCTGTCCAAGAGGAAGAAAGCTGCCTTCTCAGTTCCAGTCTGATGTTTCTATCTTACATTCAAAGCATGAGATATCTTTAGCAATAAAGTCTTAACATCCAGTTCTTTGCCACCAACAAAGAACAGTAGCAATAGGTTATATTATTTTCGTGGCCTAAGACCCTGGGTTCATTGAAAATTATTTGTTAAAAGAACTTATGGTATATGATTATATCTCAAAAGAAAGATTATATAAGCACATTATAAAACAAACAATGTGTGCATATTGTTATAGACTGCCTAACAATTCTTTTGAAAATGATGGGTGTACAAACAAATTTTGTTAAATTAAAACTTATACTTAAAATTGTGGCTCAAAGTTCCTAAGTTCTCTTTTCAAAAGCCAGAAGAAGAAATTACTTAAAAATCCTCTAGCACGAGAGACTGATAAGGAAAGGACTAGGGACTTATTCATACACCCAGTGGGGACCAAGCTTTACCCGCCAAATGCCAGAGCTCACAAACTGCTCTCCAGCTGTCTAAAGAGGGTATGATCAAGGTTTTGTTGGGTTTTGTTTTTTAGAACTATATAAGGGAGAATAAGTTTTTTAAATGGAATTTTAAGATCAGTTTAGGTTCACCGCCGAATCTAGTAGAATTTTCACATGTGTTGCTAACTGCTCTCCCCTCTGTATTAGTTAGTCTTGTTATTGATGTGAACAAAACACCCAAAAGAATAACTTAAGGGAGAAAATATTTACTTTCAACCATGGTTTGAGAGATTCCAGTCTTGGTGTTCGGCTGTGTGGACAGGAATCACAGTCAGAAATGGACCGAGGATGGAGCATAACCTTCAAAAGCATCCCCGCAGTGACCCACTGCTTCCAGCTACATTCAAAAGTTCCCAGTTCCTCCCAATATAGTTTTATCACTTGAGGTACAAGCAATTCACACATGAGTCTGAAGGGGACATTTTATATTCAAACTACAATACCTACTGTCAATACCCTATGCTGTACCAGCACGTCCCACTTGTTGACAAACGTGAACTGCACGGTACATCATTATCACTTAAGGTCCATAGTTCATACGACAGTCCGTGATTGGTAGTACGTGTTGTCTGGATGTGAACCAGTATAAAGTGAGGTGCAGCCATTATGAAGCTACCACAGACAATTGTGCCGCCGCCCTAAACCCTTCTGCACGTCATTAACTCCTAACCACCAGAAATACTTCACCATTTAGCATGTGTGAGATGTGCTGACCCTGCTTCTGGGCCCTACACAGTGATTACAGCAGGCGACACAGACGGAGTGACATAGGTCCAGTTTGTTTTAACAACAACAAAAATAACCAGCCAAACTGGAAGTTTGGTTTGTCTGTACTTCCCGAAGAAACAGACTCCATACCAGATTTTAGTATCTGGGATGCGAGACCACCTTTGTGAATAGGTCCATTCTACAAAGTCCTTCTTTTCTCTCGGAGCAATGCCTCCAGGCGATCTGCTATTCCACTCATGTTCCCTCTTCATCTGCTTGCGTTTCAGTCCTTGTAATGCTACTGATCACGGGAAGAAACACACGATCACTGGGGCCGTGTCGTAGTTAGGGTTTCTATTGCTGTGAAGAGACAGCATGACCACAGCAACTCTTACGAAGGAAAACATTCAGTCGTGGCCTGACTTACAGATCAGAGGTTTAGTCCACTATCATCATGGCTGGAGGCATGGCAGAGTACAAGCAGTTATGGTGCTGGAGAGGAGCTATGAGCTCTATATCTGGGTCTTCAGTCAGCAGGAAGGAAGAGGGACTAGAAGAGATGTCAAGGAAGACTAATGTTTAAAGCATAGATTCTTAAAGGCTTTGCGTCCACGACCCCTCTTCATCAGAGAAAGTTTTTCACTACCCTGGATATATAAGACACAAAATATAGAATACAAATCAAGTTTTTGATTTCTAAAAATTCAAACTATGTTACCTTAAAAGTTCAATAATTCTTAAATGAATGTCAACGCACTCCTTGGTTAACAGGCAGGATCTCTGTTGGTAATACTTTAGTAGGACTTCAAAGAGAATCTTCTTTTGAATATTCAGTCTGGGAACTTCATTTTTGCTTTGCCATGACTGCAAATATATAAATAGATATATTTTTTTCTTTTTTTATTAGATTTTTAAAAAAAATACCAATCCAGGTTCCCACTCCCTACCCTCCTCTCATCCCCTCCACACACCCTCCCACCCCACCCGTATCCCATCCTCAGAGAGGGTAAGGCACATTGCTTTGGGGAAGGTCCAAGGTCCTCCTTCCTGTACCTATGCTGAGCAAGGTATCCATTCAAAGACCAGTTCACTGTTACCCTTCGTCAGCAGTCATGGCAAAGCAAAAATGAAGCTCCCAGACTGAATATTCAAAAGAAGATTCTCTTTGAAGTCCTGCTAAAGTATTACCAACAGAGATCCTGCCTGTTAACCAAGAAGTGTGTTGACATTCATTTAGGAATTATTGAACTTTTAAGGTAACATAGTTTGAATTTTTAGAAATCAGTTTTAGAGAGATTTATTTTTGTGTATATGTGGGGGGTAGGTATGTGCGCCTGAGTGTGCATGCCCAGTAAGGCCAGAAAAGGGAATGCCATCCCCTGAAGCAGAGATTAACTGGTGGTTATGAGACACCAGGCGGGCGCTGGGAACTGGATCCAGCTCCTCCAAGAGAGCAGTAGACGTTCTTAACTACTAAGCCATCTCTCTAGCCCCAAGGCTGTTTAAATTTTTGTCTTTTTCATAATAAAGCATTTTGAGGTGAGAGAGTCTGCTCGATGGTTAAGACCACTTGCTGCTCTTACAGAGGACCAGGGTTTGACTCCCGCCCACATAGCAGCGCACAACCATTTGTAACCCCAGTCCCAGAGTATCCAAAACCTTCCTCTGACCTCTGTGAGCACTAGGGACACACGTGGATGCAGACACTAGTCACATAGGTGCAGGAAAAACACTCCTACATATACAATAAACTTTTTTCTGATACAGGGTCTCACCACAGAACTGACGTGGATCTCACTATGTAGGTTAGGCTGGCCCTCCAACTCATTGAGATCTGCCTACCTCTGCCTTTGCCGGGATCAAAGGCATGTAGTGTGCCACCATACTCAGCAAATAAACCTAAAGAAAAAGCGAAGATTGCAAATCTAGTATACCACTGCAGCATTTTAACTGACCAAATAGATGTCGTCCACGATCATCATTTTTGAAATTTCATCTTCTTGAGGAGATGTGTGTGCCTTGTCACACGGGTGGAGAGCAGATCACAGGACAGCTTTCAGGTATCAGTTCTCTCCATCCATGTTTACATGGGTTCCAGGGATCTAACATGGGTCACTCGGCTGGCACAGCAAGCACCTTTACCCACTAAGCCATCTTCCCAGACTCATCTATTATTATTATTATTATTATTATTATTACTATTATTATTATATAAGAAGACAGCAGAGGCACCTGAAGCAACACAGCTGTACCTAAGATTGCCACTGCAACCATCGAGAAGAATTATGACAGCTGCTTAATCTTATGACTATTGTATCAAAGCCTGACACCAACAAGTTGCATGCGTAGGCCAAAGAAAACTGAAATGGCCGTTTTGCAATCCCTCACCAGGTCTTTCCTTCAGAAACCATTCAAACTAATATTCATTTTTTTCTTTTACAGTGTGATACCTGAACCGTGGTCCTGAAAACTCTTGCCAAAGCAGTCTTGCAAACCAAATCGCCATTTTCAAGTGCAGGCTGAACAAATGCTCTGGCATCTGCTGGAGTAACCCTTTGAGCTTTCCAGTATCTCGGTATTTTACCTGGGCACATTTATTTAGAAACTTTTTTGCGTTAAGCAGAAAGGCCAATCATTTGCTTAATTTACTAAGTACTTATAATGTGCAAAGCCTTAAGGAGTGGATAAATGCCTACTCATGGCCAGTAAAGAGAAGAAAGCGGCTTAAAGCAGTTTTGGTCTTTATAAGTGTATTGATTAATGTAGTCAGTCAGTTTATTATGCATGGCTAAGTATTGTTCTTCTGACTTAGAATGTAATGTATCCGCAAATAAAATGCAACCATCTAAGCCCTCAGGGAATTTATACTTAAAAGGAGGAAGGCGGATGATGAAGACACAGCATCAAGTTATGATAAGAAATGATAAATGCTATAGGAAAAGGAAAATAGCAATTTATGAGGATTTCTGGATGATGGGGAAGGGGTAGCCAGGAACTCACAGTTTAACTAGTGCGGCCAAGGTTGAGCTCAAGAGGGAACAAGTCTGAGCAGCTACTGGAAGGGGGAAAGTCCAAGCTGCGGGGGCGTGGGGGGAGGATTAGGATGACAGAATCGTTTCCAGAGCAGATGGCCCCAGTGTGTTGGATGCCTGGGTACGGAAAACAGCAAGTAGCAAAAAGCAGAACCAATTGTATAAGATGACATCAGAAAGATGGCAGTGGGTACCCAAGGCCCCGTGAGGCTGTCACATGAGAATCACTGGAGAGTTGGAGCCACACAGTGCCCAGCTCAGCTGGCATTTATGAAGACAGCTCTGGCTTTCATGCAGAGGGCAGATGG
The DNA here is from genome assembly GCF_903992535.2 of Arvicola amphibius. NCBI lineage: Eukaryota > Metazoa > Chordata > Mammalia > Rodentia > Cricetidae > Arvicola > Arvicola amphibius. The sequence continues at coordinate 6,068,006 of NC_052063.2, forward strand.
AAGAGAAGGTGGGGCGGCAAGAACACATTTTAGGAGACATTGAAATAATACGACCAGGAGGTGTCAAATAAATTTGCCTATTCATATATACAACATGAATGCTTTAAAAAAGGCATGGTTATTGCTGGGGTTCCTTTGTTTTCCTTTTCCCTACTGCTCCTTCAATCACAAGTGGCAATATTGTAAAGAAATGCATTGGCTCACTTTCTGTAGTACGCCACCATGAGAGGAAGGGAGCTTGATATAAGCTAGAGGAAACTAGGGTGCAGGATCCAGGAAGCAGGGTCTCCAGAGATAAGAGTATGAGGTATTTTGGGGAGTTCGAGGCGGGAGTCTTTATACTAGGGTGCACGCATGCTCCTGTTACAGGATTGCTTACTCAGGTTTTCTATTGTCCAGAGCCATTTTCTTCCAAATACACCCAGGGGCCACTTCTTCATGGTTGTTTGGACCCCTGCTCCGATATCACCCTTCAGAGGTGGGCGCTTCCTTGACTGACCATCACAGCTGCTTTCTTTACTCTAACCTCTGCCCTGCTTTATTATTTTCTTTTGGCACATAAACCCACACCTAAAATTATGCATTTGCAGGTGTATTTTTCATTGTCTTTCTGTCCTCTGAGACTGTCATTTCATTAATCTTATTCGTCACCTAGAACAGCAGCTACCATAAAAACTCAGTTTGGGTTTTGTTGTTTGTTTTTGCTTTGTTTCTTGTTTTTTGATGGTGGCGGTAGTGATGGTGGCGGTAGTGATGGTGGCGGTAGCGATGGTGGTGGTGGATTTCATTGTTGTTGTTGTTTCAAGACAGGGTTTCTCTGTGTGACAGTCTTAACTGTCCTGGAACTCGCTCCTTAGACCAGGCTGGCCTTGAACTCACAGAGATCCACCTGCTTCTGCCTCCCGATTGCTGGAATTAAAGGCGTGCGTCGCCACCTGCACGCCGCCCAGTATCGGTTTTATTACTGATTAAAGCAGACAGCTGCAAGGCCAAGAAGTGAGTGTGGAAAGGGTGTGGGGCCGGGAGGTCTAGCAGTTGCTTAGCACACGTGATGCCCTAGACTTGATGCCCAGCAACAAAAGTTGAATAAGAAAGGAGAAAAAGAAAGTACAAAATAAAAGAGAAAGGTAGCCAGAGATTGGGGTGAAGGCACTGCCTGGACATGAGCTTTGGCCCTGGTGACTAAGGAGTGGCCCCTGCGACCGTGCGAGCAGAGGAAGGATGGCTCCTAGACTAGCATTGCTATCTAGAATGACCTTAGCACAACCGAAATTGTGACCCAGTTTAAGAAAACGTTTCCATGTATTTTAGAGCCACTGTGTACAAATAGGCCACATGATGATGTAAAGATCCCCAGGCAAATAGCATCATCAAAAAGTGTAAGAAACTGTTATTCCAGACAAGCGTTTCTCTAACAGTTCATTAACCCAAGTTGAAATAGAGTGCACAGACAAAGGCAGCAAATTGAGTTTAAGAATATTAAATTTCCTACTCTGTATTCCCAGACCTTCTACCACCCACCCCTCGCACCTGTAATCTTCCTCTACCATCTATCTAAAAATAGATGTATTTTTCCTATGTTGAATTCATGACAAAAAAATCATATTATTTGAGAACCCCTGTTTTTTTGTTTGTTTTTGTTTTGTTTGTTTGGCTTGTTTTGGGGGGCTTTTTTTTTGAGACAGGGTTTCTCTGTAGCTTTGGATCCTGTCCTGGAACTAGCTCTTGTAGACCAGGCTGGCCTTGAACTCACAGAGCTCCACCTGCCTCTGCCTCCCGAGTGCTGGGATTAAAGGTGTGCGCCTCCATTGCCCGGCGAGAATCTCTGGTTTTGTGTAGACACAAGTTACCTAACTGGATCTGGTTAATATGGAAATTGAGAAGTTTCTACATGGAAAAGATTCAGATTTAAGATATTAAATTCAACTTACTCCTTTATTATTATTCCTAGTAGTGGGTATTTGTATTAATATCTTTGAGACTTAGTTTCATGTAGCCCAGGAATGCCTTGAGCTTGCTATGAAGCTAAGGGTGACCGTGATCTACTGATCCTCCTGCTTCTATCTACCTCTTCAATTCTAGGATGACAGGTATCTGCCATCCTGTCCTTCTCCACCTTTATTTTAAATGACTATTGTCACAGTGTTAGGACCTGAGTTTGGTCCTTAACCCCCACGTGAAACCTGGTGTACTGATGTAAGCCTGCAGTCTATTGATAAGGGGATGGAGAAGGGCAGATCTGTAGGGCTCGCTGTCAGCCTAGCCAGTTGTTGAATCTGTGATCTCTAGGTTCAATGAGAGGCTTGTGGTTGAACAATAATGTAGAGAGCAATCAGGGAAAATAACCAATGCCTGTCTCTGGGTCCCATGAACATACACATCCATAGGTGTGCACACAACACATACAGACAAAAAAATTAAAAATTATGCAAAAACCACGTTAATAAAGGTGGTAGTATTAAGGTGTTTTTTTTTTTTTTTTTTTTTTTTTGGTTTTTTGAGACAGGGTTTCTCTGCAGCTTTAGAGCCTGTCCTGGAGCTAGCTTTTGTAGACCAGGCTGGTCTCGAACTCACAGAGATCCGCCTGCCTCTGCCTCCCGAGTGCTGGGATTAAAGGCGTGCGCCACCACCGCCCGGCAGTATTAAGGTTTTTAAAATTATTATTTCTAAAATAATTTCCCCCGTGTAGTTTTTTAAGCTCTTTTTGATAACCTTTATTGTTAAGAATGTAAAAACATATACAACACACACACACATTTTAAGGCAGGGCAGCTTGTAGCCCAGGCTGACCTTGAATTTGCTGTGTAGACGTGAATGCCTTCAAACCATCACACTTGTGATACTCCTAGTTCTCCCTCCCCAGTGTTGAGATTAGAAGTGTGTCCCACCACAAACACGCCTGGTTCTTGCATATATATAATTTTTATTTCGTTGGTATGTATGTTTATCTGTGTGTGTATATGCACACACATGCTCTAGGGAGGAATCCAAGGAGTCAGAACCTCTGGAACTGGAGTTAACAGACAACTGTGAGCCACTCTCTAGTGTCCATCCTGTTTTCAAACACCGATTTCCTAGGGGAAAACTATATGCCACAGTAGGTTTAGTTTTAGCACCTACATGATGGCTTACAACCATCTGTAACTCCAGCTCCAGAGGATCTGTGTAGGCATAAGTGTCTGCCCCACAAGCTGCTCCCAAGTAACCACATGGAGGCTTAATATTAATTATAAATGCCCAGCCTATAGCTCAGGCTTATGACTAGTCATCTCTTACATTTAAATAACCCTTATTTCTTATCTATGCTTTGCCACGTGGCTTGGTACCTTCTCTCAGTGCGGCATGCCCATCTTCTCTGTGTCTGCTCGAGACTTCTGCAACTCTGCCCTTTCTTCCTCCCAGCATTCTTAGTTTGGTTCTTCTGCTTAAATTTACTCTGTTCTGCTATTGGCTGGTCATCTTCTTCATTAAATCAATCACGACGACATATATTCATACAGTGAAAAGGAATATGCCACAGATCTGATGCCATCTTGTGGCTTCTTTGGATTCCAGGCAGCACACCCATGCATGCATGTGGTGCACATACATACATACATGCAGGCAACACACTTGTTCAGAAAAAGTAAATAGATGCTTTTAAAAGTTTCTAAGTAGGGCTGGGTGGTGGTTGCACACAGCTTTAATCCCAGCACTCGGGAGGCAGAGGCAGGCGGATCTCTGTGAGTTCGAGGCCAGCCTGGGCTATAGAGTGAATTCCAGGACAGGCTCCAAAGCTACAGAGAAACCCTGTCTCAAAAAACAAAACAAAACAAAACAAAATAAAAAGAACAAAACAAACAAAAAAGCAAGAAGAAGAAGAAAGAAGGAAAGAGAAAAAAGAAATTAAGAAGTATGTCAAAACCATAATTTTGCCCATTCGCTCTAGCCCCTTTTTGGCACCCAGACCTTGTATGCTCTTCCTCCTCATGTTTTCAGCTCCCCATCCTTCACTGCTCTTTACTACTGTTTTCTTTCTCTTTAGCACCCTGGTCACTTCACTCTCTGGCACCATTCTCTGAATATGGCATAGGTTACACAAAAAAAGCATTTTATAATCATATTTCTGTCACTAGTCACAAGGAAAATGGAGTATAATGTTGGGAGCAGTGAGACCCCAGATCCTGAATTTCTTGTAATCCCCTGATCTGAGTGCCTACAGCTGCTCTGAGCACGAGACCTTCAGGAGTTCCTGATTGCAGGAGAGTGGTTTCTGGTGGGTTTGGCTGGGGCGTGACTATCTCTATATAATCTGCCTCTGAACACAATAAAGGGGGCATTCTTGGGGAATTCAAGGATGACCCGTCTCTCTCTCTCTCTCTCTCTCTCTCTCTCTCTCTCTCTCTCTCTCTCTCTCTCTCTCTCTCTCTCTCTCTCTCTCTCTCTCTCTCTCTCTCTCTGTGTGTGTGTGTGTGTGTGTGTGTGTGTATTTTAACCTCCAGCCCCTTGCCCGAAGCTCGGTAACTGGGTGCCAGCGCACCGAACGCAGACACGGGGGCGCAGTGCACAGCAGTATAATAAATACCCTGAGTTGGTATCACTTTCATCTTCTTAGACAAAAGCTGTTTCATTGGTCTTGAGCGCTTAGATTCAAGCTCTTCGTTAAAAGTCTAGAGACATATTTATGAAAGACCATAATGAAATCCATTACTTAGTATGCTAACTTTAAAGTTAATAAAGGGATGAGATATGGTTCAGCAGGAAAGGGTGCTTGCTACACAAAATTTAATCCTCAGTTCCCATGTTAAAAAACAGGCGTGACCGTATATACCTATAACACCAGCACTATTAGGGGCAGCGAGCGGAGGATCACTGGGGTTCACTATCTGCCAGCCTAGCTCCAGGTTTGGTGACAGATCCTGTCTCAAGGGGATGCCTATGAAGAGATGCCAACCAACCAAAGTATAATTAGTGTACGGTACTGATGCCACATTAGAGAAAGAAGAAGACTCTTTGTCTTGGGATAGTTTAGAACAACAGTGAGCACTAATTTGATTTCTCCATTTCGGTTTGCACGGTGTCACCCCCTGTCTCTGTTGTCTGTGGTGTGTGTCTTTCTCATCTCTCTGGTGTCTATGTCTGAAGCCTATCTATGGTAGGTGGGGTCTGCCTTGCTGTCTGGCCCTAACAAAGAATTTTGTTCTGTGGTTATTGAACAGCCCAGAAAACACAGTATGAGGAAAGAATGCGGAATTTTTTCACAGAAAAAAGTTTAACAGAGTTTTACAAGGGACTGACACGTACTGACCCAGAACTGCACTCACAGATTCAAAAAAGGTGATCAACCTAGAGTCACATGATGGTTCCAAAATTTATGGAGGATTTTTGCTTACTTTAAGATTGTCTTCAACCTGTTGACCACTTTCAGTAAATGATTACCACAACACACACGTGCAAAAACCACACATGCACCCGCACACCCTATTCTGAGTCCGGACATGTCAGAGTAAATACATAGTTAAAGATTAAAGCTAAGCGTTTAGCTTAGGTTGTAAAAGCTGGTAGGTTGTAAAACCCGGTATGTCCAAACATCCAAGGCTGGTTACGTTGTTTTCTGAAAGGCCAGTTAAACAAGTTGGATCCGCAGTGAGGAAACAGATTGAGTACATAGTTTTAAATGGTCTCAAAAGTTAACTTTTAACTTGGTTGCAATGTCTGGCAAAAGCTCAGTCTCTGAAGGAAATGGTCTTCCCAGAAAGGCATCCCCAGGGTGTATGTTGTGAAATACAGTGCCTATCTGTGCATAAGCGTTTTTCTAGGGAAAGACTCATACCATTGTCCAGATTAGCAATGGAGACTGGGCCTGGGCTAACGTCAACATGGTGGTCTCTTCGGAGATACAAGAAAGATCCGAACGGACATATGTGTATATATTTTCAGACTGTTTTTAATTTGTGGATAAATTGTTACCCCACTATTCCGTGAGTTCTATTACAATAAGAACATTAAGCTATGGGATTTGTGTGTTTCTCCCAGCTTGAAAAAGAAGCAGACAACAAAGCCTAATGGTACAGTGGAAGATGAACTCTCCCCATGTGTGTGTGCTTATTTTCAGAATTAGGAAGGTTATTAATATACTTCCAACTGGGTCAACTCTGAGAGGCTAGTTCACCAACCAGGAGAGCAGTGCAAAGGTGCTGCCATTCCCCCACCCCACCCCTCCAGGAAGGAGCAGGAGTCTCGACATGAACGGGCTGAGAATTGCTCGTCATCACTATGACTGACAGACCCTTTGGCCAATACTCTATTACCCTGTCATTGGGTCCACTACTTAGACTATAAAAGCTTTAGGCAAATATCTTCTCTTTGAGCCTCAGCTTTGTATTTTCAACTTCCAAATTAAAGGTATCCCAAATTTGAACCATCATCCCCGAAAAAAAATCATAAAGAGTAAAACTAACAAAAAATAAAACTAGTTTAACTAGGCCACACTTTAAGTCCCAACACTTGTGCGACAAAGGCAGGTGGATCTCTGTGAGTTCTTTGACAGCCAGGGCTACAGAGAGACCCTGTGGCAACATTTTGATTAATTAGTTAATTAAAATAAAAACATAATGGGACTGGAGAGATGGTTAGGAGCACTTGCTGCATGATCAAAAGGACAGGAATTTGAATTTGAGCACCCAGACAATAAGCCAGGCATCCTGTACACACTACAACCCTAGTTTCAAAGGGAATGGAGCTCAGTGGATCACTGGGGCTTTCAACCTAGCTGAGGAAACATGAGTAGCAGTTCAAGGAGAGACCCTGCTTCAAAGGAATAAGCGACGAGATATAGGAAGACTCCAACAGCGTCTTCTAGTTCTGTGTGAACACAGGCACATGCACCCACATACACACTGACAGTCACAGGGACAGACCTACCAAGGCATGGTGACTGATACCTGTAAATCCTGGTATCAGGAGGATAAGGCAGGAGGATTCTCGTGAGTGTGAGGCCAGCGTGGACCACATGGTAAGTTCCTAGTCATTTGAGGCTGCAGAGTGAGACATATCTCAAAACAAAAAACACAACAGGAAGTTGGGCGTATGTGTGTGTAAGCACATAGATTTGTATTTATACTTAAGATTGAACCAGATAATAGCAAAAGTACCAAACTCTGAAGTGTGTCCTGAGGGCTTATGTTCTGAACATGTTTCCCATATAACTGTACATTTTTCTAGTATTTATTTATTATGTATACAATATTCTGTCAGTGTGTGTGTGCCTGCAGGCCAGAAGAGGGCATCAGACCTCGTTACAGATAGTTGTGAGCTACCATGTGGTTGCTGGGAATTGAACTCAGGACATTTGGAAGAGCAGGCAGTGCTCTTAACCGCTGAGCCATTTCTCCAGCCCCGTAACTGTACTATTTGGGGAAGTTTTGGAACCTTTAGGAAATAGGGCCTCACTGGGGGAAGTGGGTCACATTTTATATAAATGTTATTATATAAATGTTTTATGTAAATGCAATGTTATTTAAACTTAATTATGCTGTATAAAATATTCAGTAATGGAACTCCCGTTTAAACTTATTTATAGAGAAAACGTATTTCTAACTGGTTCTCTTACATTCTTTGGCATGACTTCAAAAGAGAAATCCCAGAACAAGCAAGTTTCTGCCACCAATGACAGATGTATATATATATTACTAATATTAGGCTTAAAAGGAATTAAAATCCTAAGGATAAATAAATAAGCACTTACCTCTTGGTCGATATTAAATAAATGTCCACCAGAATTTATTCTGATTTGTAATGCTTGAGCAACATTTAAGCAATGAGTCACAGGCTGGGGTGTAACAAAGTTTCTTCGCTTGATCAAATTTCAGACTTTTGAACTTCCTCCTAGGTACTTTCTCTGTATACTTCCTTATCAAACCCTATTTTAGCAGATAATCCTGATAAAGGAGTTTAGTAAGAAGTCCCCCGCACTCCCGCCTCCACCATAGTTGGC